>NW_008360313.1:1534674-1570841 GCF_000622305.1 Nannospalax galili
TGAGTTGTGAGTAGGAGATGTGAAGGAGAAGTAAAGGCAAGAGAAATTAGCATTCCAAGTTCTCTAGCTGGGGAACTAGAAAAAAGAACAGGGCAATTTTCAGATGTTCATATGAGTCCATTGGAATTTCTTGACAAGGGCTTCCAAAAGCATCCCTCTATTGGGTTCTTCCTCATTTTTCTTTGGTTTGCCAAGGCTGAACTCTAGTGTGATGGATTCAGAATTTGCTTTCAGGTATTTTGATAGCTATTGGAGTAGCTAGAATCAGTGTCAGTTTCCTCTCAAAGGAACAATAGCGGGTTGTCTCCCTCAGCTACAGGTGGGCACTACAGCATTGCAGACCAAGATTTGAAGTCTTATATATGAGCAGCACTTTCTGATTAGGAACAAAATCATTAATGAGAAATAATGATGGATTCAGAATTTGCTTTCAGGTATTTTGATAGCTATTGGAGTAGCTAGAATCAGTGTCAGTTTCCTCTCAAAGGAACAATAGCGGGTTGTCTCCCTCAGCTACAGGTGGGCACTACAGCATTGCAGACCAAGATTTGAAGTCTTATATATGAGCAGCACTTTCTGATTAGGAACAAAATCATTAATGAGAAATAATTTTAATCAAACATTGGTTTGACACTAGAACCTTAAAAGAGAATATGCATTGCTTAGTATCCCCAGGAAAAGAATTCTCACAACAGATGGAAAATTTATTTGTTAATGTTATTATGTCTCATAATTATTTAAAAAAGAAAATAAGAATGTAAAAGATGTTGAAAGGATATGGGAATGGAGATATTTTCCAAAATAGAAAAAATGAGAAAGCCTAAGCAAGTGATGAAGGTCTGTGTAGGTCTGTTATGGTATATAAAGGATGAGACAAAAATAATATACACACAATCTTAAAATTTCTAAGAGTCATAGTTTACTCAACTAGTTTAAGGAACAAAATATATATCTAGTCAAGGTTTATCTGAGAACATTTGTTTTTTTACCCAAGCTTTAGCTACATAGGCACATGGTAATTAAAAGTACTAGACTGGTGAAACTAACTTTATTGGATGTTTAACAGCCATACTTTGAGGCCTAATCTGGTCAGAGGGACTTAAAGGGCAGTTTTTGCCTCTTGCCCTCCAAGGTTGACTAAATTCCAGGGGACTATGGGACCTCTCTCAAAATGTCCTGTAACTGTGGCAAATCACCTGTCCTCTGGTTCAGGGAGGCCATGGAGACCCCACGAGATGGACTTGAACCAGTGTCCAGTCTGCAAAGAGGAGGGTCACCTCGAAGGAAACATCTCATTCATGCTTCCAAGTGAAGCCAGCCATGGTTAAGCATGACCTTTGACTATATTCACATAGATGGAACTGGTAAAAGAAAGGAGCCAGGGGTTTCTCCCAAGCCCATGAGACCCCTGAGGAGCAGATTCTCAAATGACCTTAAGTGTAAAAATAAATTGACTTATTTGGGCCAACTGTATGGTCTTAAACACCCAAAAGGAAAGTATAACCAAAGAGTAAAGTCAGTATATTTCTTTAAGAGTTCAAGGGATTACACTTCACAGATATTAGGCTTAAGTCCATATAAAAGGGTACAATGTTATATGTGTTCATCATAGAAAATTTGAATGAAAAGAAAAAGAAATAATCAAGCATTCCGGTTACAATTTTATATATGTTCATCATAGAAAATTTGAATGAAAAGAAAAAGAAATAATCAAGCATTCCTCATTATCTTATATGTAGTCGTGCCATAATTTTCCTTCAAGTCTTCTTCATTGCATGTATCATTTCATTTTGGTTCAATTCTGTCGTTTAATACTATATTCTGGGATTGTAGCCTGGTGAAAGAGCATTGGCTTATTATGCACAAGGCCCTGGATTCCATTCCTAGCATTGTAATAACGATAATAATAATAAATTTGTATGTGAACAGCACTTCACATCATTATTTTCATATAATATGTTCCATACTGGCTATGAAATATTTTAAAATGAACTCTTATATGTCTCCCTGTCCTATATTACAACCAAAGTCATATATATATGTACATATATACACATATATATATGAAATTTGTTCTGTTAATCCTCCTCTGCCCTCTTCTCCCTCTTGCCCCTGCCTGCCTGTAACCTCTCATCCCTAATAGCCACTTTTCAACTTTCATGTCATGTGTTCTATTACTTCTCCCCCTCCCTCAACACCTTATTTTTCCTCTCTCATGGTTCCCTTTATAGTTTCATGGCACACGCACACACACATGTATGTGTGTATGTATATAAAGATTAGAAGCTAGACATCTATAATGCAACCTCTACACCTAAGGCTCAGGGAACATCATGGAAGAAGGGATGGAAAAAAGGTAAGAGCCAGAGGGACAGGACACCTGCTGCTACATAAGGCATTCTAGACACAACAGGAATGCTATACCAGTGTAATCTCCACAGCATGACAGTCTTATGAGATCTGCATATAATAATAAAACCACTCGACACACCAAGGTGTATGGGAGAAATCTCAAGGGGTTCCACTGCAGTCAATGAATGCTAAGGGAAGGAAAATAAGTTTTCTCCAGGGACTAGCTCCCTGAGAGGTTATCTAACTATAAGAGGCAGCCCTAAACACAGGTGCACGGGAACACCACTGAGTGTACTCAATGTATTATATATGTATGCACATCTATAAATGTGTACATGTATAGGTAACAATAATAGTCAAGGAAGGGGACAGGAAATTGAAAGGGAGTTAGAGGGGGACATGAGAGGAATTGGAGGGGGGCTGGGGGGATGGAAATGGTGTGAAGACTGTACTTATGTATGATGTTCACAATTTTTTTTAGATTAAAAGCTAGGATCTGCATATGAGAAAGCACACTGTATTTGTCTTTATTAACTATAATTTAAAAGCATTTTGTTTATTATTTTTATTTTATGTATATGAGTATATGCCTACATGTATGTAAGTGCACCGATGTCATGCAATGCCTGTGGAGGTCAGACGAGGGCACTGGATCCCTTGGAACTGGAGTTCCAAATGGTTGCTAGCTGCCACATGGATGCTGGGAATCAAACCCAGGCCCTCTGCAAGAGCAGTCAGTGCTCTTAACTTCTGAGCCATCTCCCCAGGCCCATATTTGTCTTTATTATTCTTATTAATATTACATAATTCTTTGAGAATTTCATACAATATATTTTGATCATATTTACCCTCACTCCTCCATCTCCTCCCATAACCCCCCACCTCCCTACCTACCCAACTCCATAACCCCCACCTCCTACCTACCCCACTCCATAACCCCCACCTCCTACCTACCCCACTCCATAACCCCCACCTCCTACCTACCCCACTCCATAACCCCCACCTCCTACCTACCCCACTCCATAACCCCCACCTCCTACCTACCCCACTCCATAACCCCCACCTCCTACCTACCCCACTCCATAACCCCCACCTCCTACCTACCCCACTCCATAACCCCCACCTCCTACCTACCCCACTCCATAACCCCCACCTCCTACCTACCCCACTCCATAACCCCCACCTCCTACCTACCCCACTCCATAACCCCCACCTCCTACCTACCCCACTCCATAACCCCCACCTCCTACCTACCCCACTCCATAACCCCCACCTCCTACCTACCCCACTCCATAACCCCCACCTCCTACCTACCCCACTCCATAACCCCCACCTCCTACCTACCCCACTCCATAACCCCCACCTCCTACCTACCCCACTCCATAACCCCCACCTCCTACCTACCCCACTCCATAACCCCCACCTCCTACCTACCCCACTCCATAACCCCCACCTCCTACCTACCCCACTCCATAACCCCCACCTCCTACCTACCCCACTCCATAACCCCCACCTCCTACCTACCCCACTCCATAACCCCCACCTCCTACCTACCCCACTCCATAACCCCCACCTCCTACCTACCCCACTCCATAACCCCCACCTCCTACCTACCCCACTCCATAACCCCCACCTCCTACCTACCCCACTCCATAACCCCCACCTCCTACCTACCCCACTCCATAACCCCCACCTCCTACCTACCCCACTCCATAACCCCCACCTCCTACCTACCCCACTCCATAACCCCCACCTCCTACCTACCCCACTCCATAACCCCCACCTCCTACCTACCCCACTCCATAACCCCCACCTCCTACCTACCCCACTCCATAACCCCCACCTCCTACCTACCCCACTCCATAACCCCCACCTCCTACCTACCCCACTCCATAACCCCCACCTCCTACCTACCCCACTCCATAACCCCCACCTCCTACCTACCCCACTCCATAACCCCCACCTCCTACCTACCCCACTCCATAACCCCCACCTCCTACCTACCCCACTCCATAACCCCCACCTCCTACCTACCCCACTCCATAACCCCCACCTCCTACCTACCCCACTCCATAACCCCCACCTCCTACCTACCCCACTCCATAACCCCCACCTCCTACCTACCCCACTCCATAACCCCCACCTCCTACCTACCCAACTCCATAACCCCCACCTCCTACCTACCCAACTTCATGTCCTCTTTTTTCTTTTTTAATTGAATTTTTGCAAATTTCATACAAAATATTTTGATCATATTTAGAACCCCTCCCATACAGTCACTCCTTGTTACTAACCCCCACCAAATTTTATATGGAGAGAGAGAGAGAGAGAGAGAGAGAGAGAGAGAGAGAGAGAGATATTTGTGCCCCAATTGCCCTTTGGTGTGATTTCATCCACTAGAGCCTGGTCAACATAGCTGAGTCTCATCCTTAAATGGGACTGAATTTCCCTCTCCCAGCAGCCATCAGTTGTCAATAGTTCCTCAGGTAGGGTTGGGGTTTCTTCCCAACTTCCCCACATCTATGCTGGTATTTTGTCTGGCTTGAGCTTACATGGGACTTGTGCATGCTGCCACCATTGCTGTGAGTTCATATGAATAACTGTCCAGCTGTCTGGAAAAATCTGCTTGCTTGTGGTCATCTATTTCCTCTGGCTTTTATAATATTTTTGCCCCTTCCTCCACAATGATTTCAGAGCCTTTGGAGGCAGAAGTTTGATACATGTGTCCTATTCAGGGATCGGCAGTCTGAAGTCTCTTATTCTCTGCGTGTTGGTCAGTTGTGGTTCTTTGTGTTAATCACCAGCTGCTATGTAAGGAAGCTTCTCGGCTAAGAGTTTGAGAGATGCATGAATCTAAGGGCATAACAAAAAGTCATTAGATATCAGTTTAATAGTATATTTATTTAGCAGAATAATCATATTAGGCTCTCTCCTATGACTGTTGGGCTGTCTAACCTCAGGCTCCTGGTATAATATCAATGTCAGGTATGGGCTCCATCCTATGAAGTAGACCTTAAATCCAATTAGAAAGCAGTTTGTTACTTTTATAATATTTTGCCATTATTGCACAGGTTAGCATATCTTCCAGGTCAGTTATTGTAGCTTGAAGAATTCATAGCTGGGTATGGATCATGCTAAATGCTAAATTTTTCTCTTTAGGTAGCATGCACAGCACCCTCTAGCACCATGAAAGCTAGGCAGTAGAGCTGAGGCTTGGAAGTCAGCACCAGCTTGATTTCTCCTTGTTTGTTCCACAATTCCCATATGTACTGTCTTCAGCAATAGGATAGTATTATAAAGTTCTGGTGTCCTTGTGTTTAAACCCATTGAGTCCAGTTTTTGTTGCTTAAATACTCTTGGTTGTGTGTCTATCCCCTGGTGCATGGTTACCTACAAGAAGTGACACCCTAAAAGAAAACTGACTTTCCCTCTCCTAGCAACTATCAGCTGCCAACAGTGACTCCCCAGCCAGGGCTTGAGCTTGGTGCTCACCTCCCGCTTCCATGCTGGGCTTTTGCCTGACCTGAACTTGTACAGGTCTTCTGCGTGTTGTCACAACTACTGTGATTTCATATTTGCAACTGCCCTGTTGTGTTCAGAAAGCACTGTTTCCTTGTAGTCAGCTACTGCCTCTGACACTTGTAATCTTTCTGCTCCCTCTTTCATGATGATCCTTCAGCCTTGGGGAGGACTGTGATCTATATTTCCCATTTAGAGATGAGCACTCTGTAAACTCTTTTTCTATGCATGTTTACCAGTTGTAGATTTCTGTGTTAATCATCTGTTGCAAAAAAACCCTTTCCTGATGAATGTTAAGAGATGCACTAATCTATGCATATAATGATAAGTCATTATAAATAAGTTTAATATGATGCCCATTTAGCAGAACAATAGTAGTAGATTTTCCCATAGGCTCTATGACCTATCTAGTCACAGATTCTTGACTCTGATAACAATGCCAGGTGTGGATACCATTGTGAAGCAGAAGGTAGTTGGTTACTCCCATAACATTCATACCATGATTGCAGCAGTGAGCATATCGTGTTAAACCAGTCATTATTTTAGCTCACAGTGTTCACAGATGGGTAAGACTAATGATTACTTTTCTCTTCCAGTATTGTACATAGCACCTCTAACACTATGAAAGCTAGCCAGTGGGGATGAAACTTCGGGTCAGTATCAGCTTGATTTCTCCATGTTCTATGATTCAAGTATATAGTATCTTCAGCAATAGGGTCTTACTACCAAGTTCTGGAGTGTAAGCAAGAGCAAATGCAATAGCCGGTAATGTTTAGGGGTCTACAGGACCTCACTTGCTAACAACTCCAAAAGGAGTAACCAATTCTTGGTACTGGACTTTTTATTTGCTAGCCTGTGGTATCTAGTAGGGTATTGTGTTTGTGTTATAGGATAACTGTTTTAAACTCTTTTTATACTGTTTATGTTTGTATTTTAGGAAGCTTCTACAGTAGTAGGTTTCCATGGGACTTTTAGTGTTAATTATCCCTCCCCTTGCTCTCTCTTTTACCCTACCCTCCCATCACCTACTCTACTTCACCCTTCCTTTTCTGTTGTTCTCCTTTCCCTTTATGTCACTGCATTCTATCTCCACTCCCTCGAACAACCCCCTCATACCCACTTACTAGTTTTCTCACCTCTATGATTTTTCCAAATGAAACACACATATCTGAAGAGTCAATGCTAACATCCACACATGGGATAAAATGTATGATGTTTGCCTCTCTGGATCTGGGTTCCTTCACCTAGGATGGTTGTTTTCAGCTCTATACATTTATCTTCTAACACATTCACTCACTTCCTTGAAAATTTCACAATGTCATGTTTCTTTACAGTTAAATACAATTCCATTGTGTGTGTGTGTGTGTGTGTGTGTGTGTGTATACCACATTTTCTTTATCCATTTATCTGCTGATGGGCATCTAGGCTGATTCCATTTCCTTGCTATTGTGAAGAGAGAAGTCATTAAACATGGATGTTCAAGCATTTCTTTGGTAGGATACAGGGTCTTTAGGTATATGCTCAGGAGTAGAATACCTGGATCAAATGGTAGTTGTTTTAAATCTTTGAGAAACCTGCATACTGATTTTCATAAAGGCTTCACTTTCAGCAGTGAACAAGGTGAACAGTAAACAGTGAACAAATACCATTTCCCCAGGTATTTTTTTTCTTGATAATAGTCATTCTGGCTAGGATAAGACAGAATCTCAAAGTAGTTCTAATTTATATTTCCCTGAAGTAAAGCAAGACTTAAAGCTATCCTTGGGTTTTAGAAACTAGCAATAGATCTTTTACTCAATTCTTTCTTTTTATACTCTACTCTTTTGTAAAAACTTCAAAGATATGAAAGAAGATGTTCTGTCACCACAGTTACTGAGGCAATAGTTTAGTCAAAGACACCGTAGAAGTGGGACAAGTATTGAAGGATGATTAGACTTGGAATTAAAGGATGCCTGTGGCCAGATAGTAGCATTAAACCCTCCTCTTAAAGGCTTCTTTCAGAAAGCAAAAGAACCCAGTTGAACACTCAGGATTATTTTGAAAGCCTAGGCAAATGGCACATTTGAGAACTGTATTGGGTTCCATTTGTTTGAGGGAAGGTGGGTGGCTTCAGCTGCCTGGGAAACAGGCTTTGAATATGTGCTTCCTGAAATTCTTTGTGCTTTTCTCTTGAAAATGTTCCTCGTGTTCTGGATAAAGGCTTCTTATTATTTGACATTTACAGGCTCCATACTTTTGGTAACATTCCCTTGGATTTTTCACATTAGTAAGATTTTGTAAAGTCCCATGTACTCAAAGCTACACCCAAACCCAACCTTCCCTCTGCTTATATCTCCTTCCTCCTCTCTGCCCTTCTCCCACCCACAAATCTTGTGCAGACTTTCATTTTGTTTCTAGTTTAAAAATTAAAACTCTGACATAGTTAGGTAAAGTGACACCCAGAACATCTGCTACAGTGTCTTCAGTGTTTCAAGATGCTGCTTTGGAGAGTAAATAGCATATGCAGGTTATGGGTCCTGTACTGTTCTACCAGAAGTGAAACAAACGTCACCATCATCGATTGAATTTTGCCCATGATAAAAGCCTGACACAGAACATGTGGTACAAACATCCAAGACTTTGCATTAAATAAAACAAAAATAAGCAAATATTCACCCATATCTAGGCTTTAGTAAAGGAAGGGCATGATAGAAGAAACTCTAAAAACAACTTCATTTGTTTATTTGTTCAGCAAATCTTGAGTATATTTTAGTGTGGTTCACCTATGAGATTTGTCCTCAGCAGATTGGCTGAACACTTGACCACAGTGGGAAGCTGATTTCAGAGCTGTCTATCTGGTTGGGGAAAATGAGATAGTTATATCCTGCTGGGAGCCTAAAAGGGTATTTATTCCAGGATACCTCAATGCAGGCCTATTGGCTCAACGTTCCTGTAGTGGAGGGTCAGTCAAGGCAAGCAGCAACAGAGTCCTGCAGAGGGAGACTTCTGTGGGGATTCTGTCACTGTTTCATTGCACACCCTCACATACATACAGGCACAATGTGCATGCCCACACAGAGTTTCTATATTCAAGAATCTTGAAATCTTACACAGAGGCAAGTCACAGATAAGTGACGAGAGATTACAAAATAATGTAAAACTAGATTTATCCTGTATTTTGCACGAAGCAGGCATTTAGAAGCTGCTTTTGCTAAAAAGCATTAACGCCTCACTTGTCCCACAAGACAACTGAAAACAGGATGAAAGTCTGGCATCTCTGCCTGGATTTGTGATTGACTGGCAATACAGATGGAGTATAAATATTGGGAAGCATGGGTCATTGGGGCCATCTTGGAGGCTGGCTTCCCTTGACACTAGAATAGTACTATTTGGCTTATATCTCAGAAATGAGATAGGCCAATACTGAAATCTAGCTCATTTTTTCACAAGCATGAGGCTTATTAAAGTTTAAAAAATTACATGTGATTTCTTTTCTGGCAAACTGAATAATATTTTGAATGTATCCAGGGAGGTTTTTGTATATGGAATCATTATTTTGAACTGTATTATGCAGAGTGAATATCTTTTAGTTAATAGTAAATCAAAATTTTATATCTTGTATTTCCTTATAAATAATGCTTCCATAGAATTAGGACATTTCCCCAGTTTCTCAGGATCCCTGAGAACCTTAAGAAAGTAGGTTAAGGATGATACTATGAATTGGAAATTCTGGATAACATGTCAATAAAGGATCAACTACAGTTAGACTTAATGGGTTTGAGCTTCATCCTTAAAGACTAAGTGCTTTCAGCAAGTTACTAAATTTCGTTAAGCTTGATAGGACTAATGCTATCTACCTGATAGACATGTTTTGAGCCTTGATGGAAAGAATATCTTGGCTAGCACATGTTATGATAGCAAAACCCATTTGTGTGTGTGGGGGAGAGAGAGAGAGGGGAGAGAGAGAGAGAGAGAGAGAGAGAGAGAAAGAGAGAGAGAATTGGTAGATTCTAAAATGTCCAATTTGTTACCCAGCATGATTGATCATGGGCTTTTAAAATTAATTATTGGAGTTGGAAAGACAGCTCAGCAGTCAAGAGCTTATACTGCTCTTACAGAGGACTCAAGTCCAGTTCTCAGTACTCACACTGGGCAGCTCACCCAGTGAGCTATTATTCCAGATAATAAAGGCATGGGTGATCCATTGCCTTCTTCTGGCCCCTGTAGACAGTTGCACTCATACACACATATGCCCACTCATCCCTTGTCCCAAAACATACACATAATTAAAATAGAATTATATATATATATATTGAGATAGGGTCTCCCTGTAGCTCCAGCTAGCCTGGAATTTGCTTTGTGGACCAGACTGGTCAGTATTTCACAGAGATCTACCTGCCTCTGCCTTCTATGTGCTAGGATTAAATGCATGTACCACCACACTCAGCTGAATAAATCTTTTTTAAAAATGAAATTACTTATTAAAGACAATGATTGTATTTTAATGAATACACATTTTATAATATATATTTTTAAATGAGTTTAAACATTTTTTTTCTTTTTTTATTCATTATTTTTATTTTTATGTGTATGAGTGTATTACCTGCATGTATGTGACCGTGTCGTGCAATGCCATGGAGGTCAGAAGAGGGCTTCAGTTTTCCCTGGAACTGGAGTTAAGGACCGTTCATAGCCCCATGTAGGTGTTGGGAATTAAACCCGGGTCCTCTGCAAGAGCAGTCAGTGCTCTTAACTGCTGAGCCATCTCTCCAGCCCCTATAATATATATTTTATTTACACAGAAATAAAATCAGTCTTATCTATCATCTTTGTGTCATGGCAACACATCAATGGTACAATAACAAACTGATAGAAAATGCTTTTACTGCATGTTTTATGTTTGCTTTCCAACTTCTATGTGCATTATAAGGAATTCCTACAATTGTTAGATATTGCTAGTGAAAGGCTATACTTTTGAATCAAAATTTCAAAGGATGCTGTTTATATAAAAAATCATGCCAAAGTGTTTATTGAAATGCAAATATGCACAGCTCCTGATTTTGAAAAGTTTGAGTTCATCATTGGAATTCCTCTGATCTTTATCAATTTCAAAATATTCAATTTTATATAAGGAAATTCATCTAAGAGGTCTTAAAAATAAAGGAATATCATTTTGAAATTATTTTATGTCTGAAGTGATAAGTCTCAAATGTATATTTTGTAAAATTATATATAATGATACATATGTATTATATGTGATATATACACACATATATGCATATATATTAATGTTCATTTAAATAAATTAAAACCCCATCAGATAGAGTACTAACTTGTGTGAGAAGTTTGGGTAACTTGAAAGGCAACCTGAGGTCTTGTATGATGGAACTATCTTAGCAGCTATGACAGTATGAAATAGGGGTTGAATAAAATTAGATGTTTATATACCTCTAAAAATGTGATCCTTTCAGAGAGAAGGAAGATGCAAAAAATTTCTATTATATTTTCTTAGTTTCTTTTCCTGTTTGTGATAAAATACTCTGATTAAAGCAACTTAAGGCAGAAGGGGTTTGTTCTGGCTCACAGTTCAAGGGTGCTGTCCATCAGAGTGGGAAGTCAAGTGGCAGGAGCTTGCAACAGCTGGTCACATCACAGCCACAATCAGAAAGCAGAGAGCAGTGAATATATGCTGCTGATCAGTTCTCTATCTCCACTTCCACAGACCAAGATCCCAGCCAGGGAATGATGGCATCTACAGTGGGCAGGTCTTCCCATTTCGATGAATGTAATCAAGATATTCTTCATAGGCATTTCTAGAGACCTGTCTCTCAGGTGATTCTAGATTCTGTCAAGTTGACAATTAGCATTAACCATCACATATAGTCATATGATCTAATGAACTAATTGAACTAATTGAATGAATTGTGGTCTAGGGAACTAATTGAACGAATTGAATGGTACACAATTCACAAACATGAAATGGTCCATCTTAACCAGACAACAAGGCTAAAAGAATTCTAAAAGACATAGTCACAAATGTGGATGTGTAACTGTGGTAAGACCCTGCTTGAGGCAAATGAATTTGATCTCCAATTTGCAAAGCACATTATAAATCAGATTCAGTAAGATGTTCAGAGAAGCATTATTCTGGATATGAGTAGGTCCAGAACTTACACTTCACACAGAATCAGTCTTTGACGACCAAGCTCCCCGAGTTAAGAGTTTTCTACAGTTTATTTGGGAACCTCTGTTTACTAGGGTACTATTCCTGTTTCATTTGTGAGTTGTGTCTTTTTTCTTTGAGAAATTTATACAATATGCATAGATGGAATACTAGTCTCTTTTTAAAATGCATGTATCTTATCTTATGTAGCATAGCTATTCTATAAAACTGTTTTCACTTTGACTCACAGCTTATCCCTTCTCCTCTGCTCCTGATAACCACTATGCTCTGTTTTTGCATTTTACATGTTTCCATATATAAATGAGAGTATGAAGTACTTTCTTTTTGTGTCTGGCTTATTTTAATTAGTACAACAACATTTACAATAACATAGTGAAACTGGTGAGACAACTATCTCAACTCATATTGATAAAGCTTTATAAGCTTGACAATATTTTGTATTAGTAGAACAGAGAACTGTATATATTCATACATTGCTGGTGAAAATACTAAATGGTGCAAATTTTGTGGAGGTGAGTGACTTTTTGAGGGTTAGCACTTACCTTTTGACCTTAGGGTCTATATTAACTATGTACCTCCAACGTTAAAGAACACCAAAGACTGCTTATCAGAGAATCATTTATACTGAAAAATTTTCCGTATACTTAAATGTCCACATATAAAATATCAGAGTTGACATAATTTAACATTATATAGTTATCAGAGATTGAGAAAAGTTGCTATGAACTGTAACTGAATGTTGATCGCAAGATATTGTTAGGCTAAAAAAGTAAAGCACGAAGGAGTATATACAGCATGCTTCCCTTCAGTAGGAAAGAAGAGGACATTTGAAAATGCATTTATTTCTCTTTACAAAAGGAAACACAACTGCTAGGCCAGAAAACAACAAATGATAGAGTTGGAGGGAAACAAAATGAAAAGGATGAGAGGGAGTGATATTTGTCTAGGAATATCTTTCTGTATAGATTTGTTGTTTGGAAACATCTATATATCCTACCTATTTAAAATAATGCATAGCCGCCGGGCATGGTGGCACATGCCTGTAGTCCCAGCACTTGGAAGACAGAGGCAGGCAGATCTCTGTGAATTCAAGGCCAGCCTGGTTTACATAATGAGTTCCAGGCCAGCTGGGACTACGTGGAGACCCTGTCTCAAAAAAAGACCAAAAATAAAATAAAATAATGCATAGCTAAACCAATAGGATGGGAAGTGGAAAAGAATCTTACATTGAAAGAAAGCTGAAGCTTATGAACCCTTGGGGACTTCAGATGAATTGCATGACCACACAGAATGAGGAAAAGAGTGTGCAACCAGCTAATTATGGACATGACATTTACAGCATATCCTGAGCCTTGAACAGAGAGAAGCAAACAGAGTTTAAACTGTGCTGAGAATTCCTTTTTCTAGTTGTATAGACAAAAGAGTCTGAATCCACTATATATTGTAGAACCTAGCATATGAGTAAATGTATATATTTTTTTAGGGCTGAAGTAGCTCACTGTGGTCAAAGAACCACTATGGATTGGGGTATATGGAATGGGGCAGGCAATGAAAAGCCCCAAGACATCAGATGGCATTTAATGGTGTCTATGAGAATCATGATTTTCAAACTACATATCTGTTCATGTAAATGTGTGTATCTACACACTTATTCATGTAAATATGTCTATATGTGTATTTTTATGACCATTCATGCGTTTTCTAGCATTATCTGCTGACAGAGCATAGAAGCAAAGTACCCCAACAACGATGAGGTCAGACAATGTCCAGACATCAGTTTATCAATACTGTTTCTTAATAAAAGTAATCAGGATTTTAATGGGAATGCTCAGTTTTTCTCAATTTAGTATAATGTAGACTGTGGGCTTGTGGTATAGTGCCTTTATTACATTGAGATATGTCTCCTATATCCCTAGGTTCTCCATGATTTTTCTTATGAATGGATGTTCAATTTTGGGAGAGGCCTTTTCTGCTACTAATGAGATGATCATGTGATTTCTGTCTTTGAGTCTATTTATGTGATGGATTAAATTTATTGATTTATGTATATTGAGCCATCCCTGCATCACTGGGATGAAGCCAATTTGATCATGGTGGATAATCTTTTTGATGTGTTCTTGCATTCGGTTTGTGAGCATTTTATTGAGAATTTTTTGTATCTATGTTCATCTGAGAGATTGGTCTATAATTTTCTTTTTTGTTGGGTCTTTGCCAGGTTTTGGTATTAAAGTAATACTGGCTTAATAAGGAAGAACTTGGGAGTGGTTTTTGCATTTTTTATTTTACTGAATAATTTGAGAAGTATTGGTATTAATTCTTCTTTGAAAGTAGAATTCAACTCAGTTTCCAGTGGACCTGGACTTTTTTTAGTAGGGAGAGTTTTAGTTATTGCATCTATGTCATTGGCTGTTATGGGTCTGTTTCAATTAGTTATATTATTTTGAGTTAACTTTGGTAGGCCATACACATTTAGAAATTCATCCATTTCTTTTAGATTTTTAGTTTAGTGGAATACAGATTTTTAAAGTATGTCCTTACAGATTTCTGAATTTCCTCAGGACCTGTTGTAATGTTTCTTTTTTCATTTCTGAGTTTATTAATTTTGGGACTTTCTCTTTCTTTTGGTTAATTTGGCTAAAGTTTTGTCAATCTTTTCAAAGAATCAACTCTTTATTTCATTGATTCTGTATTGTTTTCTTTGTTTCTAGCTCATTAATTTCAGCCTTGATTTTATTTATCCCTTCCCATGGACCCCCAGTGCTTTTTAGGTGCTGTTTATTCTTGGTTTTCCAAGGCTTTTAGGTGTATCATTAATTTATTTATGTGAGATGCGACTAGTTTTCCGGTGTAGGCACTCAATGCTATACCATCTCCTCTTGGGCCTGCTTTCATCATTGTATTCCGTATGTTTTGGCATGTTGAGTTTTCATTTTCACTCAGTTCTAGGAATTTTTAAATCTCATTCTTGATTTCTTCCTTGATCCAAATATTGTTCAGTAGCATGCTGTTTAGCTTCCAGGGGTTTTTGTAAGTTTTCCCACTTTTATTGTTGTTGCTATCTAGCTTTATTCCTTTGTGGTCTCTTTCCATTCTTGTTCAGTATAATACTTGCAGTTTTAGCTAGATCCATAAGACAAATGAAGGAGATAAAGGCAACACAAATTTGGAAGGAAGAAGTCAAAGTATCATTATTTTCAAATGATATGATTCTATACATGAAAGACCCTAAGGACTCTGCCAGAAAACTCATAGACCTGATCAATACACTCAGCAAAGTAGAAGGGCTTAGCATCCTCAAATCAGTAGCTTCTTATATATCAGCAACAAACATACCAAGAAAGAAATCCAGAAAATGATCCCATTCTCCACAGCCTCAAAAGCTATAAAATATCTTGGAATAAATCTAACAAAGGAAGTGAAGGACTTGTACAATAAAAACTTTAAGACATTAAGGAAAAAAGTTGAAAAAGATACCAGAAGATCAAAAGAACTCTCTTGCTCATTGATCTGTAGGATTAATATTGTGAAAATGGCCATCCCACAAAAAGCAATCTACAAATTCAATGTAATACCCATTAAAATTCCAACACAATTCTTCACAGAAATAGAAAAAAGCTCTTAAATTTCATATTGAAACACAAAAAAACCAGGAGCCAAAATAATCCTGAACAGTAAAAGAACTTCTGGACGCATTACCACCCCTGATTTCAAATTTACGACACAGCTATAGTAATAAAACCAGAATGGTACTGGCATAAAAATAGACACATTGATCATGGAATTGAAGACCCAGATTTAAGTCCACACATTTATAGTCACCTAGTTTTTTGACAAAAAGACACAAATTCATAGTAAATAAAAGACAGCATGTTCAACAAATGGTAGTGATAAAACTGGATACCCATATATAAAAGAATGAAATTAAATCCCTATCTCTCACCATGCACAAAACTCAACTCCAAATGTATCAAAGACCTCAATATAAGACCCAATACTCTGAAGAGAAAGTAGGGAATACATTGGCACACGAAAGGACTTTCTGAACAGGACTCTTAGAGCATAAATATTAAGTCCAACAACTGAAAAATGAGACCTCATTACACTAAAAAGCTTCTGTACAGCAAAGGATGCTATCATTTGGGTGAAGAGGTAACCTTCAGAATGGGAAAAAGTCTCTACTAGCTGTACCTCTGACAGGGGGTTAGTGTATAGAACATACAAAGAACTCAAAAAATAAAATGACAAGAACAAGCAACCCAATTAAAAATTGGGGCAAGGAGATAAACAGGGAGTTCTCAAAAGATAAAACATAAATGGCTGAGAAATACTTGAAAAAATGTTCAAGATCTTTAGTCACTAAGAAAATGAAAATTTGAGATTTTATCTTACCTGAGTCAGAATGGCTAAGAACCAAAAGATAAACAACAACCAAAGCTGGGGAAGATGTTGGGAAAGGGGAATTCTTATTAATTGCTGATAGGAGTGCAAATTCAGGCAGTTCCTATGGAAATCAGCATGAAAATGCCTCAAAAAGCAAGAAATTTGTCTACCATTTGACTCAGTTATACTACTTTTGGGCATATACTCAAAAGACTGTATGTATACCCTACTACAGAAATACCTGTTCATTCATGTTCATTACTGCCCTCTTCATACTAGCCAGGAATTGGAAACAATCTAGGTCTCCATCAACTGATGAATGAAAAATGAAGGTGTGGTACATACACACAACAGAATATTATTTAGCTCCTATAAAAATGAAATTTGCAGGTAAATGGATGGAACTGGAAACAATCATCCTGAGTGAGGTAACCCAGACTGAGAAAAACAAACACTGCATGTACTCTCTCATAGCTGGATGCTAGCTTTGACATCTTAGATATGCATGCTTCAACTTAAGAATCCAGAGGAGTCAAAAACTAATAAATGGCCGTGGGTGGGGAGGAGGGGTTCTTTGGGAGGGGAGATAAAATGCAATGATATAAAGGGAAAAGGGGGATAATAGATTAGGAAGGGTTAAATGGGATGGGGAATGGGAGCACAGGGCAGAGGAGGGAGGATGGGGGGTGGAAACTAACACTAAAGACTTTTAGAAAAGGCCATATGAAAACCTACCACCATAGACGCTAAAGTACAGATACATTATAAAAAGAGATGAAAAAGAGTTACCCTATAACAGGTGGACAGTGCCCCTTCTAGACACCATAGGTTTGCAAAGTAAAAACCCAATGCCATGAATGGACTCCCTCTTCTGAAGCTGCTGATCCATAGACCCTCAAACAATACTGGCCCTTGCTCTTGATAACCTACCAGAACTTCATGGTAAGACCCTATTGCTGCAGACACTACAAATGTGAACTGTGGAACAAACGAGATATGAAGCTGGTGCTGACTTCTAAGCCTCATCTCTACTGTCTAGCTTTCATTGTGCTGGAAGGTGCTATGCAAGTTACCTGAAGAGAAAATTTAGCATGATCTGTACCAGCTATGAATCCTGACAGTTATAACAACAACTGGTCTGGAAAATATGGTTACTTGTGCAATAGTGGCATGAATATTTTAATAGTAAACAAGTGCTTTCTAATTGGATTTAAGATCTACTTCATAGAATGGAGTCCATACCTGACACTGATATCAGTCTTAGGAGGCTGAGGCTAGACAGCCCACAAGCCATAGGAGAGAGCCTAATACTATTTATTATTCTGTTAAATAAATACAGTATTAAACTGATTTCTAACAACATTGCCATACCCATATATTCATGCATCTCTCAAACTCTTAGCAGAGAAGCTTCCTTACACAGCAGATGGTGATTAACACAGAAAACTACAACTGGCCAACATGCAGAGAGAAAGAGGCTGCAGACTATCTATTTCTGAACAGGACACCTGCATCAAACTTCTGCCTCCTAAGGGAATCTGGAATCATTGTGGAAGAAGGGGCAGAAAGATTGTAAGAGCCAGAGGAGGTGGATGATCATAAAGAAACAGAGTTTTCCAGATCCGTGTTAAGTTGCACATATGAATTCACAGCAATGGTAACAACATGAACAATTCCCACTTAAGTACAAGCCAGACAAAATCCAAATATAGACTTGGAGAGTGGATAAGAAACCTCCTATCTGAAGAAACTACGGGCAATCCATGACTTCTGGGAAGGAAGATTCAGTCTCATTTATGTGCAAGACTCTTAGGGGGTTGACCAGGCTCTGGTGGTTGGATCCACACCAAAGGCCATTTGGGGACACAAACCTGACTCCATAGGCGCATATATATAAAAAAAGGGTTAGAAAACGGGGTGTAGATATAAGAGGGAATCTAAATATGATCAAAATATATTGTATGAAATTCTTAGAGAAATGGCAAATTTCAAATCTGGAACAAAGTAATAGAAGTTCAGCCTTCTGTTATGGGAGAAGGTAAGGACGTTCTAAGGAGGGGGAGGATCCCATCTTATACAGGTTCTCATTCACCAAATCTGGGAAAATTTGAATACCAAAATGATTAAGGACATTAGTGAGCTTATTCTGATAATAAATAACAGAAAAACGTTACAAATTTGTGAGAAAAGAGGGCATTTGTCTCTCCCGGTAAATGTGCGGGAACTGTTGGAACTAGAAATCCATCATTTTTCAGTCATCATAGTAAAGACTGATCTAAGAATCCATAATGGGTGGTAAATATAGGCAGGACGTTTGAATTTTTCAGGCCGGGAACTGGCACATGAATAATTCCAATGGTGAGGACTTATTGAAAAAGTCTTGCGGTGTTTCCAGGAAGAAGAAAGTCTGGACACTGGTGAGCAGTAGCAGTCCTGGCCACAAGATATATATGACATATATGCGATATTTTGGTGTCCTGGAGTATCTAACCCCAGAAGGCTATGTGTAAGGTGTACCATCCCTTCCAGTATCTAAGTTCTTGTGTAGTCTCTTGCCATAACAAAACTGGGATGGGCCTGGACTTGTGTTGACTAACAGAAGAGGCAGAAGTGAGTGTGTACCTAGCTTTTACAAGACTATCAGCTCCTGTCTTTTCTGTCTTAGACCTCTCACTTTGATAAGTTGTGTGACATCATGTAAGAAGTCTAACTGTTCTGGAGAGTCAGTGAGGAGAGGCCATATGATGAAGGGAGACTTGTCCTTGAATGGAGAGAGAGGGAGAGTGAACCAGCAGTTTTACCACACCCCTTGTCATGCCTCCAAGGCGTGCTGATGGCATTCCCAGTTGCTATGTGAGCGTAGTTGAGTGAGAAGTGCCCATGAATGCCCAGCTGATCCACAGCCTGTAAGACAAAACAAGGTGAGTGTTGTCTCAAGCAGACAAAGAAGTTCACTACATAGCACAGCATAACCAGAATCCTAGATATAGGTAGGACCGAAATTCCAATTCAAATTGTGTCATAGATGATGTAGATGTATGGATTTTAGTACAAAAAGTAGAAGGGAAGTCCATTATATTTGCTTTGTGGTGTTGAGAGAACATAAGGTCGCCATAGTACAGTATTAATTGCTAATTATTAAATTCATAAGAGCTATCTAAATATTTGGCAAGGTCCTATTAGAATAATTATTTACAAAGGAAATTAATAGATTAAATTGGTTTTTCATAATACGTCTATGAGTATTCATGCTTATTTAATCAATTGACTTGTGAGTTTCTATAAATGATGCTAAAGTTTTCTAGACTCATAAGTAGAATAAAATTTGTAAGTAAAATAAGACACATAAGCAACACTGGGTTTAAAACTTCATTTCAAAAGCAAATGTGAAAAAAAAAAACAAGCCAAAGAGCCTACAAATTGCCTTTTACACTTGTAAATTGCCTTACCCACTTTTCAGGGGAACCAATGTTATTTTGATAATCTTGCTGAGGACTTGAACAAATTTTGGAGGATAAAATTAATTTCCGGAACCCCCACATTTTCCTTTCTCAAGGGGAGACTTTCCAGGAAGGAGAGAGTCAGGGAGTGGCCCTTTTGCCAGGGCTAGGCACTGTTCTTGGTAAGAGGTTTCATAGTTCTTTAGCATGTCTTCACTCTAGTTTTAAAAATAAATACCCAAATCAAGTCCAGGGATGTTCTCCTGGCTGGGACATCCATGCTGCATGGAAATATAGAACTTGAAATTGATCAGTAAGTTTCTAAAATATTAACTTTGGCCCCTGAAGGGCTAAATTCCAGTTCATGGCCTACCCTGACAGTTCTGTTCCACACAGAGAGAGGGACCCTATTCTAGAATGTGTTCAAGGGCTTCCTCCCCAGTGTGTCCCTCATAGAATTCCAGTTCATGGCCTACCCTGACAGTTCTGTTCCACACAGAGAGAGACCCTATTCTAGAATGTGTTCAAGGGCTTCCTCCCCAGTGTGTCCCTCATATTTCTGTGTGACTGGTAGGTGCCAGGACCAAAGTACTGTTTTGTTCCCATAACACCTAAGGCAGTGGTAAGCAGCCTGTCATCCTTACAAGACGTGTGGTAGGGTAGTGGGATAAGATGGTTGAGGTAGAGTTGAGACAGAACTGTGAGCCTAGAAGCACTGAAACACCATAGAACCTTTGTCAGATAGGCATAGAGGGGGGAGAGAGAAAGAGTGTGTTTCAGAAATCCAATGCTTGCAGAATTCCAAAATTCCAATTTGGAGACCAGGTTTTCCAGAATGGATTTTATTTTTGACATAGGGCATGAAAACTCAAAGTAAACAATTTATATAGCTTTATCTTGAGGCAGTTGAGCGACTATGATTGGTATTCACATATTATATGTCAACTATCAACTGGACACCCCAGAGATTCAGTTGCTGAAGTGATAAAAAGATCACCATCAACCCACAGCCCTGTGAAGCTGGCAGGGAAGCCAGGCTTGATCTGAATCCCATGATAAAATTGTTCAGATTAGAGCTAGTGATATCCAGAAGAGCAGCCCTCACAGAACTGTCAGACTAAGTAAAGGAAAGGTCTAGAAGAGAGTTGATGGTAGAAGAGCCCTGGAGCACCTTTGTGATTCTGCCACCTCAGTACCCAGGAGGGAGAGCTGCTTATGATAAAGCTAAGCAATGCTAAAGAGCTCAGCTTGTTCAGGAGTGCTGGGAAGAGGGGCAAGCAGACAGTGGCAGGCAGAGGAAGGGAAAATGGAGAAAGGAGGAGCAGGAAAAGGAAGCAGGAAGACAGCTTATGTTAACTCTGCTGGTATCTAAATTTGGTATCTATGTTTAGTCAGCCAATAACTGACTTCCAGGCCTGTGGAAGTACTTATTCTGCCCTTCTGTGAAATCTCATACACATTTCACTGAAATGGATTAGATCACTGGGGCTGGGTTTTAACCCAGGCTCCTTGACAACACCAGCATTTCTGTGTGGGAAGTACACAGGGGTAGTAATTTAACTGAAGGAGGGTGATAAGCTAGGAAATTTGCATTGAAATTGTGCTTTGAATGGCAAGTTCACATTTTTTGAGCCTTCATTGTACACTTATTTGTGACAGATGAAAAGTGGAATGTCTCCTCAAGTTTCTCTAATCTGCCTGTGGCTCAGAAGTCTTTATTCTGAGAATTTGCCTCATCTAGGCCTTTTCTTTACTTAGCCTACAGCTCTATAAGGCCTGCCCTGATGTGAATATACAATGTGCCCCTGTGTGATGTGGGCAGCAGAACTGTGGGTGTGTTGACCTCAAACTGGCAGTGAACAGGATCTTTGTAGATGTACATATTTCCTCACTATCTGATCACTTGAATCCATCCAAGCCACCAACATTAATTCAGTGTACTCTGATTCTTTAGTGATCTTTCCTATGGAAGAATGTGGATATTGGAGAGTGCCTGACTAGCCAAGATGGAGACCATTACAGAGTTCTAGGACTCATCAAATGCAGAGAATAAGTGTCTGTGAGACATACTACCCTAAGCAACACATCTTCAATGAAACATCTATACATAGGATGAATATATTTCTCAAGTCTCACCAGAGAAGTTTTCTTATTCAGCAGATGGTGATTAACATAGAAACCCACAACTGGCCAATGTGCAGAGAGCAAGAGGCCTCAGAATGCTTATCCCTGAACAGGATACCTATTTTAAACCTCTGCCTCCCAAGGCTCAGGGAATGTCGTAGAATTGGAGGTGGAAAGATTATAAGAACCAGGGGGTGAATGACCACAAGGAAACTGAGTCTTCCAGACAGCTGGTCATTTACTCATATAAATTCACAGCAATTGTGATAACATGTACAAGCCCTATGCAAACTCAAATCAGATAAAATTCCAGTATAGACATGGGGAAGTAAGAAATCCCAACTCAACCTAAGGCACTTTTAACAATTGATGGCTGCTGGGAAGGGGAAAGACAGTGCCTAATGGGACCCTTAATAGGACCAGTGGATAGACCCACAGTGAAGGACATTTGGGGACACAAATCAGACTCTATAAGGCATATTATATATGTATATATACATATATGTATATATATACACATATATATATATATATATATATAGAGAGAGACAGAGAGAGAGAGGCAATCTATGTTCATGATGTCTGATTAGCTCACCCTTTGGTGACATCTATTATGGCACTCATAATAGACTGTCAGGCCATTGGACTCTCAGCTCCTGTCCCTAAGCTATCTAAGTAGATGCATCTTTCATTGGCTCTCTCCTTCTGTCGCCCTTCTTACAAACTTGAATTCTGTGGTGTATCATTCACTACTGGTGGGGGAAGGTGATGCAGCGGAGGGAGAAGGATATAGGAACATCACAGGAAGTTCAACTTCCAAGGTCCTTCCACCCCTCTTGTACTTTACCTCAGTGGCTCACCAATAGATTGGCTTACAATGTATGGTCTGTGAGGATTTCATAGCTCAGTCTAGTCCACAAGGCTGGATGTCTCAGAAGTGCCGATCTGGTGTGGAAGACTTGGAGAATTCCTAGAGAGCTTCTGGTCTTCAGTGTCTGTTAGAAGCCTGAAGAAGCCAGTTCCAGTAACAGTGAAGGAATACCACAGCAATAGGATACATGAACGTACCAGCAAGAGTGAAGGCAAGTAAGCTAAAAGCAGTTTCTGTCTTCCATATCCTTTTATCTAGATTACCACCAGAACATGGACCTCCTCACTTCAAATAATCTGATCAAGTACCTCACAGGAGTGGCCAGAGGCTTGAGTTTTAGTTGGTTGTGGATCTGCTCAAGTTGACACCCAAGATTAGCCCTTACACTTCTTGTCTTGCATTTAAGCGCTGTGGTTAGAAAATCATGGTTCAACTTGTGAGCCTTCCTGGTCCAAACTTGTAGAATATATAAGAGTACATTAGATTAGATTGGGTGGCAGGCAGTGGGAGAGGTGTGGGGAAGGGAGAAGATCTAAATATCAAACTCCATCGCATGAAAATTGCAAAAATTCAATAAAAAATGTCAAAAAGAATGTGGATACCCTCAGATCTTTACATTTTGCTTCTGCACATTTTTTGTAGGTGTGTGGTGCATGCATGTGTATACTGGCGTATGTAGGTGTGTGTACCCATGTAGGCATGGGGAGGCCAGAGGAGGATGTCAGGTGTCCTCTTCTATTGCTTTCTGCTTTATCCCCTTGTAACATCATCTCTCATCGAAACTAGAACTTGCTGTTTGGAGACTAGGGTTGTGGACAGCAAGACTCAACCATCCTCTTGTGTGTTGGTCCCCCTCCCACTCTCAGAAATGGGGTTATAGGTGCACACAGTCACACCTGCTTTTTACATGGGTGCTGGGGATTTCAAGTTAGATCCTCACACTTTAGCAGCAAGTGCTCTTACCCATTGATCCATCCTCCCAGACTTGTTTGCACAGTTTTAAGAGTCTCCCCCGTCCCCCAAATGGAAAGTGCATTGACCCATGTCCATCCTCTGGCTACTACAGTGTGACTCAAATACTATCCCCACACCAGCAGTTTCACATCCCTTTGGGAACTTGTTAAGAACATACTCTCAGAGCCCTCCCCAAGTACACTGACTGGGAACCTCTGAGTCTAGGGTCCAGCAATCTGTGTTTCAACAAGTTCTTCGGGCCATTTTGCTATCACGTATCATGCTAAATTTGAGAAGCAGTATTCTTTGGGACTCAATTCATCACAATTTTTTCTCATTTGCTACTAATAATATTTATTACCAACAGTTTATTTCTGAATACAGAAATAAAAAATTAGTTCCAGCCCATGCAAGTTAACTGTGAGATCCTGAAATTTTACATGCTCGAAAGAGATTCCTGAAGCAGGATGTTGTCATGCAATTTCTGTTCTTGTTTCCAACTGTGGTTGAACAAGTGATAAAGAACATTTGGAATTCTTGAGACATCAAAACCCACAAAGTATTTGTGGAAGTGAATTGGCCATAGTGAAGTTCATTTCTCTTTGACGTCAACGTCTAGGTGCCTAATACTAACGGCTCCAACATCGTTGGGAACCCAGGGTCCTCCTTGAATCTTGCAGTTTGGGACCGTTGCTTTGGATTTCATCATCACATATGAACTCCTTCCAGTAGGAAGAGAGTAAAGGAAAGGGAACTACAATTACAAGAGTAATGTTGAGACATCGCGATCATAGGCACAGAAGATGTGCAATCCACAGTACACTGGGCATGCTTTTCATCCTGGGCACTCTTGCTCTTAGAGCCATTCATCCTGTTTCTCTTGCTTTTCTATGTGTGTCAGAGGACTGATCCTTTAGGCTATAGGAATCTCACAGGTTCCTTTGCCAGCTGATATTCACATGGATTCACCCAATGGGAAACACTCATGGGAGATGAAGAACAGGAGAAAGGCAGAAATGGGGACATTCCCTCTGACTTGCTTTTTGTCTCATGTCACAACTATAGTGATATCTGCATCTGTCTGGGGCTCCAGCCCCCAGTGGCTTGTGGGTTCTAATGACTCTGCCTCTTTCCTTTGTTTTTCCAGTTGACAGGTGGTACTGGTTCTTGGACTACTGCTAGCCTCTGGGCTGCTTTGTCATTTTGCTTGGGTTTACCTCTTTTGCCATCTGGAATCATTTCCCTGTATTAAAATCCTCCAGGTGTGAGTAGTTAAAGCAGTCAGAGCTCTCCCCAATATAGAAAAGGCATAAAGGAAGTGACAATTTTTTTTGTTTCTTTAAAATTTTATTATTATTTTTATTTCATGTGTATGTGAGTATTGCTAACATGTATGTAAGTGCACCCATGTTGTTCAATGCCCACAGAAGACAGAAGAGGTCATCAGGTACCCTGGAACTGGAGTTATGGATGGTTGTTAGCTGCCACGTGGGTGCTGGACTTTGAACCTGGGTCTTCTGACTTAACTGCTAAACCATCTCTGTAGCCTGGAAATGACATTTATTTTGGGTCTTTAGGGGTTTCAGATTTCCATGAGATAATTTCATATAATCATTATGGATCCTGGATCTGAAGAGGACACAGGAAAAAAATGGTTTGGCAATCACTCAGCCAAGATGAATAGAACTAAGGTTGGGGGTCCCAAGTACCTCTGATGCAGGGTTTCCCAGCCTTGGTGCTACTGATATTTGGGATCAGATAATTCTCTTTAGGTGTTGTCTTGTGCACTATAGACTTTTCAGTGGTATCCCTAGCCTCTCTTTACTGGATGCCAGCAGAAAATTGCCCTCCTCAACCATGCGCAAGTTATGGCAATCAGAACGTCTTAGACATTATCAAGTTTCCCATGGGGGGATTTAAGGTGATCCTGGATGACAGCCATTGTTATCACCATGTTGACTAGTCAGCCTCATGCTTGACATTTGTGAACATCCTAATTTTTCATTTTGTTTTGTTTTTGAGACAAATCTTCACCTAGCTCAGGCTAGGCTTGAACTTGCTTTGCAGCCAAGTCTGGCATAAAATTCCTATCATCTTCCCTCTGCCTTTCAAGCACTGAAACTATAGGCAGGCACTACCACATCCAGCCTGAAACTTGAATTATAAAGGTCAGAGAAACACTACCTTCCAACATAAGCAGCTTGTCCCTGACCCTCTCCATCTTTAGCTGGTGAGTACTTTCATCTCTGACAAACACTGTCTCCTAGAGAATGATGATCATAGTCTAGAAAGGAGTGTCAAGGCCAATATATTATATTCCTGCTGAGAAATGGTGACTTGGGCATTGGGAAACCATCCACTCATTTTAATATTATAATAATTTTATTTGTTGTGTGTTTTAGATGAAATTTGCAAAACTCTAAAGGATGTTTAATTTTATCCTTTATGGTCAACTTTTCCTTCATAAAATAAATTTCCTGCTTCCCCCCATCTCCTGGAAATCACACTATCTTGGTCTACAGAACAACAAAGGAATAAGAAAAAAAAACTTTTTGAGAAATAACAAGACCCTACCACTATCACCATCACACCAACAGCTGCCTACAACAGGTCAGAGATTTTATAAACATGTCAATATCTTCAATCAGTCCTCAAAAGAACACTGCAGTATCCATGGTTTTTCTTATTTTGGCAACCAAAGAACAAACTTGCCTGAAGAAATACAGCTAGTCTCAGCCACAGACATCAAACTTTTTAAGAAAATCAATTTAAGATGTCAGCAGTAGTTTACTGTGCTTTACAGGGCTTTGCTATTTTTTACGTATATTATCTTAGTTGTGTTACTAGCTTAAGGGTTATGGTAATTCACATCATGGGAATGATTTATATGAAGGAAATTTCTAAAGAAGTGGGAGGTGAGCTGGTTCCTGAATGTGGCATGGATCTGAATAGTCATGCTTGTGGTATTGGTGGAGGGTTCATATCAAACAGAAACAATGAACAAAGGCCCAGTGTCGAGAATAAGGGTTGTCCGGGTGGGAGCTATGGATAAGTCTGTCCAAACAGGAGCAAGGAGATGCTTCATGATGGTGGGAGGGAGGTGGCAGGGTATGCCAGTGGATAAGACTGTGCAGGGCCCAGAGATCCTATAGGAGGATCAGGATATTATGGTGCAGCCACTGAAAGATATTTTCAGTTTGTAAGTAGAGAAGGAACACGGATGGCCTCTAAAAGCAGGAAAAGAGAACATAGATTCTCCCTGGGAGCATCCAGAAGAATGACTCCTTCTAATGCTCTGGTGTCCTGGGCTTCTGTGGAGCCATACATTTGATATATGCATCATCTCCTCAAAGCCTGTCAGTAGCATGTAAGTGGACCCCAACAGACAATCACACCCTCCTCTGACTTCTTAATGTTCATTTAGGATGAATTCCCAGGAGAGGATACTTATGGACATGTGAGAACACTGATTGGGAATGTAGGGAGTGCCTGGGTGGAATCTCAGAGCTGTCTGAAGGACATCCAGTCGAGGAGAGAACAGGTAGAAAAGAGATGACTCGACTCTTCAGGTTGTGGAGGACAAGGAAATATGGACGAAACTCCCAAAGTTAATAAAAATGCTTTTGGAAAGCAGGACTTTCCCCATTCCTGAGACTTGGTACACTTCAGACATTATGGGAAGGCTAAATATTACTCCTGCTGTGACTACTGTTCACTGCTCTTCTGTAGGAAATGAAAGAGTTTTATTCTTAATCTAAAATACTAAAAAACAGTCTGCCAGATGCTTCACTCATCCTGCATCCCTCCCCACCCACCCATTCACATAGGCATGTGGACTTGTTCTCTCTGAATCAGTCAGATAGGAACATTAGTCTATTGGAGCAGATGTCACTTAAAAAAACAACATTGCATCATTGTAAAAACTTACCAATAATGTCTATCATGTAGCAATGGCACTGATCTAAGAAAAGGGGTAATTTTGGTGATTTCAAAGGAGATAAGATGACTCTAATTATGGGGCATTGCTTCTAACTAATCCCAGAAAAAAGAAAGGCTGTTTTGAATCGTGTTGAGATAGGGAGGGAGGAGGGTGGTATTTGGCAAGGAGGCAGGCTGTCAGAGGGAGGTGGTGCAGTGCAGGAGATCACAGTGTTTAGGGATGGCATTCTTGGAACTTACACTGTTTTAGGCTGAATGCTTCCCCACAAGTAACCTAGACCTTTGAAGGTCACTGAGGAGAGAATCTAAAACATTTGCTCAGCACACACTACCTCCCTCTATCCTAATTACCGCTCCTCTTTCCAAATCTTCTCAAATCTCGCTCCTGCCACCATCTCATTTCAGTCTAGTGAATCTTCACCCCTTGATCTTGAATACAAAACATGGGGCAATTAATTAGAGTGAGCTTTATGATTTTAGTGTTGATGACCATCTTATACTGTGATTTAACCATTCCTGTGTTCACATACAGATTCCCTAACCAGGTTGGCATCTCCTTGTGTATTATGTCACAAGGCTCACCACAGTGCATTGTATAAAATAAATTCTCAATGCAGGTTTGTGCGTTGATTAATTGGATATTAATGCCAGTGGCTGTGAGCTAAAGTGGTATCCCTATGTGAGGTAAGAGCTGATGGATTACACAGAGGAAGGAAAATAGCATGTATAGGGCACCTGGGAACTGGGCTCTTTGCTGAGATTACATTATTTCACTTTAACATTTAAAAACACTGTGAAGTAAATAGCCTCAAATTAAGGCAGAGGAAATGTAGACTTGGGGAAATTAATAACATGTTTCCAAAAGCCATAAAACTCCTAAGTTGAAAAGGCTAAGATTTAATCATAGGTTTATTTGATTTCAAATTTATGCCCTTTTAAAATGAAGCTTTACTGCCTTACTATCCTCCCTTCCACTTGGCCAAATAGTCCTACAGTGCTATTTTAGTAGTTTGAGACTTCACTATCTGTCAAATTGAAAACATTCTTATGATGAAGTATAGTAGGTAGAGCAATACCCTCCTTGCCATTTTCAGAAGTTATGCAGATGTTGATTACATGGCTAAGAGCAACTTAGGTTGAAAAGGTAATTAAGTTTCTTAAAAGGCTGAGTGTAAAATAAGATTATCTTGGATTCCTTAATGATGAAAAAGAGAGGAAGATAGAGTGAATGATTCAGTATAAGTAGAACTCAATGTGCCAAGGCAGGCTTTGATGACAGGGCAAGTGTCTGTGAGCCAAGGAACATGGTTGCCCTCTCACAGCTAGAAAATACAAGGCTAGGATAAGTTCTTTTGTGGAGCTTCCAGAAAGGGATGAAGTCCCTCCAACACCTTGATTTTTAGCTTACTGTCATCTGTCCTAGATTTCTGACCTGCAAAATTAATATAATATTGTTTTGTTTGGAGCTACTTGCTTCAGCAGTATTAGGAAACCAATATATGAGGCAATGATAAGTTGGCTCCCCACCCAAATCTGCAAAGTACCTGAAAACAGTTTTGAAGGGTTTGAGGAGGAGAACAGGAAGTCAGACATTAGGATAGAGGGCAAGGAAAAGGTAAGCCAGACAGCACAAGAGAGTAGATCAGTGGTAAGCGCCAAGGATAGAAAGCCTGGAAGGTAGGCTGCGTGTTTATTTGCTGGCATTTTCTGTGTCACAGTGAATTTTCCTGGGGAGACATGAACAAAGATCTACACAAGCCCAGATAGGGAACCAATGACAGACGAAAGTAACCATTTCCCCAAAGTCCAATTTGACAAACTCATGAGTTTATTGGGGTTACTTACAGGTCCATAGATAATTCAAAGACAGATGAATTATCAAATAGCCTAAGCCAACATAGTGATAACTCATAGAAACTGCATTCCTGGAGCACTCTACTAGCAGGTGGCAAGACAATTCAAAGTCTTTCTCCAGCAGTCCTTACTGCTTTCATAACCTCGGGGAAGGAGGGCCTTAATATTACAAATTTCAGAACTTCCTGAGGCTTATGAGTTAACTTCCTAAGTCTTAACAAGCCACCCTCTAGGATGCAACATAACAATTTGGAATTTCCTGAATCTTAAGGAGTCTTCTTCCAGGATGGAAATGTTTCAATTTGGAGGATATAATAACCACACACAAAGGCTCTAGGATAGAGCACATATTTCCTTAAACACCACTAATTTAACAGAGTGGGTGAATGGTGAAGCAATGGTGAAAGGCAAAGAGGTCAACTAGTGGAAAGAAGGAAGACCGCCAAGAAAGGAGGAGTTCAGGCCTGAGCAGCATCATCTGAAGAGAAGATCATGGGCCAACATGATCTGAAATCTGAAAGCTCAGAAATACATTTACGCTCAGGTTCATCTTTTGGGGTAGTGCTCAACCTTAAGTAAACAACAGCATTCTTACAAGATTCTCACCGATATCATTATTACCTTCTTAACTTATAAATATTTTTTCCAAAGAGAAACATAATCCTTTAATATAACAGTCGAAGGGGTAAGGAGCGGTGTTGGCTAAGAATAATGGTTTTCCTGGCTTTGAACTTGAAAAAAATGTATTTTTTTCCCTGGCTGCTCAAGTTTTTACACCAATGAAACTTTATTAGAACTCTGAAGGAGTAAGTGATGATCTCCTTATCACTTAACTTATCTTCATTAATGTTATTCTTCAATTGGAAAGCTTTAAACAGGATATTAGAGGCAGCATCCTCATTGCTAATTCATAAGCCATCTCAGTTCCCATAAAACTAGAACCAAGATCTCTAAGTCAGACAAGAGTCAAATACTAGTGTTAAGTTACTCCCTGACAGTGGTGCAGCCAACATTTGAAAAATAGATAATATTTTTTCACTTGAATTATAATATAAAAGCAATCTATAGACCCCCTTTTTTCCCTGAGCATTGGACATACTGGTTGTATAAGAGGCAGAGTCTGCACTGCTTTATTTCTCTTGAGAAGCCTGCACCCATGTCTTGTCCTTTTCATAAGTACTTCTTTCCCCTAATTCCTGTGCTTAAATCTATATTAAGACTGTTTCTTAGCTTGACAAGACAGCTCAGTATGTAAGAGCATTTGCTTCTAAGCCTGATGACCTGAGTTTAATCCATGGAACTCAGTGGTGTGAGGAGAGAACCAACTCCTGAAAGTTGTCTTCTGGCTTTCATATATGTGCCATCGTACACACACACACACACACACACACACACACACACACACGCACACATAAATAAATAAGAACTGTTTTTAATAAACCCCAATTTTGCTTCTTACAAAAATGAATCATAGTCTCAAGTTTGGGATATGAAGCATGCTGAGTACTTTTCTTGTGGGTTTTATCTCATGTCACTTTTCCTGTATTCATTTTTTTTAACAGACACATGCTGGCATGTGTTTATATGTGCACACACACACATCCTTGACCATCCGAATTTTAATCTACCTCACTAAATAATTCATAGAATGGCTACAAATGGAGGCTATTTAATCCAGTTCCCTTGAACAGATAATGAGATTGTGATCAGCAGAGATAATTAGTTTGTAATAGCAAGAAATCCAAATTGTGGGGCTCCCAATTTCCCACAGACCTCTCTGCTTCCTACTGTACTGAAAATTACGAAAATTCCCTGAGCACTCATACTGAATGCCTTCCTCTTCCATGAGTTCTTCTGCTTCCCCAATCTTAGATTCCATTCTTTGCTAATTCATCAGGCTCATAGTCATTTCTCAACCCAGCTGGTAGAGAACAGATGCTTTGATGTCTGTTTTGGAGTGACCAGGCCAAATTCATGCTAAATGATGTCAAAAAGAATCGGGTATTGATGGAACTTTTAAGATTAAAAACCAAAGCATTCATTAATCTGGAAAGCACTATATAAATTATTATAGCCATGCATGAAAATTAGTTTGTCAACTAAAATCAAGGAATTAAGATTATATATACTGACATGGAAGAGGTGTCTTTGGAATATTAAATGAGGAAATAAAATTACAGAATATGATGTATGGGTCTATATTTTTGTATATATGCATATACATATACACAGAGAATGATGAATACTGAGTTGATTTTAAAAATTATTTGTTTATATTCTATGCATATGAGGGTTTTGCCTACATGTACATAAGTGCACTTGTGTGTGTAATGCCAGTGGAGGCTAGAAGGTGTTGGAGCCTCTCGAACTGGAGTTGTAGAAGGTTGTTGGCTACCATGTGGGTGCTGGCAACTGAACCCAGATCCTCTGCAAGAACAGCTAGTGCTCTTAACCAGTGAACCATCTCTCCAACCCCATGAGTTGATTTTTGTTGTTATATCTGTGGAGTGGGATTTAGGGAAGGTGCACTTTTACTGTTTTACATTAAGAACTCGTGTTTGATGTTTTGGCAAGAAGATACCTTCCTTGTATAATTTAAAGAACATTAATAGAAGAGAGAGTTGATCTAGGATACAGGTTCACATTGCACAAAGTAACACCAGATCCAGCACTAAAGCCTCTGCCTGGAGGCCATATGCACATGCTCACCCCATGTCATCTTTTCCTGGTTGATGTCTGAGATAACCTTTAGAGCCCAGATCTCACCCCAAGCTCCTTTCTCCCTGCTTTTTCTTCTCATTCATGCCTGAACCTCCAACCATGTATACCATAGCCACTGTTTATAAAGGCAATTTCTACTTTGCCCAGATTTTTCCTATTCTATACTACATGATATCCCTTCTTTTTAAAATTTACTTATTTAAATTTTATTTTATGTGTATGAGTGTTATGTTTGCATATATGTAAGGGCCCCCATGTTGTGCAGTGCCTGTGAAGGACAGAAGAGGGTGTCAGATCTCATGGAACTGGATTTACGAATGATTGCTAGCCATCACGTGGGTGCTGGGATTTGAACCCGGGTCTTCTGCAAGAGCAACGAGTGATTACTCTTAACCACAGAGTCATCTCTCTAGCCCAATATTCCTTCTTGATAGTTCTGGATCATTGAGTGGCCCTAGGATCAAATTATCCCACCAGACCAAACTTAAATAGAATGTTTTGGTTTAGTTTCACTATGATGCATTCTTGGGTTATTTCTGTCTTCCAGCTGAACAGTTCTCCCAGGTGCAGGGTATGATTGTGAGTTACCGAGACTCTTGAAGAGCTTTTGTTTTTGTCACTTCACTGCCCCCCCAAAAGATAGAACATCTGATCTGGAGTTTGAAGACCAAAATGACCCTGAAATATCAGCACACTGTTCCTCATATCCCAGGATGCAGTGGTGCATATGCATACTATCTGTCATAACACTGCTGGAAGACAGAAGAGCCTATGGCTTTGGAGCTCAGGAAATCTTGTCATGAATCAGAATTCTCTTGGTGAGCTTGTGCAGTCCCTTTGCCTCCCCAAACCTATTTTTTAATGTTACAGTAGAAAATACTGACTTTTAACATCCTTCAGACAACTTGAAACAATGACCATGCAGAGGTTGAAAATGAAGTTTCTTCCGCTTGGACTTGATCTACTCTTTCAATACACACCAGCTCCCCTATCTTGGGTATGCCCATGGTTCACAGTATGAACAACTGGGCTTAGTTCTGTGAAGTCTTTGACATTAAGCTCAGAACTAGAAATCCCTAGTGTGCTTTAATGTGTTTATGAAGATGTCTGTGGTAGAAGAAGCTCCATGGCCAAATGTGCTGGTTTTCTGAGGACTTTTCAAATTTCTTAGTTTTCATTTAACTTGGGAAAGTGCTTGCAGCACAACATTGGGCCTAAAAACTGCATATTGAATATGAAATATATTTAGTTATATGAGAAGTTTTCATGATATACTGCTAAGAGAAAAAATTGTAAAATTATACAGTATAATGTTTTTTCTTCTTTAAAATTTTCTACAATACTTATTTATATTACTTTTATAATTGGAGGAAAGATGGATATTATTTTCAAGAAACTGTGATTATTGAGAATTAAATTTACCAAAGATAGTTCCATTTCCCAAGGCATCAGGAACCCCACTGATGCCAGTCAGAGTGACCAGCAATCTTGATTTCCCTGGGCCATGCAACTTCTATTGCTAAAACTGGGAAAGCCTGTGCATACTGATGCATTGTTTCTCCAGTATTCCTGCCTACCTCTACCCAAGTGTGTGATACCCCTTCTCTACAAATGGTTATTAGCCAAGTGAGACTACATTGGTGGGTATAGTGATTAGACTTAATGTCTATGAAAAGGAAGCTGAAGTTTGCAACCCAAGCGTGTGCCCAACAGTGAAAAATGCTATTTATCTGGGAGAGCTGACTAGAAGGTGGGAATCATGGACAGTGGGCCTGAGGTCACTGTGCAAGTCCTCACCCAAGATTTCTGTGAGAAATGGGTATTAATGACTCTCTTCATTGTTATGACCAAATACCTGGCAAGAAGCAGTTGAGGGGAGGAGAGGTTTGTTTCAGTTCAGTTGGAGAGTTCACCATTGTGAAGAAGGCATGGCAGAGTTCATGGAGAAGACTCCTCACATTTGGAAACACCAGGAAGCAGAAAGAAGAAATTGGTACCAGAGAGTCGGGCCTTACTGTGACAGACCTGATGGTGCGGGATTGTGGAAGTATTTGGAACTTTGGGCTGGAAAAGCCATTGAGTGCTCAGAGTTTGTTGCTGTGGAACTTGGAACACTTATGCTGAGAAAGAGTTGTAGGCAATGGAGGCCTGGCTTGTGAAGCTTCAAAGGGAAGCAGAGACTATCAGGGCTGTTTGTGTGATATTTTGAATTGAGAATCTGTGGGTTCTGGTCATCTGGGACTGAAGAATCAGCTGTGATTAAGAAGAGACCAGAACCACTGAAGTGAAGCCTTTGCTTTACTGGGATAATTGATGCTGGTTATCTGGGGCCGAAAAATCAGCTGTAAGTAATAAGAGACCAGCATCACTGTGGTGAAGTCTTTCAGAAAGTATTTCCTCAGGGTCAGTACACAGAAGCTGTAGTACCGAGGGATATGAGCCTCCATCTCAAGCTGGAAGCAGGACTTGGTAATGTGTAAGAGTCTCCTGCATGGTTCTGATGTTGAAAGCATGAAGGGGTCACAGAGAGCAGCTGAGGCTTGGCTTTGTGAGAGGCCAGAAAAGGCCATAGGTGAAAGTGCAGCCTCAGTTGCAGGGAAGACCCCAGGAGTGAAGGGGTCATGGAGAGAATCTGACGCATTGCATCCTGAGAGGCCAGAACTGGTCATTGGCGAGGGTGCAGCCTCAGTTTCAGTGGAGATGCCAGCTTTTTGGAGATACTGGGACCATGCGACAACCACCAAGGACCGCAATAGGTGTGGAATGGAGCTGGCCTGGGTCTGCAAGACGAGTTGTGTGTGCTGTGGCCGGCAGATTCAGAGAAGTGGAGCTGCCAAAACCCTTTGGAGCCCAGAAGATCGTGACTGAATCCCAGATGTTCAGCCTTGAGCTACATTGCTGGACTTTGGTTTTGCTTAGGTGTGCTGATTCTTCCCTTTGAAATAAGACAGTACTTGTTTTGGATTTACAGAAGCCCACAGTTAAGAGACTTTTAAAAGAGACTGTGAACTTTTAAGTGTTTGGATTTTTTTTTTAACACAAAATAACTTTTCAGTTTATTTGTTTGTACAGGCGGCATCATTGTCCACCTGAAGCCACAAGGATTTATGAACATTCTGGCATATCTTTCCCCACAACTGAATATTTGGAAAAATATCCAAAATATGGCAATATTCCTCCACCTCAAAGCCTTAAACCCAAGCGAGAATTTCGAACATGCCATGGTAAAATGGAAGGAGTAACTACATTTAAGTAAATATTGAGAAACTTTATTTTTTGCTCAACTATTCTGGTCATAATAAAGTTTTCTTACTATTTAAATGTAACTAGTTAGTTTATTTAAGGTGAACTAGTTTACGAAGTGGGAAACTAAGTTACAGCTTGAGAAAACCAGAAAGATGAAAAGTAAGTTGCTTTGACAAAGAAAAGAAAAAGGAAAAAAGTTCTATTGATTTTTTTTGATTGCCAACAGTATTTCATATTTGTGTACTTTGTAAAGTTACTACCACCTATGGGAATGACTCGGCTTTCTAATTAGTGTGTGTGTCTGATCTAGTTTTTGAATTTCTGATTGGCTTTCAATACTTTAACCTGCCGACGTGAAATTATTTTTTCTCTTTTCTTAGATTTATTTTTTTTCAGTTTTATATATTATTTAATAACCACATACTTAGAAGAAGCATTTCATTGCAACAGCATTGACATATTCAATAACAATTTTCTGAGCTAAGATGCATCTTTTTCAGAATTGGCTATAAATTTTTAGGTTTACAGTTGAATTATTACAGTTATACAATATTGTACTCAGTATAAACCCTATAAGACATAAAATTAAATGAGGTTTTAACCT
>NW_008360313.1:1572165-1576898 GCF_000622305.1 Nannospalax galili
TCCATCTGGGGGGGTCTCCCTGGCCTCCTTGATCAAGAGGACAGGTGACCCACCACCATTATAGGGCATTTTGAGAGATGCTCATAGTACCCTAGAACTAGTCGACCTAGGGGGCAAGGAGCAAAAAGTGTTCTTTATGTCCCTCTGACCACATTATTATAGACCTCAGTATGTCTGTTAAACACACAAGAAGGTTAGTTCTACCAGTTTGGTATTTTTAATTACTGTGTGTCATGTAGGTAAATCTTAGGCAAAGATCAGTTGGTCTCAGATAAACCTTACCTAGACGTATATTTCTTGATCTGCTATGTATAATTTGTCAGTAGGTTGCAGAAGTAATATCATTCTCACTGGTTTTCAAAGCTAGCTAGGCATTATCTTTCACATTGTCTCACCCCTCCATAATGGTTTTCTTAAGGTGCCCCCATTGCCCCACTTTCTCCCGTAATAATACCCTCCCCCTGTGGTCCTACCTCTCTTGAGCTCCTTCTTTCCCTTTATGCCCTAGGTTCCTTGTATACCCTTCCCTCCCCCCTCCCTTAAACTAACCCAATTTTTATCCATATCTCCCTTATTAAGGCCTGTTTCCTACTGTTTTTCTCTTTCAGGTTATTTCTTTTCCTTTACCTCCCTGTTTCCTTTCCATTATCCTGGTTTCTGTAGTTATGTCTAGTTGCATACTTATTTATCAGTGTCTGGTTCTAGAATCCACATATGAGGGAGAACATATGTAGATTTTTTTTCTGAGTCTGTTACTTCACTTAGTATAACAGTTTCTAGTTCCATCCATTTACCTGCCAATTTCATGATTTCATCTTTCTTTACTGCTGAGTAAAACTCCATCGTATAAATGAACCACATTTTCATTATCCACCTGTCATCTCTTGGCTATTGTGAAAAGAGCAGCAACAAACTTGGGTGTACAAGTGTCTCTGCAATAGGATGAGTTCTTTGGGTATATGCCAAGGAGTGGTATAACTGGGTCAAATGGTAGGTTCATTTGTAATTTTTTTAAGAGTTCTCCACACTGCTTTCCATAGGGGTTGAACCAGTTTGCAGCCCCACCAGCAGTGGATGAGTGTTCCCCTTTCTCCACATCCTTTCCAACATTTGGTATCATTTGTTTTCTTGATCTTAGCCAGTCTGAGTGGGGTAAGATGGAATCTTAAAGTCATTTTAATTTGCATTTCTCTAGTTATTACTAGGGATGTTGAACATCTTGTAGTATGTTTCATAGTCATCTTTACTTCTTCTTTTGAGAACTCTCTGTTCAGCTCCTTAGACCATCTTTTAATTGGATTGCTTCTTGTCTTGGTTCTCTGTTTTTTGAGTTTGTTATAAATTCTGGTTATTAAACCTCTGTTGGATGTGTTGCTGGTGAAGATTTTCTCCCATTCTGTGGATTTTCTGTTTGCTTCCTTGGTTGTCTTCTTTAATGTACAGAAGCTTTTTAGTTTAATGAGGTGCCATTTGTTAATTCTTGACCTTGTTTCCTGGACAATTGATGTCCAGTTTAGAAAATCCTTTCCTACGCCTATGTCTTGTAGGTTTTCCCCAATGTTTTCTTCTAATAGTTTCAGAGTTTCAGGCTTTACATTGAGGTCTTCGAGCCATTTAGAATAGACTTTTGTGCAGGTTGAAAGATAGTTTAGTTTAGTTTCATTCTTGTACAAGTGGAGATCCAGTTTTGCCAGCACCATTTGCTGAACATGCTGTCTTTCCTCCAGTGAATGTTCTTGGCCCCTTTGTCAAATATCAGGTGGCTGAAATTGTATTTACTCTATTTGAGTCTTCAATTTTATTCCATTGGTCTATGGGGCTACTTTTGTGCCAGTACCGTGTTGCTTTTATGACAGTAGCTCTGTAATACAGCTTGAAATCTTGTATAGTAATCCCCCCGGCATTGCTCTTAGTGCTTAGGGTTGTTTTGGCTATCCGAGGTCTTTTGTGCTTCCATATGAATCTTAGGATAGTTTTTTCCAATTCTGTGAAAAATGTTGGGGATTTTGATTGGCATTGCATTGAATCTATGTATGTCTTTTGGTAGGATGGTCATTTTCACAGTATTAATTCCTCCAATCCATGAGCATGGTAGGTCCTTCCATCTTCTGATGTCTTCCTCAATTCTTTCTTTAAAGATTTAAAATTTTCATTCTACAGCTCTTTAATGTCTTTGGTCAGGTTTACTTTGAGATATTTTTTTTTGCAGCTATTGTGAACAGGAGTGTTTCCATGTGCTTTTTCTCTGATTGATTGTTATTGGTCTATAGGAAGGCTGTAGACTTTTGTAGGTTAATTAGGTAACCTGCCACTTTACTGAACATGTTAATAATTTCTAGGAGTTTTCGGGTGGAATTTTTGGCATCCCTTAGAAATAATATCATATCATCTGCAAAAAGGGATAATTTGATCTCTTCTTTTCCAATTATTACTCCTTTAATTTCCTTCTATTGTCTTATTGCTCTTGCAAGAGTTTCAAGTACTATTCTTAAAGAGAAGGGGGGATAGTGGACAGCCTTGTCTGGTTCCTGATTTTAATGGGAGTGATTCCAGTTTTTCTCCATTTAGAATGATGTTGGCTGTGGGTTTGTTATATATGACTTTAATTATGTTGAGGTATGTTCCCTCCAGTCCAATTCCCTCTAGGACTTTGAACATAAATGCATGTTGAATTTTGTCAAAGGCCTTCTCTGCATCTATGGAGATGACCATATGGTTCTTGTCTTTGAGCCCATTTATATGATTTATGATGTTTATTAACTTACATATATTAAACATCCCTGCATCACTGGGATAAAGCCGACTTGGTCGTGGTGGGTGATCTTTTGGATGTGTGTCTGTATGTGGTTTGCAAGTATCTTGTTGAGAATTTTTGCATCTATGTTCATTAAGAATATGGGTCTATAGTTTTCTTTTTTGGTTGCATCTTTACATGGCTTTGGTATTAGAGTGATTCTGGCTTCATAGAAGGAATTTGGAAGTTCTCCCTCCAGTTCTATCTTTTTAATAAATTAAGTAGCATTGGATGTAGCTCTTCATTGAATGTCTGGTAGAATTCTGCTGTAAATCCATCTGGTCCTGGGCTTTTTTCAGTTGGGAGATTTTGTATTACTGTTTCAATTTCCTTATGTATTATGGGTCTGTTTAAGCTGTTGATCTCTTCTTAGTTTAGTTTTGGTGGTTCCCATGCTTTTAGATAAATGTTCATTTCTTTTAGGTTTTCAAATTTAGTAGCATATAGGTTCTTAAAGTATTCCCTTATAATGTTCTGTATCTTTCTGATGTCTGTTGTGATGTTTCCCCTTTCATCTCTGATTTTGTTGATTTGGAGGTGCTCTTTCTTTTTTTTGTGTTAACTGGGTCTGCGGTCTGTCAATCTTGTTTATCTTTTTATCTTTTCAAAGAACCAGCTCTAGGAGTTGTTGATTGTATTGTTTTCTTTGTTTTGATTTCATTAATTTCTGCCCTGATTTCTGTTATTTCTTCTTGTCTGCTGGGTTTGGGTTTCATTTGTTGTTGCTTTTCAAGTGTCTTGAGTTGCAATGTTAAGTCATTTATTTGTGTTCTTTCCGATTTTTTGATGTAGGCACTTAGAGCTATAAACTTCTCTCTAAGAACCACTTTCAGCATGTCCCAGAGGTTTTGTCATGTTGTATTTTCCTTTTTCATTGAATTCCAGGAATACTTTTCTTTCTTAATTTCTCTTTTGACCCTTTCATCATTCAGGAGTATGTTGTTTAATCTCCATGTGTTCATGTGGTGATTAGTGTTCCTTTGGGTGTTGATTGTAAGCTTTATTGCATTGTGGTCTGATAGAATGCATGGAATTATTTCAATCTTTTTGTATTTGTTGAGGTGTGTTTTGTGCCCCAGTATATGGTCGATTTTGGAGAAGGTTCCATGGGGTGCTGCGTAGAAAGTATGTCCTTTGGTGCTTGGGTGGCATACTCAGTAGATGTCTGTTAAGTCCATTTGATATATGGTATTGTTTAATTCAGATGTCTCTCTTTTAACTCTCTACCTTGTCGACCTATCTAATGGAGACAGTGGGGTATTGAAGTCCCCTACTATTAATGAGTTGGGGTTAATTTGGGTCTTAAAGTCCTGTAGTATTGTTTTTATGAAGTTGGGTGCACCAGAGTTTGGTGAATATATATTCGTGATTGTAGTATCTTCTTGATTCATTATTCCTTTGATCAGAGTGAAGTGGCCCTTTTTGCCTCTTCTGATTAGTTTTAGTTTAAAGTCTATTTTGTCAGATATTAGAATTGCTGTGCCTGCTTTTTTCTTAGTGCCATTTTCCTGATGTATTTTTTTTTCCATCTTTTTCTTTGAGATAGTATCTGTCCTTAAAAGTGAGATGAGTTTCTTGCAGACAACAAAAAGATGGATTTTGTTTCTTAATCCATTCACATAGTCTGTGTCATTTGACTGTGGAGTTCTGTCTGTTAATATTTAAAGTTATTAGTGAAAGATGGGTATTGAATGCTGTCATTTTTATTTCTGTTTACATTCTTGACATAGCTGTACTTTACCACAGTTATACCTTCACTGAATTTCTTCCTGCAACCCCTTGGGTATAGTCATTCCTTTCTTCAGCTCTTTGTATTACTTCCAGAACTCTCTGAAGGGCTGGTTTTGTGGACATGAATTCCTTCAGCCTTTAAGTCATAGAAGATTTTTCTTTCCCCTTCGACTATAATAGACATTTTGGTTGGGTATAAGAATCTGTA
>NW_008360313.1:1577407-1607622 GCF_000622305.1 Nannospalax galili
CCTGTCATTTCTAATTGGCTTACTGAGTGTTTCACTTCCTTCTTCATTTCAGCCTGAGTATTCTTCAATATTTCTAACTCTTTTTTGAATTCATGCAGTTTATCCCTATCTTGCTTCATTTCTTTGATTTATTTTTTTTTGTGTTCTTTAAATTTACTGAATTCTTTTATAATGTTTATAATTGTTCTTTTGAGTTCCATGTTGTCTTAGTTTGTTTCTCCATTGCTGTGACAAAACACTCTGACCAATACCATATTGGGGAGGAAAGGGTTTATTCAGCTTACATCTCTGAGGTCGCAGTTCATCAGGGAGCCCAAGGTAGGAACTCAGTGCAGGAACCTGGAAGCAGGAGCTGGAGCACCTTCAAGTTTAGGCCTATTTCTTTTTGTGAACTTTATGTGTCTTTGTAGTTTACTTTTTGGGCATGAAAAGCTGATTCGTCTAAGCTTCTGGTTCTCTCTCTTGATTTTATATTGGAATGGCCAGATCGATTTTGTTTTCCTTCAGAGGCCCAATTCAGATGAGGGTCAGATGATTTCAGGCTTTCTCCTTAAGTCTGGATCCCTCCAGGACCGATTTTGGCCTCAGGAATTTGGGGGTTGGACTGGCCTGCAAGCCTGGCCCATAAAGGATGCTGGTCTAGGGCAGCTGGTGGCCATGCCACCCAGAGATGCAAAGCGGATGGGGTGGGAAGAGGCCCCAAGGACTCCTGTTGACTGCCCTGGGAGCTGGGTTTGTCTGGATGCAAAGGATCTGGAAGAGGAAAGTTTAGCTCCCAAGAACCAGAAAGAGGATGGCAGGTGGTGCAGGCCCAGGGAAGCAGGGAAATTGAGGCTGGGGCCAGGTCCAGAAACAGTGCTCCTGGGGCCCAGAGAAGGCACTAAGTTGGTTTGGATGAAAGGCGTCAGGAAGCAGTATTGGTTCCCCAGGTGTCTGGGGCCCCAAGACAAGGAATGGGGCATTGCCCAAAGTCAGAGGAGAGAATGGTGGGGGAGATGGGAGGGTGAATGGGGCTGGGGGAGTCAAGGCGTGGAGGGCACAATGGACTTACCCTGGAGAGAGGCCTGCGGGTGGGCAAATGTTTGGATTGTTAAAGGACTGTGAGATTTTTAAAGTGGTACTGTCTTATGTTGTGATATTAATGTTAACATCATATCTTGAGGACAAGAAATGGAAAGGCTGTGGTTTAATAGTGATGTGTTTGTGTGTCAAGTTGACAAGGGATCAATTGTGCTGGATAGCTTTAGTGTCAACTTGACACACCTGGGTTGAGGGTTCCTCAACTGGGGAATTTCCTCCATTGGACCAGCCTGTGGGCATGTCTGTGGGGGAATTTTCTTGATTGTTGAGTGATGTGGGAGGGCCCAGCCCACTGTGAGTGTTGCCTCCCCGGGTAGGTGGGCCTATGTTGTATAAAGTAAGCAGGTTGAGCATGGACCAGTGGAGCAAGCCAGTAAGCAGCATTCCTCCATTGTCCATACTTCAGTTCCTGTCTTCAGGTTCCTGCCCTGAGTTCCTACCTTGGGCTCCCTGATTATCTCCCTGGGAGATATAAGCCAAATAATATTGGTCAGAGAATTTTCTTACAGCAATGGGGAAACAAACTAGAACACCCCTGAAACATAACCTTCTACCACACTACAGTGATAGTTGGATTGAGAAATAGAAGATTTGGACTCTCATAGGTAACAATTTCAGTATAAAGAAATGTTATGATGAAAGGGGACTAATGAATAGTTAGGTCTCCTATTTCAAATTGCTCATTGCTATGTTGGTCCTGGCTACCCCCTGAGGAAGCCTTCCTCCTAAGTGGAGACATGTGTGATGATGCGGGTAGTGACCCATAATGGAGGTGAGACCTGATGCGAGGACTTGGCCCAGCCTTCTCTTCTGTTCCTTGAGTTGGACAAGCTATCTCACTTTGCTCCTCCATCTTGTGGGAAATTCTTTTTCTGCATGGACTACTGGGCCACTTGGACTTTCTTCTCTATTTTTACAGGATCCTCTCCTTCTTTTGTTTCTTTTTCCCTTAGGGTTGACATATTCCTGCTCAACACTAAGATCTAAGTTTTCTCAGAGAAACTGAGATTACCTAACTATATGTTCAAATTCTGGCTCTATCATTTGTAAGGAATATAGTCTCAGTTCCTACATTTATTAAAAACCAAGCGGAATAACAGTATCTGCCTCTCAGAATCACCGTGGGTACCACTATGAGACAATGTGTATGGAATAGACTAACACATAGTTGACACTCCATACATGTTGCTTTCATTTTCTTCTCCAGATGGGCTGTGGGCTAGTTTGTCCCTAGAGGAATTGATGTTTATAAGATGACAACATCTATGCTGTCTGTAGCAATTTAGTACTGATTAGGAATTCAAAATGTATGGCACAGCTTTGGTTTGAGATTTTTGACATCATAGATTTGTTCCATTTTAGAATTTGGAAAACAAATAGCTTTTGTTCAGATCTATACTACGTTTTATAATAAAATATTTTAAAATAAACCAAATGTAGTTTAGATGGCTGAGAAGAAAAATACCATCTTTCTAGGATAAATATTGTCTATATTTCTCTTGACTTTGGGTTCATATTAATCTTTTATTGAAACATTCCCTTTTATCATGCACACATATGTTCATCTTTATATGAGAGATGGCTCAGCGGTTAAGAGCACTGACTGCTCTTGCAGAGGACCCGGGTTCAATTCCCAGCGGTCATATGGCAGCTACGAACTGTCCTTAACTCCAGTTCCAGGGGAATCCAACGTCTTCTTCTGACCTCCACGGCATTGCATGACATGACATGGGTGCACTCACATACATGCAGGCAATACACTCATACACATAAAATTAAAATAATAAATAAAATATTAAAAAATGTAAAACTAGCTTTCTCATTGAAGCATTGTGCATGTCAATGATCTATAAACCAAAAGAAGTGCCTGTCTTTTCTGGAGAAAAGACTGTGAAGGTTTTCCTACCATATTTTAAGAGATAAACCAGCAAGAGTGTGACTGGTTGCTCAGGGCTTCAATAAGAGGGATGATCAGATGATAGGAGTCAGGACAGGTCAGCTATCATCAGTGGCCAGTATCTGAAGTCAGGTTGATACCCCTGAAGCTACTTCAATTTTGCTGGTAATTCTGTGGCCTTGAGCAAATACCACCTCTAGAAGCTTTAGTTTCCCCATTCACAAAATGAGGCATCTCTAGATCTCTAGATGCTTCAAGCCCTGAAGTCCCAAGGACCCTTGAAAACAAACATGGAGCAATGCAGGCAAGATGAGCTACGTGGGTCTGAAAAGTAAAGTATTCTTTGAAACTTGAGAAGGGGTAAATTAAGATACAGGGGAGATATTGTTTCAGAGAAAACATTGTAATTGGTAAGGGGATAGCTCATCATGACCTTTCTCCTAATGTTAGTGTTTATACTTTCTTACTGTTATTATAGAACCGAAGGATCTCATGTGGTCCATGAAGGCGAACCATAGACAAGCCAGTAAAAGAAAATGACCACAGAGTGATGTGCATGGGAGCAATGTCATGTATTCTTAGAAAAACTGACCCAATCTCAGTTAGGAGACGTATTGTGAATAGTGAGGAGGCATTCCACCAAGCAAAGAAACCCAGGAAATCTAATTTTTCAGAAAAGCATGTAGAAAATGTTGCAGGTCTTTTCCTAGACCAAAAGATAAGAGGCTTGAGGAATCATCAATACGTGAATTACGTGATTTCATGTACTTTTCTTAACTCATCACAATGGCAGTTTGGCTCCCTTCCTTTCCTTTTTTAATCCAAGAGTGGGATGACATCTCTGTGAACAGGATCATTCTACCCCTCAAATAACTCCCCCCCCCCAATTTTCAGTTGATTTTGATTATTCACAAGCTCTTATGTCTATGGGCTGAAATATTAATTTCTATAGCACCAAATCATTTGATTTTGCTCTATTTCTAGAAGCTAGAACTTTGAGGCTTCTTGACTTTGAAGACAGTTAATATGCATCCCTGGAATCTTCTTTCCCTGATACATAACTATTATTTGTCTTTAATGGTCTACTGTCCAAATCATCTTTTATTATAGGAGACCTCTATTGTAGTCCAAGATCCCCTCAGGTCTGTCTTCATGAGCATGTCTGACAAATAGTTATTGCTAGAGTTGTATTTTTTTTTGGTTCTTTCATCACATAATTCAAATTTATATGTTTGGAATTTATATGCTCCATTCTACAAAAACACACACCTCCATTTTCAAGGCAGGAGCTATAGTAGAGTTGATGATATATTAGTGTTAGCACCATGATTTTCTGTTTGAGTGTTGGTTTCCTGCAGCTTTCTTCTTAAAGAGTTCATGCACATTTGCAGCTCTGGTACCACTAAGCAATTCCCTAAGTAATTCCAATTAAATGCTTATTCCTTGACATGTCCACTAACATGGTTGTGTAACCTCATATGACAACTACACCAGATATCTGATATAGCATTAACATCTAGGAAGAAACGTGTAAAAATAAGAACAACTTTTTTAGGGCAAAATTTTACTAAGATGTCTTTAAACCTACTTCTGAATATAGCTTGAATTACTTTTTCCATAAGTATACAAGTAATTTGTTTTGTACATTCAAAACAATTTATTCTTTGACAATTTCATACACACATGTAATGTTTTTTGATCATACCCTCTCACTCATCCTCTCTCTTACCCCGCCCCCCCAGGGAATCCTTTTCCTTCCCAACACACCTCAACTGCTTCCTACTCCCATGTCTTTTCTCTTTTTAAAATATTGCTCACTGAGTTAAATTAGGGTTGCTCACATGTGCATAGTTGTGAGAATACGTACTGGTTCATGGTCAACTTCCCAGTGACTATACCACTGAAGAAAGAGCATGTCTCCTCCCCAGCACTCACTTGCTGCCGGTAGCACCTCAGCTATGGACAGAGTCTCAGGTGCCCATCCCCAACTATGTTGGAAGGTTGATATACTCGATCTTGCACAGGTCTTGTGCACATACCAGAGTTGCTATGAGTCCATGATTGTTAAGTCCAGAAGACAGCATTTCACAGCACTCTTCCTTATACTCCACACTTCTGAAATGTTCCCTGAGGCTTGGAGAGGTGATATACATGTCCTGTTTAGGGCTGAGCACTTAATAGTCACTTACTCTCAGCACTTTGACCAGTTCTGAGTCTCTGCATTAACCAGTTCCCACTGCAGACAGAAGCTTTTCTGGCCAAGGCTGAGAGCAGCTCTGAACTATGGGTATAAACATAAATATTTAGGCGGCAGTTTGACAACATGTTCGTTTATTCAAACATTACTAGATTCTCCTCCTTGGGCCTATGACCTCTCAGTAATTACATTTTAAAAGCAAATTTGTTAAGATACTGATGAATATATTGAGCACCAGTGGGAAGAGCAATAGATTTGTAATCATAAAGAACTAAGTTCACGTAATTTTATCACTTACTAGCCAAGTAACCTATAGCTTCGGGAGAATTAAATTAGATACTAATGCTGCTTATATGCTATAAGTAAATTTATTATTTTGTGTTGGGCTGCATGCATAGCTATCCTTGGTCACACATAGTCTATGTGTGGGTGGGTGGTGGCTTGGACTCACCTGTTTAGCATATGGGCCTTTGAAGGACCTTTCAGATTAAATGACAGCACAGCCTTGCTCCTTTTCCTGGGAATGGATCCTAATTTGTATTTCCTGAGATTCTCTGGTAAGGTCAAAACAACAAGTTTTCTCACTTCCATTCGAGATAGAATTTTTTTGGCTCAAAAGCACATCCTGTTATCTAAGAAGCTGCTAGTATGCATCTCCTTATAGTTAATTACTGACCCCAGTCCCCTTGGAATGACTCTCCTTCCTTGGGTACACACAGTCAGTTTGCACCACTGCACATGCCATCGGATTCTGCTCTTCATTATCTGGGCCACCCTCCGGACTCCAAAGCAACCACGGTGGCGTAAACAGAAGGTTTCTTGGCATCTGGTGGGAGCAGAAGCTGATCAAGCATTCCTAATAGAAGCTGAGTTGGGACTGATAAACCCTCCAAGCTCTCACAGACCAAATCAAGCAAGCGCACAGTACTTTCTGTTGAAGCAGAAAAGTCTAAAGAAAGAGGAAAAAAGGACATTTTGGTTTTCATGCAATATTTTATGGCCAAAAGGATTTATTATTTTTTCTAAAAAGTGTCACAAATTGTACTGTGGCACCTTACAGACACTTTGTTTAATGTGGTTAAATGTTCAGCTTTGCCAATATAAAGACTAAGCTGGCTCAAATAAGTAATCTGACGTCAACAGAAACTGATAACCAACATGACTGAGACTCGAACCTTGTAGGAAAAGAATGTTTAGTTTACCTCTCACACAGAACTGGGCTCAACTCCAGAAGTTTACCTCTCACACAGAGCTGGGCTCAACTCCAGAAGTTTACCTCTCACACAGAGCTGGGCTCAACTCCAGATCTTCCCTGCCCAGTGGTGTAATGGGGCAGTTGAATCAGAGGTTCTAGAATCAGGACTCTGGCTCAAATCCTAGCTCTGTTTAATGACTTTGGGCAAGTGATTTAACCTCTCTTTTCTTCAGTTGCCTCCTCTGTAATGTGGAATCAATTATACCATATACCTAACAATTATTTCTTATTGTTAGAAATTTCTTTTCAATTAATCTTTTATTAATTAATATTATTTTTACTAATCAACAAATACTGATAATTTTAGAATGTTCCTGGTGCTCTTTTGAAGTTAGTGGATAAAGAAGTAAATATTCCACCAAAGTCTTTGATTTCGTGGCTCAGAATCTGCATCCTTGGACATTTCACATTGGTCCTAGTTTGTAGCCACGATGTAGAATAAATAGTACAGAATAAATTTTCTCTTTCTTGCACATCTTCAGCCCTTTAATCTGACAGTGATTTCTAACACTTTAGTTTGGTCTTTTCTGATTATATACTTCCTTCACCATTCCCAATATGGTAGATGGTTTCTACCTGTGCTGTTGGGGCCTTCTTGGAGCAAAGGAAGGAATGAACCAGGTGAACTTCAGTTCACACACCACTGGAGCTCTGACCCTGCCTGGCAGTCCCCCACATTCTACCTGCCTCATTCTTGACTCTCTACTTGTGCTCTGAATTAACATTCTCACTTTATACCTTTAATAGATTTTAGTTCAGGTCTGTGTTCTGTTTCTTTCAGCTCCTGGTTTTTTTTTTGTTTTGTTTTTTTTTTGTATATGGTACTGTTGCTGGGACTTTGCTCAGAACAGACCCTAACTGTCTTAACTGGACTAAATCCAGACCCTAGTCTAGCAGATTTGTTGTGTGCTTTGTTTTGGTAATCCTAAATTCTGAAAGTCTCACATGGGCTTACTACAAATAAGTAAAGAAACAAAATTAAGGGCCCAAACACTACTGAATCCAGGATCCTTTTGGTGGTGAGATAAACCATGATTTCATGTAACATATATGTCACAAATATACAATACCATGCTTTTGTGTCAATGAGAACTTTTATTTCTTCTTATGGGAAGGAGTTATTTTAGGCTTATTAACCACAGGCTATTCTTTTTTAATGGAATTTTTTTATTCTTTGAGAATTTTATACTTTTATACAATGTGTTTAGATTATATTCACCCCTCTACTCCCTTCCAATTCCTCCAAGATCTGTACCCCACATTACCCTCCCAACTTCATGTTCTCTTTTATTTGTAGTTCATGGAGTCCAATTAGTGTTGTCTATATACACATTTTTGTGACCCATGTATTCAAGAATGCTCAGCCTATCAGGTCCATATCTCTAAAGAAAGCCGACACTCCCTTCATAGCCATCAGTTTGGGGGGTGGAGGCTAATGATCCCCTCACACTCTCTTCATAGCCATCAGTTAGGAGGTGGAGGCTAACAATCCCCTCCCTCATTCATACTGGAATGTTGACTGATTTGATCTTGTGCATGTCTTGTGCAGGGAGCCATACCTACTGTGAGTTCATGACCACAGTGGTTCTGTCATGTCCAGAAGACAATGTGTCCATCCAGAGGCAGAGAGCTGGCTGCTGGCTCTTACAATCTTTCTGCCCCATCTTCTGTGATGTTCCCTGAGCCTTGAAGGAAGATCACCATGATGTAGATGTCTCATTTATGACTGAAACATTTGTTCTCTGTACTTTGACTAGATGTGAGTCTCTATATTAACCACCATCCAGTTTGCATAGACACATCTCTGATGAAGACTGAGAGCTACACTAATCTATGGGTAGAGATTGAAGTATAAAGATATGTACTTAGAAGACACTTTAATACTATATCCACTTAGCAAAATAATAGTAAGTTCCCCCCTAGGGCCTATGAGCTCCTTAGCCATGAAAATTTGACCAGTTTTATAATACCAAGCATGCATTTCCTCTTATTGAGATGGCCTCAAATCCAATCAGAAAGCATCCATGCAACTAATAATATGCAAGTTGTTATTGGAACTTGTAGGTTCCCAGCTGGATAAGATTGTTGTGGCTTTTTTGCCCTCACAGCCCATACAGCACCTTCTGGTACTCTGAAAATTAGCCAGCAAGAACAGTAAGTGACTACTATATGTTTCAAGAGTTAATTATTTACTTGTTCACATTTATATATTTATAAAACTCTTCAAAAGTCAACATACTTGACTGGCTTGGAATAGCTGTGGATTTGAAACAAAATCTTCATTGCTCACAGCTCATCGTTCAATATATAGTAACAGCCTTTTTGTTCCTTGTTACTGGGGATTGAACCTAGGGCATCACATTAGGCCAATGTATTACCATTGAACTGTATAGCTGGCCTTTTTGGTATTTTTTATTTTGAGGCAGGGTTTTTACTAAGTTGCCCAGACAGGCCTTAAACTCACTCTGTAGCCCAGTCAAGATTTGAACTTGCAATTCTCCTGCCTCAGCTTCCTGAGTAGCTGGTAGACCACTTGTCTAGTATGCCTGAGGCCCTAGTTTGATACTTAGTAGCACAAAGGGGGGAAAAACATGAAGCAGGGGAGGAAGAGGAGGGGGAGAAGGAGGAGGCAGGGGAAGAAGAATTGTTAGAGGAGGTTTATTTCTGATTTAGTGGCAGTAGTAACATCTTTGAGAAACAGTTCATTCAAGGACAGAGGCAAATTGACCTGTACCTAATGAATTTTTCCATGCCCTTTCCTTCTATATAGATGAATATTTTGGAATTTCTTCATATGGAAAAGCAATTAAAGAATGTGCAGCCATAAAATCCAGGAAAAAGTACAAAAAGACATGAAAATATATAATTATTAAAATATTTTCTGAATTGTATCTGTGATGTTTAAAAATTTTTAATTTCTCATGAATTTCTTTTCCTAAAGTACACTGTATTCTTATATAAAAATGTTTTTATGTAACCCCATATCATGTACAATGGGAAAATATATTAACTAAATAAGCATTATTGTTATACCTAATTTTATACTAAAAATTTATGTTAGTTTTCCTAGAGAGAGATTTGCAAATTATATAAATTTGGAGTCTAGTTCCACATGAATTTGCTCCATTCTTAGATATATTTCTTTGGACTGAAATTTAGTAAGGTTGCAGCTCTAGGCCTTTGAAGGTAGTATCTGATGTCACAGTGATAAGGTGTACTTTGTCTCAGGTGCCAGTAATTTTTATTTGTTCTGCTCCCTTGACACTAAAGAGACTTAAAAAACACTGAAGAACATCATGGTTTCATTAACATTTTCTATTTGAATAACCTTTTTTTTTTTTTAACTTAAGTTACATGTAAGTTTAAAAGCTTCTGTTCAGAATGTGCTGGGACATTTTGATGAATTGGAATGTTCTGCCCATTGTATGAGTTGGTCATGACAGCCTCTCATTGTTTTAAAATTCCTCTCATTCTTATTCATGGATTTGAATTTTTTTTTTTGCAAAAAAAAAACCGAAACAAAACAAAACAAAAAAAACCTCTGCTTTGGAGGTGATCTGTCCCCCAAATGCTCATGTGCTAGGGCTTAATCCTCGCAGTGTGCTTTCCAGGTGATGGGACTTTTCAGAGGTGGGGCCTCTTAGATTACTGAGAAGACTATCCTAGAAAGAGAATAAAGATGCTGAGTGTGAGTTATTTCTTTCCAGGACAGGTGGCTACTCATCAAGGCAACCTCTCATGCTTGGCCACTTGAAACAGAGCTGTTTCCTTTCCGCTCCTCTGCTATGCTGTGATTTAGCCCAGCCCTCACCAGAGATCATTCCTAAGATTATTAGCTATGTTGCTGCTCTTCACATTTTCATCCACTAGTTGTTGCTCCAACTGAACAGCCGTGGAATACTTCTGCTGACAAACTGCTATTGGAACACAACCTTGGTGAGTCTATGTGTTCTGTCGCTGCCTCTTAGCTACAACGGATGTGCTGAGTATTTGCAAGAGATCAAATATCCCACAGAGCCTGAATTATTTACTATCTAACCCTCATAGAAAAGTTTCCCAACCTTTGCTCTTCTTTCAAGCTTGATTTTAATAATTGCCATTGTAATTAAAACCTCATTGAGGCATCATTCTTTTTTCCTGTACTTCTGAAGTCTATATGTTTAGTTATCTATATTTTAAGTTTTATAGTGTTATTAGTACTTTAATATCTTAATTTAAAAATTAAGGTTATCCTTATGTGATCTGGAGTTGTGGTCCCCTCCTGTGAACTGTGGTCCCCAACTGTGAGCCAAGGTTCCACATTCCTCTGGTGATCCTCTGATGATAGAGCATATTGGAGGATGGAGGCATCAGTTTCAGCTGTATCTGAATAGCTGCATCTCCCCCACCCCTCCCTTGAGGCTCCAAGTTGTATATGGCAGTGGCTTTGCGAGACTTATGATGGGGACAGGGGAGGATTCTGTCATTTGCAATTTCTAGCTTTGGGAGGACTGATTCTCAAGAATGGACTTCCCACCTCCCTTGATGGCCAGCTAATGTCTTGACTCCACACATGGTCCTGGGCACCCAGGCCCTAACACGAAAGCTTTCCCACTCCCAGGCATTAAGGATTTCTATCATTTTTCTATTATTCTTCTATAACCCCAATGGACCTTCATGTATGCCCTAGAGAAAATGTAATGTACCTAATTGAACTTCTAGAAATTAAAAAGAACATTGAAGGAGTTGGGGAAGTTGGGGACTAAATGGTAAATACATTAAAAATACATTATATCCATATGTGAAAAATCTCAGAGAACCAATAAAAATTACATTAAAATACATATATAGGACACAAAGTGAGGAGTGTAGGTTGGTGGTGGTAGATCTGAGAGGAGATGGGGGAGGGGATGATCAAAATAATTGTATGGGCTCCTCAAATAATCAATAAAAAGTTATTTTAGAAAATAAAAATTCAATCTCATGAAAAATAAGGTTATGGGATGGAGAGATGACTCAATGGTTAAGAACACTGGCTACTCTTGCAGAGGACATGAGTTCTGTTTCCAGCACCAACATGGTGGCTAACAGCTGTCTAACTCCAGTTCCAGGGGATCTGACTCCTTCTTCTGAACTCCATGGATATTGCATGACATGAGCACACTTATATACATGCAGGCAATACATTCAGACACATAAAATAAAAAATAATTAATTAAAAATAAGGTTATAAGATTTACAAAAAACAGTATTAATTTGGTTCTTTGAAATGCCAACTGAATAAACTGTACCAAGTTGCAGTCTCACATCATTTCAAATATTCTTTGATATTCTGGTTAGTTGAAAAGTTTCTCAATCAGTATCCTGATAAAGTTCAATCATGACTCTCTGATTCTCTGAAACAGCCTCCCAATTTCTTCCAGTAGTGTAATCAAATCAACCTTCCTTTAAAATATTTTATTTATTATTTATTTTATTTTGTGTATGAGTGTATTGCCTGCATGTGTGTAAGTGCACCTGTGTTGTGCAATGCTGGAGGAGGTCAGAAGAAGGTCTTGGATTCCCCTGGAACTGGAGCTACAGATGGTTGTTAAGCCACCATGTGGATGCTGGGAATTGAACCCAGATCCTCTGCAAGAGCAGCCAGTGCTCTTAACCACTGAACCATCTCTCCAGCCCAGAAAGAAAGGTTTGTTCCATATCTTACACTCATAGCTATCCTTTTCTCATGGTCTGTCCTTTAAAACTGTTTTTAATGGGTCTAAATCTTATTTACTACAAAGTAAATTCCATCCCTTAAAGAAAGTTCTCCCTGCTGTGGGTTTGAGCTAAGTGTTCCTCCTTCAGACACAGCCTATGCTTTCTCTGTACTTCTTTCATGGAACTTAGAACTTTCTATCTCGGATTATATTCCACAGTGTACTTGCTTTATCTGTCCCACTGTGATATATATTTGATTGTTTGAAGGAGGTATTTCATTGTAAATACACTGATGGAAGATAGTGCATGTGTGTTTGACTAAGTTATTAACTTTTAAAAATTATTGCATTATATTTTTAATTATGAAAAATGCATTTCTCTAATAGGAGAAACATCTAGAAATATCTATATAATATCTAGAGTATGGGTGAAGGAGCCCTCAGACAGCTATAGAAACATGACTCCTGCATTGATAGGTCGGGAGGCAAAGGACTGGAAATTGCTTGATATAGTTGGGGTTTGGTGAGTTGTAAAATGGACCTTTTCACATTGTACTTTTAGTTTTCCCTATGAAATAAAAAGCAAGATCATTTACATGTAAGTAAGAATGAGGTGGGTCAGGTGGAGAAGATGATAGAATATAGATTACAGAGGCTTAAATACAAATTGGTAGGTATGTGTGTATTCTCTCTTAGGTTACATATACATGTGTGCCAGTTAGTTTTTGTAATTTGACACAAACTAGAGTCACCTGGGAAGAGGGAGCCTCAAATGAGGAACTGACTCTATCAAACTGGCCTGAGGCCATGTCTGTGAGGCATTCTCTTAATTGCTAATTGAAGGAGCCCACTGTGGGTGGTGCCATCCCTGGGCAGGTGGGCCTTGGCTGTATAAGAAAAGTATCTGAGCAAGCCAAGGGGAAGCAAGCCAGTAAGCAGCATTCTTCCATGGTCTCTGCTTCAGCTCTTGCCTCCATGTCCTTGCCTTGAGTTCCCTGCCTTGATTTTCTGGGAGGAGGACTGTGAGCTATAAGTCAAATAAATCCTTTCTTCCTCTATGTTACTTTTGGTTATAGTGTTTATCACAGCAGTAGAAAAGAAAACCAAGAAAATATGTTAAATTAAAATTAGTCCTGAAAGGCTAAAGATAAAAGTAGAGTCACTTATGCCGAAGTTCCACATCACATAAGAAACTAAGTTAAATCTGACCTTCTGAGAAATCATAGTACAAAGACCAAACTTCCCTAACAGTCCAGGTTCAGTTGCATGATAGCAACATTCTTGTTACTTAATGTTCAGTCCTCTGTTGTTCTGTCTCCTTGCCCTTGTGTTACCAGGAAAGTAACCTTGAAACTATCAAAGCGCCACTCTCTGCTTTCTGCTCTTCCTTTCTACTTTTTCCTGTCTTCCTCTTTTTTAAAACTACCATCTTCTGCTTGGCCCATCAGAATACTTGCTTTTTATAGAACAGAAACTTTCTCAGTTCTAGAATCTGAAAAATGTCCGTTAAGATCTTTAAACTAAATCTGTGTTAATTTTGTCTTTCCTCATATGTGAGAACATTGGAAAGATAGTCATGCAATGTGGAGCAAGATAGACTGTGAACCTAGAGTATGCAGTCTAGGTTGACCAAGGAAAGATGTGAAGATGAGAGTGGTCTTTAAAATGGAGAATGGAATTACAGGACTTAGAGAGATCAAGAGCAAGTGAAGGAGACTCGAGTAACTGAATGAGAGAGTCAGAGGTATGGGAGAGTACCACAGTATTGTATCTAAACTGAAGGTATTAAAAGCAGAGTAATTATAGAGGTTCAGAATGTGACTGTGAAGTGACTAGCTGAAGGGAGGTGTTGAAGGTCCATGGAATGAACTGATTTGGAAGGATGATTCTAGATTAAAAAGGTCATTCTGAGCAATGGAACCCATATGATAGGAAGATATTTAACTAAATATAGTACCGAACCTTGAGAATATTGGGAGTGGTGACCACAGAAGACAGTAACAGTTGAAACAATGTGGATTGTTATATAGGTTAAGAGCCAATCAGCATTTTAGCAGGACAAGATTGGGTTCAATGCTTTTTTCCATTCCCACACTCTACCCAGTCCCTAGCCCACAAACACCAAATATTTACTTACAACACACACTTGATTTTTAAACTCGGTTAGTGTCTAATCTTACTCTGTTTCTGCCCTCTGTTGAGAGAATAGATGTTTCCCTTTGCTCAAAATTCTAAATAGTAAATTGGCAAAATTTCCTTCATGGTTCTTGTACTTGAAATACTGGGTTATTGGTTTCTGATTTCGTTTTGTCTTTTATATCTAATAATGTTGCAGGGAAGATGAGGCAAGACAGCAGAATGGTTGAGGAAGCAGGCTTTATTCAGGCTGCTGCCTGGTCCAGAGGACTTAAGTCTCAAAGTCTAGACCCTGAAGGAAGGAAGCATTCGTCTTTTATACCTTAGGTAGTAAGTTACAGTGAAAAGTGCACATTTATTTGTTAACAACAATGATCTTGAAAATAGGTAGATTATTATAACTGAGTTATTTTGTAGAAAGAGAAAAAGTTGTTAAAAAATCCCTTGTCTGAAAGGTCCCTGAAGAAATCTCCCTCTCAGAAAAACAGAAAGAGGAAGCTTCTATTAAGGGGGCAAAACCACAAGCTGATACTGAGTGACTGCCAGTGTTCCAACCACAAGCCTGTCAGCAACATTTCACTGATAGAGATATATTGAGAGTGAGAGAACAAGGATTAAAATCCTTGTTTTACTACTTTTTCAGCAGGTTCTACATCAATAATAAATTCAATTCTATTGTTCATTTGTAGCTCAGGCTGACTGACTAGTGTTGTTTGACTTTGGTGAACAAATTAGCCCCAAAACTATACTTCTTGAAAACCATGGTAGAGCATAAAGTTCAATAAATATTACAATGGGGAGGAGGGCATATCGATATTTGCTGGCATCATTAAATAGTACCCAGCAGGTGCATAATTACTTTATGAATGATGCCCATGACTCAGTCCTACTGGCCTATTCAGGATTGCCTCTTCTCATTACCTTGTGATATTATCTGTCTTTACATGAAGTTCATTTTGAATTTGATTGCCAGGAATAACAAATGGAAAAAGTATTGGAAGAAACCCCGTTCATGTATCTGTTCATAATGAAGTTTCAAATTAGATATTTTAACAATGCCAGACCCGTGTGAATTTTCTGTTGCAAAGTTCCTTTCCCTTCCTTTGCTCAGCATTCTAAATTCTGAAGAAAAGTTGCCTCTAAAAAAATTGATTTTAACTGCTAAATAATCTTTCCTTACATTTACAAAATCCAGAATATTGAATGTACCTAATTATTTTGAGATTATATCAGGGTATATAATGGCCCAACTTATTCTTTAGTTTGATGCAAAACAAACACAAAACATGTAAATTGCTAGGAAGTTTAATTTGAAGAAAAAGATATGGTTTTGCCTAAATAATCCAGGAATTAGTCTTGCCAGCCAAAAGAATTTGATTGACCTTTTTTCTCACAAGTCTAAATTATACATAGTGAGTTCCAGGACAGCTGGGGCTACAGGGAGACCCTGTCTCAAAAAAGACCAAAATAATAATAATAATAATAATAATAATAATAATAATAATAATGATAATGATTTTCTTTTCAATAAGAATATATTTTAATCATGATTATGCCTTTTTCATATGTCAAGGTTGATTCTAGGTTCTGTCCAGAGGGAGGACAAAAAAGATACGTGTACCTTTGATGGCAATGACCCACCTGACATAGTCTTGTGTCCCGTTATCCCACAGAACCTCCATTCCTTCACTATAAAAATTCTTGAGATTTTAAGAACTTGAGTTCCCTTGGTGGTTTTTTTAGGGGGAGTGTGTGAACGTGTAATCACTTCCTTCCATTTTTCAGGGAACTGGCCCTTGAATAAATCTGATTTCCTTACCATCAACTTTTATCTTCTGAATATTGGCTTTCAAGTGGTGATCAGCCTGTATTGAGCCTTACAATAGCCAATAACACTTCAGTGTTATGTTTCTTAAAGTGATATTAAGTTGCCCTATGGCAATTTGGGTTCATTTTGCTAAGGTGACTGTTCCCTCTTGAATAGAATATTTCTTTTTATAAACAACTATCCTAGAAAATAGAAATAAATGCCAACATTTGGATAGAATACTTTTGTGATAATTTAAAGTGTGTATTAATGGTTTAGAGAGCACTCAGGAGCTTCATGATCATTAAGCACAACACAGTGGACTGATTTAAATGCAATTTTGTTGCTCTGAAGTGCACTACTTCTGATACCCCACGAGAGAACTAGCTTCATTTTAACTTCTACATTGACACAAAGAACTGATTCTCATCCCTTTACTTCAAAGGAGGCATATAAATTTATTTAAGGAAGCATATGTAATATCACAAAGACATAATCATAATTAAAGATTTAATGCTTATTTTTTGTTTACGTGTGTGTGTCTATGTCTGTGTCAATGTTTGTCATGTGTGTGAGTGCCCATGGAGGCCAGAAGAGGGCATCAGATACCCTGAAGCTGGAGTTATAGGTGGTTGTGAGTCACCCAATGTGGGTGCTGAGAACCAAACTCAGGTCCTCTGGAAGAGCAGGAAGTGCTCTTAACCTTTGAACCATCTCTCTAGCCCCAATTAAAATGTATTTCTTTAACTTTTAAAAAGAAATTTTGATTTATGGGGTTGGGGATTTAGTTTGGTAGTAGAGCGCTTGCCTAGCAAGTGCAAGGCCCTGGGTTCGGTCCTCAGCTCTGAAAAAAAATTGATTTATTTTTATTTCATGTATACAAGTATTTTGCCTGCATGTATGTAAGCACACCCATGTTGTGCAAAGTCCATGGAGGCCAGAAGAGGGTATCAGATCCCTTAGAACTGGAGTTACCTATGGTTGTTAGCCACTAGATGGGTGCTAGGAACCAAACCCAGGTCCTCTGCAATAGCAGCCAGGGGTCTTAATTGCTGAGTCATCTCTCCAGACCCCTCTCCAGCTCTTAAAACCATTATTTTTATGTTGTAGGAGAAAAGGCCAATGTAATCCATCTGATCAGTAAGACTACAATGCAAGACTTAAGTGTCAGGGATTTTTATGAATAGCAGGAAATAAGCAATTAATTATGTTTTTTTTCTTGACTACCCATTTTATTTTCCTTTGACTCTAATTATGCCTATATATGGATGAAGATTTTATCTGGTTAAGCATACCTAGCTTTATTACCTTGAACTGTCTCTGTGTAATTATTGACATTTTCTAGCAACATTCAACAGATGGACATTGGAGCTGGCAGAAGAGTGGTGAGTAGGTATTGTATAACAATTTCCTCTGCATTTTAGCATTCCAACATGTTGAGCTGCCTCCAGGTTATACAGGGGGCTCTAGGGATGCAACTTTCATGAGTCACTCCAGGTGGGAGTGTGCTTTTCAGTGATACAGCTGTTTTTGAGTTATTCATGCTCCTGTAAGTAAACCCATTAAACTTACTGATTTGCCAACTTCAACTTTGGTGGAATTGGTTCTTTGGTCTATCAATGCCCTATCTGGGATGAGCAGATGTTTGTTTGAGATCTCCCGTTCTAGTGAGGCTAAATTGTTTCCTTTTGCATACAAAATGGTATCTAATGCAATCAGTTTGTTACCCATTAGCTATCTAGTCCGTAACTGTAAGGTACTCTATTGATTAGAGTTGAATGTAATATTTGGAAAATCAGATGTTCAATTATGGTTGTAGATGATTCAAATTACATATGAAGTTCTTACTTTAGAGGCTTTGACTTACTTCTGTCTAAGCAGGATTACTACTTTGTTTATAAAAGTCATTGAACAAACTCTAGGGTGGTTAAAGAGAATGGCTGGTATCCACAGGATGGGGTGTCGTGTCTACTTGGTTTTAAGAATATCTCCCACAGGGGAGTATTTTGTTCCAGTGTTCACTTCACATAAGAAATTAATATTATATTTCCAGGCACCATTCTAATAGCCCTCTATATAAAATCTTCTCCAAGTTTCTGTCAGTAATTCCCATTTTTCCTTTGAGGAACTTGGCTAGTAGACACATATCGTTACCTAAGGGAACCTCTCTTTTCAAGTAAACTATAAGTTAAACCATTTAAAGCTTGTCCCATGGGAATAATTTTTATTTTCCACTATCCTCCAGAACCATCTCTATGTGGAATTAATGCCAAGCCTTCTGTAAATAATACTTAAATATGGTCCTAGAACACTCTTCATGAGATCATAGATGTGGGATCAAATAGGGTAGCAGTGTGGGGCAAAGTAGGTATACTGGAGTGTGAGTCTAAACTTGACACTGGCTAGGAGTAGATCTTAAATATGCTTTTAACATTATGGCATTAAGGAGTCATCTACAAAGTTCATGCTCTAGAATTGTGTAATTGAGTGCCCCCCCACAAATTCCAAAAATATCTCTTTAGTTAAATTTGTATGATTTTGTGTTGGGCTGTAGTCACAGCTATCCTCGGCTATGTGTGGTCTGCAGGCCATGGATTAGACATCAATAGATGATAGAGTACTTGTGAGCATATCTGACTTCATGATTCAGTGGTTCAGGAACTCCAGCACATTAATAACATATTAATTTTATATTTCCTTCTTTTATCATGATCTTACATGAGGATTCTTAAAAATCTTTTCCATAATTAATAATTATTCCATTCATACAATTTCTTATTCTTGAGGAAGTTTATATTAAATCACTATCTCTTCCCTCCACTAGAAAAATGAACCTTAGAAAACTGGAAAAAAATGAAACTTAGAAAACTGGAAATCTAATCAAACACTCATTCTTCCTTACATAATTTAGTCTGATTTTGTTTGGTACTTCTAATGTTAATAATTATTATAATTACATCATACAGTTAACGTATGGTTCCTGATGCTTTTCAGTCTCTTTATTCATATGTTTTGTTTTCTTTTTTAAAAAATATTTTATGTATTTAAAAATTTTGGGGGGGGTATGAGTGTATTGTCTGTATGTATGTAAGTGTACCTGTGTCATGTAATGTCTGTGGAGGTCAGAAGAGGGAGTTCAATCCCCTGAAACTGGAGTTAATGTATGGTTGCTAGCTGCCATATGGGTGCTGGGAATTGAACCCTGATCCTCTGCAAGAGCAGCCAGTGCTCTTAATCACCAAGCCATCTCTCCAGCCCCCTTTTTTGTTTTCTATGTGAAATTTTTCCTACTCTCATATACTTACCTGTTCTTTTAGTAAGGGGATTTTAATGAGAAACTTAGTATGAGTCAAAACATTTAGCTCATCCTCATTCTCGAATGGAAGTTTAACTGGACATGGAATTGTGAATTGAGTTATTTTATCTCAATACTTAATGCATTATTTCATTGTCTTTAAATTTATATTACTGCTATTGAATGGACTGAGAATGGACTATACATTATTTCTTAGTAGATACTATGTTTCTTCTCTCCAGATGCTTTAAATATTTTATCTTTTTTGTTTTATGGTCATAATAACATGTTTATATGTGAGGTTATTTTTATGCTATCATTCTTGGAATTCATTGGGTTCATCAATTTCAAGATTTTTGTCTTTGACCAAAGCTGAAACTTTCAAATATCTCATCGAAAACCTTTATTCCTCATCCAAACCCTTTAAGATATATGTGTTGAGGCTTTTTACACAATTTTTTCAAGCATACTTTCCAGTTGGTTGATTCTCTTTATACCCCAACTGAAATCTTCAACTAGTATAATTTGGATGAATGTATTTTACATTTTTAAGTTTTCTTTTTTAATATTTTATTTATTACTTTTATTTTATATGTATGAGTATATTGCTTGTATGTAGGTAGCGGCACCCATGTTTACAATGCCTGTGGAGGTCAGAAGAGGGTGTTGGGTCCCCTGGAGCTGGAGTTATGGATGGTTGTCATCTGCCATGTGGGTGCTGGGAATCAAACCTGGGTCCTCTGTAAGGGCAACCATTGCTCTTAGCTGCTGAGCCATCTTTCCAGCCCCCTCATTTTAAGCATTTTCAACTAAAATTCTCTGTTGGTTTTTATACTGCATGCTCTTTTTCTTATTATCTTCTTTAGGTAATCATTATAAAAACTTCTTTTTGACAGGGTCTCCCTAGTCCCAGCCTGCCTGGAACGCACTATGTGGACCAGGTTGGCCTCAGTCTCAGAGATCTGCCTGCCTCCTGAGGGCTGGAATTAAAGGCGCTCTCCACATGCCAGGGTGTAACATTTCTATTTTTTATTGCTATAACCTCCTTGTGAGAATTCTAGTATTAATATTGTATGTTTGTTTTCTCTGGCATTTGGTGGAATTTTCCTCATTGTATTTCTGAGTTTGGATTCTAGGCTCACATTCAATAGCGCTTAAGTTGTAAAAATCTTGGTGTTGGGGGCTGGAGAGATAGCTCAGTAGTTAAGAGCATTGGCTGCTCTTGCAGAGGACCCGGGTTCAAATACCAGCACCTACATGGTGGCTCACATCTGTCTTAAACTCCAATTCCAAGGGATTGGAAGCCCTTTTCTGTTCTCTAGGGGTACGTCTTGAGAAAAAAATAAAAGGTTCTGGAGAGATGGCTCAGCAGTTAAGAGCACTGACTGCTCTTGCAGAGGACCAGCACAACATAAGTCCACTTGGATACATGCAGACAATACACTCATGCATATAAAATAAAAGAAAATTAATAAATAAAATATTTTAATAAATAAAATTAAATAAAAAACTTGATATTACTGTTTTGAAGCTATTTTTCTATCAGAAAATGTGTGAGTTTTTTGTCAGGTACTTTTGTAGTAGTACCAATCTTGATAAAAGACTTACATTGATTAATTCTAAATAATTCCCAAAGAAGACATAGTGGAAAAACAAACACTATTTTTTGTGTCTCTTTTTTAAAATGCTAATTTTTAAAAGTAGAAGAATGATCTGAGAAAGAACCTGCAGCTTTGTTTTAAAACACTAGGCATCTTTGTTCAATTATCCTATTAGAACTTCCATCATGATACACTGATTTTCTATTCTATTGCAGACATTCAGACTTCCATAAGATCCTCTTTATTATATAAAGTTTCATTCAAAGCTATATTAGAAACACAAGTATGAAAGTGCCACACTGTCTCTGAAATGTGAACTCTCTACAAATATGGTATATTTAATTATTTTTGGTGGTGGGAGATAAAAGATGGATCTTTTACCCCTTCCTTTTTGCTAGAATATACCATCCAACTCTCTTATTTTGCTATTTTGATAGGCTGCTGTATTTTGTAGGATTTACCGCTGACTTTTTATCTCTGACTTGCTTATCTACATTTTCTTTTAAAAACATTCAGGTATAGAAGGGATACCTTTCATCATTCATTTACTTTTGGGATTCCTGGAGTAGCCAAACATTAATTAGAATGCTTTCTTGATAAAGATGACAGGTAGAGTCTTGGGCTAACACACTGTGCTTATTAAATGCCAGTTTGGTAAAAGCAATTCAGACTAAACAGACTTGTAACTTGAAAAATCATTTAAAATGAAAATTGCTAATGACAGAAGTTATAAAATCAGATGAACAGGGAAACATGAAATAATACAAATGAAAGACAGAACTGGGGAGGAATTGTTAGAAGCTGGAGAGGGTTTCTCCACCTAAAGGAGGGCGTCGTTTAGCAGCAAACTGCTACACTGGAAAATTTGGCTCCGATGTCTACATTCCACCATTTTTCTTCAAGTAGAGATAAAAACCAAAACCAAACAAAACCCTACCAAATCCCACATCTGTACTTCACTTTTAGTTCTTTATTATTTTTATTTTATGTGTATGAGTGTATTGCCTGCATGTAAGTGCAAGTGTGTCATGCAATGCCCATGGAGGTCAGAAGGGGGCATCAGATCCCCTTGAACTGGAGTTATGGATGGTTGTTAACCCCATGTGGGTGTTGGGCAGCAAACCTAGGTCCTCTGCAAGAGCAGCCAGTACTAAATTGCTGAATCATCTCTCCAGCCCTGTAACAGCTGTATTTTAATATTAAAACAAGAATCTAACATTTGTGGACCAAATGAAATATTGAGTTTTGTTCCCAGCACCCATATTGGGGTGGGGGGCTCACAACCTCCTGTAACTTTAGTTACAAGAATCTGACACCATCTTGTGGCTTCTACAGGCACCTGCACACACACATGGTACATACACAGGCAAGCAGGCACACATACACATTAAAAAAAAGTCTGACTGAGTCCATTCACTTGAGATTTTATTTTTATTTTATGTATATGAGTGTTTTGTCTGCATGTATGCAAGTGTACCATGTGTATGCCTAGTACATGCAGAAGCCAAAAGAAAGTGTCAAATCCTTTGGAACTGGAGTTAAGGATGGGTGTTAACTGCCGTGTGTGTGTGTGTGTGTGTGTGTGTGTGTGTGTGTGTGCTGGGAACTGAGCCCAGGCCCTCTGAAAGAGCCATAAATGCTTTTAACTATTGATCGATGTCTCCAGCCTGGGGTCCATCCATTTGACACCTGAGTGTTAGAAAAAAAAGGTTAAGCAATTAAGAATAGCTTAGATGATTGTCTAAAAACTAGGTGGATATTGAAAGAGAGAATATTTTCTGTTTTCAACCAACAAATTTTATCGCTTATAGAAACTACATTACAAATTGTCCAAAGTTATAGTTGTAAGTTGGATTGTCAATCCACATAGACATCATTTATATTATTACCCTCCCCACTTTGTTTGTAAGAAAAGAGTAAAGTTTGTTATTTCTCAAAGACTGTTTTCATAAATACCTGAAATGCTTACAGTTTTTCACTGTATTGTTGTTCTTATTTTAAAGTCAGAGTATTTATCTGATAGGAAAAATCATCATTTCGCAAATACACCTCTGTTACACTTAAAAGTGCCCTGTTACTTTTTGCTTATTCAAAGTATTGAAGTATTTTGGTTATTAACTTGGTTATATTATAATTTTATATTTTTAATTTTTTAAGTATGGAAGTGTTTTGTCTGCATGGATGTAAGTGCACCTGTATGGGCTATGCCTGATGAAGCCAGAAGATGGTGTCAGATCCCCTGGAACTGGAGTTACCAATGATGGTTAGCTGCCATATGGGTATTAGAAATTGAACCTAGGTCCTCTGCAAAAGCAGCCAGTAAGTACTCTTAACCACTGAGGCATCTCTCCAGCCCTTGATCCCTTTATTTTTTATACTTCATTTATTCCATGCAATATTTATGCCAGGAAGATGCTGGGATGATCACAATGGAGAAAGCATGGCCTTTATCTTCACATGCTTATGATGTAAAGAGGTAGATTTAATGACTGAGTTTTAGGTGAAACAGTGTAATTGTTTCAGTAAGGCAAAGTAGATAACAATGGTATAGATTTTCCATGATTCTTTATGAAATGTATATATACCTTCATAAGTTTAAGTAATGTTTTTTTCCTTCTTCCTAAAATGTAAAATTAGATTGTGATGATATGTGAATATATAGCTAATAAAATTTATTAAGATATTCAAAGAATATATTGCCTTGATACTAAGTGTACTCTCTGTTTTTCCCAGCCTCAGTTACTGGATTTTTCTCTTCTCTGTTTTCCTTGCTGCCTTGTGCATCTGCCCTTGACTGAAACTGCTCTACTCAGGGAAATGACTGCCACATTTCTGTCAAAAGCCCTGACCTCACTCCTGAACAAAAGACTGTTTGCTTAGCACCTTTATTTAATTTTCTAAAATCCATCTCAATTATTTGTTTGGTATTTCACTTGATTATCTAAAACCATCTCAAAAATACCATGTTCATAAATGGCACGCATTTAGTGAAACTACTCTTTCCTAAATTTTTCCCATATTATTAAATGCTAGCTCCAATTTTCCAGTTGTTTGGAATAGAAATCAGACATCATCCTTTATAATTTTATTTCATTTTTATCCATTTCCAACCTTCCTGGTTCCTTTTTCTAAACATATTTAAAGGCTTATCATTTTCTGAGTCATTCTTGATTCAAACAATTGTATTATATTCTTTCTTTTTTTCCTTTCTTATCAAAGTTTTTGAATTTCATTCAATATATTTTGATCATTGGCCTATAGGGTCAAATTTTGTGTCTCTAAAAGACCTTCAGAGTGAGTCTATCCACTGGAGCCTGATTTAACTTACGAAGACTCAAATATTTCAAATGACTCTCTCCTTCCCAGAAACCATCAGTTTCCAATTGTTCCTCAGGTATGGTTGGGGTTTCTTACCCACTCCCCCACATCTATGCCGAGATTTTGTCTAGCATTAGCTTGCATGCTACTTGTGCATGCTGTTACCATGCTTTGACTTCATGTGAGTATCTGCCCTATTGTCTGTAAAAATGTTTCCTTGTGGTCATCTACCACCTCTGACTCTTACAATCTTTCTGCCAACTCTCCTTCTGCAATGATCCCTAAGCTTTTGGAGGAAGAAATTTGATATAGATATCCAGTTCAGGTATAATCACTGAGTAGCCTCTTATTTTCTGCATGTCGGCGAGTTGTGAGTTTCTATGTTAATCACCATCAGCTTCATAAAGAAGCTTCTCTGATGAGAGTTGAGAGATGCATTAATCTACCGGTATAACAATAAGTCATTAGGAGTCGCTTAAATTCTATATTTATTTAGAAGGATAATAAATTCAGCTCTGCCTTATTTGCCTGTGGCCTGTCTAGCCACAGGTTTCTAGACCAGTATTAATGTCAGGTATGAGCTTTGTCTTATGAAGTGGACCTTAAATCCAATTAGAAAGTGATTGATTAACTCCCATAATATTCATGTCACTCTTGTACCAGAAGGCATATCTTTCCAGGCCAGTTGTTGAAGCATGCAAGAGTCACAGCTGGGAAAGGTATTAATTAACAATTTTCTCTTAAGATAGCATCCATAGCACCTTCCAGCACCATGAAAGCTGGGCAGTAGAGTTGAAGCTTTGAGGTCAGTACCAGCTGGATTTCTCTCTCTCTTTTTCCCCTTATGGCTCATCTATGTATGTCTTCAGCAATAGGGTCTTAGCATTAAGTTCTGGTGGGTAACCAAGAGCAAGAGCAATCACTAATATTGTTTGAAGGCCTATGGGATGCCTGCTTAACAGCTTCGTAAGAGGGAGTCCATCCCTGGCACTGAGCTTCTACTTTGCTAACCTATAATATCTAGTAGGGGCAATTCCCCCCTGTTATAAGGTAACTCCTTTTAATCTTCTTTTGTAATATATGTATTTTGAGAAGTTTCTGGAGTGGTAGGTTTCCATGTGGCTTTTTCTAAAGGCTTTAGTTTTAGTTATCCCTTTCCATACTCCATTCGTCAATTGTTAGACTTGATGACTGCATTCTAGGAGTCCAGTTCAGTTCTTTTCTGTGCCTATAAGTTTAAGTGTATTTTTTACTTTCTCCCCTATCAGTTTCAGGGTGTCAGGTCTTATGTTGAGGTCCTTGATCCATTTGGATTTGAGTTTTGTGCATGATGAAAGATAGAGCTCTAGTTTCATTCCTCTACATGTGGCTATCTAGTTTGACAAGCACTGTTTGTTGAACATGCTATCTTTTCTCCAGTGTGTATTTGTGGTCTCTTTGTTAAAAATCAGGTGACTTGTAAATGTGTGGACTTAAATCTGGGTCCTGAATTCAATTCCACTGATCAGTGTGACTATTTATATGGTAGTACCATGTTGTTTTTATTGCTATAGCTCTGTAGTATAATTTGAGATTGGGGATGTTAATACCTCCCAAAGTTCTTTCATTGTTCAGGATTATTTTGGCTATCCTGAGTTTTTTTTGTGTGTGTTTCCATATGAAATCTGAGATTATTTTTAAAACTTCTGTGAAGAGCTGTGCTGGAATTTTAGTAGGTATTGTGTTGAATTTGTAGATTGATTTTTTTTGTAGGATGGCTATTTTCACAATATTAATCCTAGTGATCTATGAGCATGGGAAGTCTTTCCATATTCTGGTAGCTTATTCAATATCTTTCCTCAATATCATAAGGTTTTTATTATACAAGTTCTTTACTTCCTTGGTTAGATTTATCCCAAGATATTTTATGTTTTTGAGGTGATTGTGAATAGAATCATTGCCTGGATTTCTTTCTGGTCTGTTTGTTGTTGGTATTTAGGAAGGCTACTGATTTTGTGTGTTAATTTTATAGCCTGCTACTTTGCTGAATGTGCTTATCAGCTCTAGGAATTTTGTGGTTGAGTCTTTGGGGTGTTTTATGTATTGAATCATATCACTTACAATAAGAATACTATGACTTCTTTTCAAACTTGTATCACCTTTATCTCTTTCATTTGTTTTATCGCTGTAGCTAAGACTTCAAGCACTATATTGAACAGCAATGGGAGAGTGGATGTCATTGTCCTCTTCCTGCTTTTAAGGGGAATGCTTTGAGTTTTTCTCCATTTAGTATGATGTAGGCTGTAGAACAGTTGTATATTGACTTTCTTATGTTGAGATATGTCCCCTGAATCTCTAGATTCTTTCTGACTTTTATCATGAATGGATGCTGGATTTTATCAAAGGTCTTTTTTTTTTTCCTCTAATGAGATGATCATGTAGTTTCTGTCCTTGAGTCTATCAGGTGATTGATTACACTTATAGTGTTTCATTTGTTAAACCATCCCTGCATCTCTGGGATGATGCCAACTTGATCATGGTAGATAATATTTTTGATATGTTCTTGTATTCAGTTTTTGAGTATTTTATTGAGAATTTTTGTGTCTGTGTTCATCAGAGAGATTGGTCTATAATTTTCTTTTTTGTTGTTGGGTCTTTGTCTAGTTCTGGTGTCAGAGGAATACTGACTTCATAGAAAGGATTTGGGAGTGTTACTTCCTTTTCTATTTTACAGAATAATTTTGGTAGTATTGGTATTTGTTCTTCTTTGAAGGTTTGGTAGAATTCAGCACTATATCCATCTGGCCCTGGGCTCTTTTTAGATTTTTTGTGCCATTTTGATTTAACTTTGATAGGCCACACATATATAAAATTTCTTTTAGATTTTCCAGTTTAGTGGAATATAGATTTTTGAAGTATGTCTTTATGGTTTTCTGAATTTCTTCAGGATTTGCTGTAATGTTTCCCTTTTCATCTCCGAGTTTATGAATTTGTGTCTTCTCTCTCTTTTGGTTAATTTAGATAAAGGTTTGTCAATCTTGTTATCTCAAATGACTCATTTATTACTTTCTTGAGAATACAGAAATTATTTCTGTCTTCAAAATAAATGTAGGAAGACTTCTGAAGGTCTCTAGTAGCTCATATGACCATTTGTTGTTCTTGGCACATTGCTGTGGCATACAAGTTACATTTCATTTTTAAGGTACCTGTCATATAGGGAAGTCTATTATATGGATGATGCTCATATTTTGTGGTTTGTGGTTCACTTTCTTATGCCAGCTCTCTTATCTTTGAAAGAAAAGATAACTTGAGAAGGAAGTGGATTTAACTTATTACCAACAAATATCACTGAAAAAATTAATGCTATTCCATTAAAGGATTAATGTCAAACAAAGAGGTTTATCACATTTTTAATTACATCTGTACTGAAATATTGAATTCAAAACAATGTTTTACTCATGTACTCTGGGAAATCAAAGCAAGTAGATGAGTTTCTATTTCTGTTTGGAAAGATGTGAGCTATTGTAATGGGTACTATTAAATAAGTAGAGAGTTCAACAGTCAAAATTATTTGTTTTCATCATAGAAGACTTTCAGGAAGAGTCTATATTTGGGTGTTATAAGGTAGACATTAAATGTCACTTTTCACATAGCAAGGAAACATTGGGAACTTGAGTGTTTGCACAGTAGCTGCTTAAACTCTGGATCTGATAAGATTCAGGTATGGCACAAGTTTGAGGACCTGAAATATAAGCTAGGGAAGGTCAGCTCTAATAAAAATAAAGCAAAAATACTACTTTTACAAATTTTGCCATTTTTGATCATGTGAACACATTTTCTAAGACCTTTCTCAAGGCTTTGGGAGGACCAGTGCAAATGTAGTATCCTATCTTGTAAGTTCTATACAAATGCTGTTAGCCCTTTAAGAAAAGCACTGAAAATGTTCATTTTTTTTCATGGTAGAAATGAGGCTACGGGCATCATGAGTATTGAGCACCTTCATCAGGAGCCTGTAGTTTTCATATGTTCATGTCGAAGATATATGACAGTCACTCAACTGAAAAGTTCAAAACCATGACTGTAGCTCTAGAGAGGTAGACCAGAACCCTTTCATCCCTGGCCAATGGGGTGCATCAGTGGCAGACTTGGTAGCCCTACAGATCTCCTTTCTCTCAACTTGATTTTTGTTCTTGGCCCTGGATATCTCTCACTACTTTGGTGGGGAGAAGCAAGGAAGCCAATCAAAGGAGAGTTCCTGCCTCAAACCCAGGGGAAAACTGCTTCAAAACCTTTCTGCTCTAGCAGGATATTCTGAGGAAGAAGAATTCTTTCTGGATAGAAAGCAACTCCCCTGATGCTCGTCTAGACTTACACTTGTGCAGGTCGGGGGAGAAAGGCTTCATGAAACATCTAGAGATGACTTTCTTCCTGTTCTGTCTTACTGCTCTGATTGGAGTTTCCTGGATGAAAGAAACAGAATATCTGGATCAGAGAATGCTAAGGGATTTTATCAACCCCATGTTCACTGCTTCTATTATATCAAACTCAATCTTCAAACTACATCCTCTGAAAGCTTGTGTACTTCATGTGCTGTACAACTTAATATCATCTTAGGTTCCCCTCATCTGTTTCCTCTCATGACTACAAAACGTTGTGCTCTATAATCATCTCACGTTTTCCCACTGTGCTCCTTCGAGCCCTGGGGCTGATTGGAGGTATCTTTGGGGCTGCCAGGGAGGAGAATATAAAGGGAGGTGGAAGTCAAGGCCAGCTAGCCTTACTTTTTAATTTTATTTATTTTTTAAACATTTTACTATTTTATTTATTATTTTTATTTTACATATATGAGTGTATTCCCTGTATGTATGTGAGTGCACCTGTGTTGTGCAATGACCGTGGAGATCAGAAGAGGGTGTTGGAGCCCCTAGAACTGGAGTTATGGACAGCTGTTAGGCACCATGTGTGTGCTTGGAATTGAACCCAGGCTCTTTGCAAGAGCAGTCAGTGCCCTTAACCACTGAGCTGTCTCTCTAGCTCCCTAGCCTTGCTTTTGATTAGGGGTTCTTTAAATGTTTTATGTATTGTCTTTCTCTGTAAGTTTTGACATGGAATCTAATTCCAAACTTAAACAACAATAAAAATGTAAAAGTCATTAATCTTTGACATTATTATTTGGATAAGAGAAGTCCCAGATGCTGCTATATAATTCTAAACATTTGAATGTCCTAAAAGGAAACCTCAAATTTAAATGTCTCAATCCACAATGCATGGCTTTTGTGCATTAAAATATAACTGTCCATAAAGCAGTTCCAGGGGATCCAACAATCCCTTCTGTCCTCCACGAGCACTGCATGCCACGGCTGCACTTATACACATGCAGGCAATACACACGTACACATAAAATAAAAATAATAAAAATAAAATATTAAAAAATAGTTATGTAATACTAGGCTGCAAACATTTGCTAGCACTTGCCAGTGAGCCTTCTTAGCCTTCTAGTGGCAAGTGCTAGCTATGGCTGGATCTTCATGGCTCCTGAAGGCCCATGTGTTAAATGCTTGGTCCCCATCCTGTGGCATTACTGGTGTAAACTATTTTAAAAAAAAATTTATAGGGGCTGGAGAGATGGCTCAGTGGTTAAGAACAATGGTTGTTCTTGGAGAAGACCCAGGTTCAAATCCCAGCACCCACATGGCAGCTAACAACTGTCCATAACTGCAGTTCCAGGAGATCCAGCAGCCTGTCCTTCACAGGCACTGCACAACATGGGTGCACTTATCTACACATAGGCAATACACACATACACATAAAATAAAGATAATAAAATATTTAAAAGATTTTTATAGTATTTTCAGACCTTGACAGGGTACAATATTCTTCAGTACACTTGTACAATGTATAATGAACCTAAGGAAGGAAACTTCCATTTCTTCAAATGGTAAACATTTCACGTGCTGCCAATTTCACACTCT
>NW_008360313.1:1607988-1609038 GCF_000622305.1 Nannospalax galili
TTTTTCATTTTATTATTTTTTATCTGTGACTTTGACATGTGATTTTCTTTTATAGTTTCTGATTCTTCTGTGAGACTCAAGCTTTCCTTTGTTGAGTTTATAGCTGTTTCTTTTTGTAAACTTTATGTACCTTTGTGGTTTATTTGTTGGGCACGAAAAGCTGGTTGGTCTAGGCTTCATCTGGGGGCTCCACTGACCTGGGAGTAGGACCCAGGAGAGCTGCTGTTCTCAGGAAGCTGGTGGCTGTACCACCCATGGAAATAGAGGGAGGTGAGGGTGGGACCAGCCCAGAGTGTTCCTGTGGACAGCAGAGAGGAACAGGGTTGGTCTGGATGCAAAGGATCAGGAAACAGTTGTGGGTTGCACACATAAAATAAATGGATTGTTTCTATTTTATGTGAATGAACGCATTTTCTGCATGTGTGTAAGTGCCCTTGTGTCATGCAGTGACCCTGAAGGTAGAAGAAGGCATCGAATTCCTCTGGAACTGGAATTATGGATGGCTGTTAGCTGCCATGTGGGTGCTGGGATTTGACCACAGGTCTTCTGTAAGAACAACCAGTGTTCTTAATCACTGAGCCTTCTCTCCAGCCCTTTCCCACAGATCCTTAATAAGTAAAGTTGAGGTCCTTTCTAAATTTATCGATTCAGTTCTTTAAATAGTGCTGCTTTCTTTCAGTGATGAATGTCCTTGCCTTATCTCTATCATAGTAAATGGTATCATCCAAACTGTTAACAATGTGAATTGATTCTAACATTTCTGAAATGTTAAATACTTGACTCTAAAAGTGTGACTGAAGAACTTATGCTTTTGCATATTAGTATGTGCATGTGTGTATAAATAAAATGCAGAGATTTAAAAGGAGTTGCTATTCTTACCAGGCATCCTGGCACCTGCCTTTAATTAGAAGGCAGAGGCAGGCAGAGCTCCATGAGTTCAAGGTCAACCTGGTCTACATAGTGAGTTCCAGGCCAGCCAGTCCACATAGTAAGACCCTGTCTTAACAATCCCCTCAAAGTAGTTGTTATTCTTGATCTATAAAAATAATA
>NW_008360313.1:1609397-1611417 GCF_000622305.1 Nannospalax galili
GCATATCTTTGCTTAGCTCTAATGCAATCACAAAGGGTCTATGACTAGTACGGGGGGGATTGCCTCTATATTCTTTCCTACAGTTTAAAAAAAACTATAGAATGCAGAATAATATAGTATCTAGCATGAAAGTGTTAAACTAGTTGTATTAGTGTGCCTTCTGCTGCTGTGATAAATACCATGAACAAAATCAACTTAGGGAGAGTTTATTTGACTTACAGGTCCCCATGACACTCCATCATTGAGGAAAGCCGGGGTAGACACTCAAGTGGGAGCAGAGCAGAATCCATGGAGGAAATCTGCTTACAGGCTTGCTTCCTAGCTTCTGTTCAGAACAACTTTCTTTTACAGGACAGAACCCTCTGCTTAGGGGTGGTACCACACACACAGTGGACTGATCCCTGCTTCACCAATTAGTAATCAAGAAAATGCTCCACAGGCAGGCCCACAGGCCAATCTGATCAGAAAATCCTCAATTGAGACTCCCGCAGATAACTCTGGGCTGTGTCAAGTTGACAACTAACTGAAGCTAGCTAGAAGACTAGAGGTATAGAGTTTGGCTTTATTTTTATTCATCAAGGTAGCTTTCATTTAGGACACAGTCCTGAGCCTGGGTCATTTACACTGGCTGCCCAGTTGAAGTCTGTCTCTCATTATGATAGCAAAATACCACAGGGTAGGTAGTTTATAAAGTAAAGAACCTTATTTAGCTTACAGTTCTGGAGCCTGAAAACCCCAAATTGGATATCCCCATTTGTTTAGGCTCTGGTGTGGGACCCATGGAAGCTGGTACTATAGGAGGAACATGTGTGAGAGGAAGAAGTCATATGGCAAGAAAAGACACCAAAGAGTGAGAAGTGGCCAGTCTTGCTCTTTGAGAATAATCAGAGTTTTGTAACAACGACAATAATTCCTTCTAACAGCAGTACCCTCGGCACACTCCCACTAGGCTCACACCTTAAAAATCCCATAATCATACTGAGACCCTGTCTCAGAAAGAAAAAAGAAAAAAATCCCACCACCTCTTATATCACCACACTGGGGACTAGGATTCTGGCATGCAAACCTATGGGGGGCCACATGCAAACCACACCTAATCGTAGCAAGGTCACTGCAATTTTCATTGTTTCCCTTTGAAACTGATGCCAGGTACTCCATGAATACTATTTCCCCACAGATTCCTTTTTTAAAAAAAATATTTTATTTATTTTTATTTCATATGTATGAGTGTATTGTCTGCATGTATGTAAGTGCAATCTGTGTCGTGCAATGCTCACAGAGGTCAGAAGAGAACATTGGATCCTCTGGAACTGGAATTATGGATGGCTGTTAGCTGCCATGTGGGTGCTGGGATTTGACCACAGGTCTTCTGTAAGAACAACCAGTGTTCTTAATCACTGAGCCATCTCTCCAGCCTGTGGGAAGCGAGCACAGCCGAGCCAGCCAAAGATGGAGCCCTGGCTGGCTGCCAAACCTCGTGCTGTTTACTTCAACTCTTGGCTGATTGCCAAGGATCCTGCTTCCCGCTTGTTTACTCCAACTCTGAAGCATGGTGAGCCCGAACAGGTGTTGCCAGCCTGATGATCTGGCTACGTGGCTAACGAGCTGCACTCTGCCTGGCCGCTGCACGTGTGTGAGCCCTGATTGGTCACTCCCACTAGGCTCACACCTTAAAAATCCCATAATCATACTGAGACCCTGTCTCAGAAAGAAAAAAGAAAAAAATCCCACCACCTCTTATATCACCACACTGGGGACTAGGATTCTGGCATGCAAACCTATGGGGGGCCACATGCAAACCACACCTAATCGTAGCAAGGTCACTGCAATTTTCATTGTTTCCCTTTGAAACTGATGCCAGGTACTCCATGAATACTGTTTCCCCACAGATTCCTTTTTTTAAAAAAATATTTTATTTATTTTTATTTCATATGTATGAGTATATTGTCTGCATGTATGTAAGTGCAACCTGTGTCGTGCAATGCTCACAGAGGTCAGAAGAGAACATTGGATCCTCTGG
>NW_008360313.1:1611824-1649459 GCF_000622305.1 Nannospalax galili
AGATTGTTGCAATACCCTACAGTTGCAGTTCGCATTCTGCACTTGATCATGGAGGTCTTGATCATGGAGGGAGTCACTGACCATTCTTAACACAAAAGATTCTGTTTTTTTTTTTTAAATACACTTCACTTTAGCAAGTCACAACTTATTCCTATTAGCAGATCTTCGAAAATAAGGGATCACAAAATTAATACATTTTTGGTCAAATGCTTCCAGATCTTTTTCTCCAGATAAAAATTAATAAGATTATTTTCAAATGAGACCTAAGTGGGCAGTTTTTCTTTTTTTCTTTTGCATCATTAACATGTCTGTGTTCCCTGACAATCACATGACAGCTGAAGCTCTGTGTAACCCATGCAGTGTGTGGATTAGTGTATTTAATTTGGTCAGGCTTGTGATGGAGTGAGTTGTCCCCTGTCATATAGAAGGATCCTCAACAGGATATTTCCCTGGTCCTCTTATTCAAGAACCTAGGAAGCAGGAATGAGCTCCAAAGAAAGAACTGGGGCCAGGAAGTAAAGAAGCCATGAACACGGAGTCAGTCTTGGGTTGAGAAACCTTTGTAACACAGGTTGCAAGGAAAGTAGAAGTTGGAAGCCAAATTGGATTCAACTGAGAGGAGGAAGTGCTAGAGTTGGACAAAGCCAGGAAGGGTTTGAGAGTCACTCTATACTAGGAGACCAGGGACCAAAGTTCATGAAACTGGTCATAGAGGAGGGCAGGGATAGAGGATCTGAGGAGATTGAGAGGGAGTTAAAGGAGTGGGTGTGAACAAGAAGAAAGGCACAGAGGAAGGCAGACATCTGGGAGCCATTCCCATTGAATTTATCGCTGATCACCACCCATGTCTGTCTCTGTCAAGCCAGGCCTTCTGACAAATGTATATAATCAAATATGGGCTTTGTGTCTGTCTCTGGGATTTGCTTGTCCTCATTTACTCTCTCTCTCTCTCTCTCTCTCTCTCTCTTCTCTCTCCCTCCTTCCCTCCCTCCCTCTCCCTCTCCCTCTCCCTCACTCTTATTCTTTCTTAAATATTGTAAAAACACAATTACTGTGATTTAAATCATTACAGTTACAGGTACACTAAAGCCAAAAGAATGACACTAATTAAGCAAAGTATATGAAAAACAGTATATGTAGCACAAATTAAGGATGCATAATTGGTTCAAGAGAGATGAAGAAACGTGGAGAGGTGAGGTGGATAATTCAGAGAAGATTCCCAGCGGAATGAATGGTTGACTCCCTGTGTGTACACCCAGGCTGGAATCTCCTTGTATGATTCGTAACTTGAAATGGTGCTGGAAGACCGATGTTGTTGTCTTCATTTCTAAAATAAGAGAACAGAGATTCGGAAAGGTGGAGTGACTCCTCAAAGGCTGCTCAGCTCAGTATAAGCCAGTATTCAAGGGAGGTCCCTCTGGCTCACAGCATTCTGCTTCTGTCTCAGGAAGTCCTGTACTTTGGACAGTGTGGATGGATTCCGGCTCCCTCATAGCTCGTGCTTCTGCGTGTCCTTTCCTCTGATACTGATGCAAAGGCTCATCATCAGTGTGGCCTTATAGGTTTCCTCTTGGGGATGCTGTATGCCCTTCTTTCTTGACCCATCTCTCTTATTACTTTAATATCATGAATGGAATAGAATTAATGAACCAATTTTTGATGAACAGTAATAAGACCCAGCCCACTTAAACGTTCTCAAAAGCGTGATCTGCTGCTTCTTTCTGAAGATGGATTTAACTCCTAAGTCTATAGTTGCCCAGAGGAGAATTCAGGTACATCCCTTTCTGTGTGACTCTGGCTACCTGATTTCAACAGAAGGTCATTTTCAGTGGCCAGGCTGGCTTACTATCATTACTTCTTAAGGGATGATTTTATTACCTTTTGGCTATATATATTTAAAATACATTCATTTAGTCATTGAACAAATGTTGGCTAAGCCACCTACTAAGTACCGGGTTCTATCTAGGAATGGAGGGCACGGTGCTGAGCAGAAGCAACCATACTTTTAATATTAAAAATTCTTGAAGTCTAATAAAAGAAAAACAGAAAGAAAGAACAATAGAAATAATAGCTTCTAATGGTGGTGATTTGAAGAAAATGATAAGAAACCTTTGAGTTTATAACACAGATTGAATTCTAGTCTGTAGAACTAGGGGAGATATCCCTAGGAAATAATGTTTCAGCTGAGATTTTGAAAACATTGACCACTTTCTGGGCCTTTGAAATTGATGATGAATTAAGATAAGGATTTGCCAAACCACTGGGAATGAGAAGATACTAACATTAAATCATGCTGAGCAGTCGACATGGTTCTAGTTCAAGACGACAGCATAGTCTGGCTAAGGGAGGAAGAGTCCGTACTTGCACAGATACATCCTCATTTGAGTGGGACCCATGTCCTTTCTCCAGATCATCCTTACTTCCTGATTTGCTTTGACTCAACAGTACCTGTTTCTTCTGTCTTATGTCATCTCCTCTTGAAAGTCTCATGAATAACTACCACAAGGCAGGTCCCATCATTCGTTTCTTCCTTTCCCACTTTCCTGCTCTCTGTCCATCACTCTGACTACTTCCATGTCTGTATTTGTTCCAGTCTCCCCTCTCTCTTCTGTTGCTGGATGACACATATGACTTACACGCAAGTTATAACACTTGTAGGTTCAACTGTGGCCGCTGAGGAATTTCTGAGTCCACCCCTCCCACAACTGTAGTGAGAAGCACACACAGGGCATCATTCAGTGGTTTTCTACCCACTACACACTGAAGTCTGGGTGGAGCTGAATCACTTTTGTGATGAGAATTGCCCAAATCTATTCTCTTTGGATTATCTTTACCTGGGAAATATGCGCTCTAAGAGTTTTAATAAAAGAACTGCAGTTCTTTCTTTATTATGTTTCACCCAGGCTTTGAGAGGAGTGACACATAAGCTGAAAGTAAATTTAATAGGAAACTGAGATTTTGTTTCCCTAGCAACGTTAGTTCACTCTCCTTAGAAATTAAAACGACACTGGAGGCCTTTGTTTCTGCATTCCCAGCTTTGCAGGGCAATGTGACATGTTGAGGACTCTGGGAACAGTGCTGTGCGATAGAATTTACTTGAGGGTCTTTTTTCACTAACTTTCACATAATCCCAAGATCATTATGCTGTAGCTGATATCTGTAATCTTTGTAGGAAAAAAAAATTGGGAACAGAGGAATAGTCAGCATTGTGACTTAGTGCATCAACCATGCTTTCCCACAGGGCAGAACACATACGCAAAGGAATTTGGTGCTTCAGGGACAATCAAGGCTAGAAGGATTTTTCCCCTCGTGTAAGGCCTGTGTGGGCAAAAAGTATTAGTGAAATTTAGTGCGTTTATGTGTAGGAGATTTTCATGGGTGCATTTCTGCTGGGCAGCTTTAGAATACGGTGGGACAGATGCAGGATTCTCGTGAAAGACTGCCAAGGTTCAAATCTTGACTCCACCATTTACCGTTTCTGAGCCTTTTCCTTGTCTCTGCCTCAGTTGACTCATCTATAACGTGGTTGAGTACAATGGGGCTGTAGAGACAGCTACATGAAGACACCTGTGGAAGCACTGAGACAGCGTCTTGTGTTTAGTATGTGTTGGACATGAGCTGCCACATTTTCCTATCTATTTGCCACAAGAAGAGACGACTCTTTCTGGAACTTTTTCAGTCACTGGGAAATATTTCTCAAGTATAGACAAATAATTTAAAACATTCCCCCAACTAATTGCATGAGAATGTCATGTCCCCATTTTGTAGCTGATGCTTTTACTACATGATGGGATAAGTGGCTTGTGGTACTTGTTCTAGTTACTTTCTATTGCTGTGATACAAACATTGCCCAAAACCAAGTAGGGAAGAAAAGAGTTTATTTGGCTCATAGCTCACAGCTCATAATCAAGGGAAACCAAAGCAGGAAATCAGGGCAGGAACCTGGAGCACAGGCCATGGAGGAATGCTGCTTATCGGCCTGCTCCCCTGGCCTATGCTCAACCTGTTTTCTTATACAATTCAGGACCACCCGCCCAGGGGTGGCACCACCCACAGTGGACTGGGCCCGCCCACATCATTCAGCAATCAAGAAAATGCCCCACAGTTATGGCCACAGGCCAGTCCAATGGGGGCAATTCCCCAATTGTGTCAGTTTGACATCCAGCACAAAACTGGTGGAGAAGTAGGGACAGGGGGATACGAGGAGGAAGAGGAAGGAGCTGAGAAATCATCCAGTTGGGGCCCACATATTTCCTTCCTCTTCTCAACAGACTTTGTTCTTTCCTAGTAACTGGAGACCCCACTTAGGATTGTGAGCTGCATTCATTCTGGATGCTTCAGAGCCAGATCTGAAACATGAGTCCTCAGTGTGAAGTTACTCACAGGCTATTATGCTATACTGAATCCAAGAAATCAAGATTAGCCCCACAGTCCTGGCAACAGGATGAATCCAGGGCTCTGTGTGGGTGTGGAGACGTCAGAGAAGTTTTCTTTTTCAGCCTTAAGGTTGAGCTCAGGAAAAAGAAAGGGCTTGCTTTTTTTATTTGTCTTTCTTGAACACTTGCCTTGCAATTCTAGAAAATCAGAGGGCACAGAATTCACTGAAGGCTGTAAAACTTAAGACCAGAATCAACTAAGAGAACAAATACTGTACATTATATTTTTGTTTAGAAGTGAGGATAAGTTTTACTTTATTGAAGCAATAATTGTTGGGCATTCTTTCCCCTCCTATTCATCCACATAACCCTTTCCTAAGAGGTATTAGAGCACAGGAGGTTTTCTGGGAAAATGCTTCATGTTTCTGTGGAAAGTCTGTCCTAAGTACAGATTGGAAGGGTGTACGCAGCTACTCGGGATTTGGCCTGCACCACCAGCACTTCCTCCTCTCATGCAGTTTTCCCTTTATTCTTCAGCTATACCAGTCTCCCAGCATGCCCTTGTTCTCTGCACCTCTCCTTATGCTGGTATTTCTGCCCATAGTGCCTTCCCTCTTCTAGTGCTTTCACTTCAACTTACCTTTTTGCAAAGTTTCATTCCCTCCTTTAAACCAAAGTGTGATCTCCTTTAACACACCTTGCTTCACAGCCTCAGTTTCTCTTTTCAGATTTTATCCTCTGGAGTCTGCTTTGACATATTCATGTTTCACACTTAGCACTTGTTACACGGCATCCCACAGTACAAAGAGCATGTGTGCGTGCATGCAGTGTACACGTGTTACTGGTTTCCTTGTGCCTCATGATTACCTTAACGTGATATCTTATCAAGTTTAATTTATCATTGCTTCCTTAGTTCTTGGAAAACTTTTCACAGAAATGCTGATGAAACTTAGTTGCATGAAGGAATGATCAGTGTCATTGCCTCCTTGTCACTTTCCTGCCAGGTACTGAGCATTTTGGGGGTGGGGACTCACCCAAAGATTCCTCTTTCTGCTTGGAGCCCCAACCTCCCCTACCTTCTCTTTTCTCCTTGCCTTTAGTGGAGGTTCCTGGTTAAGAACCAAATTAAAGAAGATTTTAAAGTTTAGAGAAGGGGCACAAATAGTCCAGGAAGCCCATAAGCAAGGCAACAGTCTCTCTACTGGTAACAAGCCAACCACCTAGGGGATGGGCGAGTCCTTCAAACACCTTCTCTTTCTCAGCCTATGTGCAGTGGAGTCTGGTAGGCTGCAAGGATCATAATGGAAGGTAAGAGCAGAGGGAACCTCTGATGCTAGCATAGTTCAGGATGGCTTAGTATTTCAGCTCCTTTAAGTCTTTTCTGTGCTGTTTGATATTCTGTGGGAAGTTCCTGCTAATATTTTCATAACCTCTTCTACTGACTATCAACAGCATCCTAGAGTCATGATCAAGCCTGACTTCTTCATAGAAAAAAATCACAGTTCTAAAACCCGAATATTGTGCTGCATATTAATGGTCAGTAATAGCTCAAGATTAAGTCCTACACTATTAAGAAGATAATACTATTTGATTGGTACTAAATGAAGCTAATTAATAACTCCTTTGCTTTCTGCTTTTCTCTGTATGAGATAAGGATTCTACAGGAAACCTGTAATTTCTGAATTCGTAGAAATAAATGATGGTAAGACTAAAAACAGAGATGGGGGAAGGCATTTACCACCAAACCTGTTGACCTGAGCTTGATCCCTGGAATACACGTGGTTGAAGGAGTCTTACAAGTTGTCTTTGACCTCCATATACATATGTGTCTATGCATGTGCACACATGTGCACACTACATAAATGACAAAAGGAAAAATAGCAATCAATTGGCATGTATTTTTAATTTAATTTTTAATTCTCTTGTTATCCTGACTCCTGTAAACCCTTTTAGATGTCACAGAGGCACAAGTAAAGCACACAATCTTTGTATTTTCTTTTTCCTCTTTTTCTTTCTGTATGCTTCATCTTTATTTCCTTTCAGATTATTCTAGAATCTCATTATTAAAATAAGCTCATCATAAGAATTTTAGGAAACAGAGACACAGGAAATAAAAAGTCTCTAAAACAACTACTAAGAACATTTTGGCAATACCATAACCTTTCCACAAATATTACTACTTTACATAGTTGAGATAATATGTACACAAGTGTCATATTCATATCTGCCCCCTGCCCAAATCAGCTTCAAATAAGTTCTCACATTATGGTAAAACATTGGTGTACATCACTTTTAGAGGCTGCTCATGCAACAATTACTGAGTCTTCAACTGTAAGGCAGGTTAGTTATTTATACATGTTGCTGTCTTATGCCACAGTGTGCTGAGTGCCTTTATGCATGGTCACCTGTGATAGGATTATTAGATTGACTTTTTAAAAATTAATTTATTTTTTAAAATTTGTTTTTATTGAATTTCATTGTATACAGAATATCTCAAACAATCTGAATCACATGGCTCCGCCCCCACCAGTACCCTCCCATAGCTCCCCGACTGGAACCCATATACTCTGTCTTGGGTGTTAAGGCCCACTGTGTCAAGTCAGTGTCCCCAGACATTCCCCAGTGTAAGTCTGTCCACTTGTAGTTTAGTCAGATCCCTCTCATCTATCTATCCAAACACCTATCATTTTCTTTTCCTTTTTTTTTTTTAAACAGGACATAGGCTGGGCGTTTATTTAAAGAGCAGTGGGTGTCCTCCATTTACAGCTGCACTGGAAAGTTCACACTCAAATACAGGTCCTGTGACTTCCTGACAGCTGCAGAAAATGGTGAGAGAGGTGCCTCCTGGCATTCATAGATCCTTAGCCCCTCTCCCATGTGCAGCTAAGGTCAACTGATTGGGTGGGAGGAGTGACTGACTCCCCCTCGACTCCTTGATGAGTATGGGAAGGAGGTGTGACCATAGCTTGCCAGCACAGTGGTCAGAGGACACTTCCAGTTAACACCCCACCCCTTCCTCTGGCTCTTACATTCCTTTCTCCTTCTTCCAACCTCTTCTACAAAGGTCCCTGAGCCTTGGAAGACATGGTAGGTGTGGGATGATCTTCATCCTATTGTAGCAAGGCACTGAACTTTCAGCTCTCTGCATCATCAGTTTTCCATGGGCTGTTGGCTCATTACAATGGGATTCCATCTACACCTCATGGAGGCCAGATCCAGGTGCTCTCAGGTGGTCTGCTGAGTTCTCTCCCCCTTTTCTTTAAGATAATAAAATTACATTACTTCATTTAGAAGCCGAAGTTTTGAGTGGACTTGAAATGCACTCTTGATATTGGATGCTGTGTGAACAGCAAAATATAAGAACTCATGGACCAGGCTCCACTGAATACTTCCCTCTTGGTGTCTACATTGACTAGGACAAGGAGAATGACAGTAGTCAACATTTGTTAACACTTATTGTGATGTTAATCTTGTCAACTTGAAGGGATTTAGAATCATCATGGAAATGTACCAATGGGTGTATCTATGAGGGTGTTTCCAGAAAGGTTTAACCAAGAAAGGAAGAAGACCCACCCTGAATGGGAGTGACACCATCCCATGAGCTCTCCTGAATGACAGGAGTAAGTAAGCCGAGCATCAACATTCATCTCTCTCTGCTTCCTGACTGCAAGTATAATGTGACCAGCTGCCTCAGTCTCCTACTACTATTTCTGCTCCAACATATGAGCCAAAATAAACCCTTCCTTTCTGAAGTTTTTCTCAAAACAAGGAGAAAAATAACTAATATGCTTTTGTTCCCATTGATTCATAGGCACTATCTCATCTAAGTTATGAACTGTTAGAACTAAACAGTTATTATCCCCATTTGACAAGGAAGCAGAATCATATTTGCTAAGGCATTTGTCTAGGATAATATAGCTAGTTCATGGGAAACCTGAGTATTAAATCTAGGGCTGTCAGAGTCTGGGAGCCTGACTTCAAAGGACCCTATCCTGGAACCTGGTTCAGATTGGTATCCCTCTCTATGTCCAAGGTGTCTGCATGACCAGTGACAGAGTAAGTGGTGGTGATGTCTGTGGGTGGTCAGTCAGATAAGCTCTAGAAGCTCCGTATTTACACAAAAGCCAAAAGAAGGGATGATCATTGGTACAGAAAGTTTTATCATAGCATTACCTGTAGGAATAAACTCCAGCAACTCACAGTGTCAGTTGTAAAAAATTCACCTTACATGTCTTCTCTTCAAGTATGTAGCAAAATGTGTTTTAGTATTGACATAAAACACATCTTCTTGGTGTTTGAACCTTGATGTCGTCTTGAAATGATTACTACATGTAATAGATGTTTACATTTTCTGAGCAACTCCATTAAATAATTTTGGCATTCTTTTAGATTTTCCTTGTGGTCTCTGTAGCTTTTTTAAGAACATTTATCTGGGTTTTATAACAATTGCAAGAGATCACTTATTTCTCTTTCTAAAAAACAACAAATGCTCTGTATTCCCTTTAATAGAGAGATATGAAGTTTTACCTAAACAGGAAGTTGATACTTTCTGTGTATAGTGTTGTGAATCTGTGATTTAGTTGCCTTGATTTCATCTCTATAACTGAGCCACCTGAATTGTTCCAATTATGGTTCAAAAGAAAATTATAGAGCACAGTAGTCCATGTGCTGGACAGGTCCCCTATATTTTTGGTATTTCATTCTCAAAGCAGTTCCATCTTGTGGATAAGATTTGATGGACAGAAACTTTAAGCATCAGCTGCAATGTAGATCAGTGGTATGGTGTGTGCTTAGCACACATTAAGCCCTGTGATTGACTCCCAGCATTATGTATTAAATAAGAAAGGAAGGAAGGGGGGAAGAGTGAGAGAGAGAAAGGAAGGAAAAAAAGAAAGAATGGAAGGAAGGAAGGAAGGAAGAAAGAAAGAAAGAAAAAGAAGGAAGAAAAAGAAAGAAAAAAAGAACCAGAGACTCAAAGGGCTGTGCTACCAGCATGAGGGGGCAGCTGGGATTCCAACTCAGACTTTGCAGGTTCACTTATGCCTTTTCTTTCTTTAGAGCCCTGTGTCTAGTTTTCTATTGGACTCCTCATATCTTGTTAACCACACTGAATGGCTTAGGACAGTCTTCAAACATAATTTCATGAAAGTAAATTAGGTTTCCCTTTTCAAGTGTTGATGTTTTTAAGTGTTACCTTCGCCCTGGTGCTGGTGCTTTCCAACCCATTGTTTGAATTCGGTAGTTGGAAGCAAAATGCTTGGCTTGTAATAGAGGACAAATTTGAAGGTGGAAGATTTCCTCATGATGCTGGCCCTTAGTCCCTCCTATCCCCATAATTATCTTTCTGAGTAATTGTTCCATGCCTTTGGTGGACGAAGACAATAACCAAATTGAAATAATCTATTTATGTAAATGATGGTGAGAATTGTTTTTGGAGGTTTATTTTTAACTTTTATTTTTTTGAAAAGAACACATCCTAAAAAGACTGTCTAAAACTAGGGTCTATACTTAACTGAACAGAAAACTTATCCAACTAGATAATGGTTTCTTTAAAATCAGGCCAAAACTTTGTCCTTTCTCTCTTCTTTCAGAGTCCCATAGGATCCAAAGTGTTGTTGGCAACTGGTCCAACAACTGGTCCCTCCTTTGGGTGGGACAAAGGAATCAAGACCAGGAGTGCAAAGCAGGCTCCTCCAGGGCTCTCTAAACCATAAGCTTGTAGGGAGGGCTTTCTTTGAATACTGCCACAATGTGATATCTTGGTAAACAACTGAAAACCTGAACAAATGAAGAGTATTTTTCCCTCTACATCGACAGTTGCTGGATAATTTTTTTTCACATAACCTTGATTTCAGTACAATTTTGAGTTTTCTTGACTAACTAATGATGCGTATTAATGAAATCAAATTTACACATTTGAGTCCTATGTGGGTAGTTAACAGCATTTTTTTCTGTTCTGACTGATTCAGATCATGAATCTCACACATCTAGATTCTTGATCTCATCTGCCCAATTCTAAGACTCCTGGAAAGCACCACCCGCTCCACATCTCTAACTCACTCTGAGCAATACAGTTACTGTGGGCTTCTCTTTGAACACAACCAGTGCACATCTTTGGAAGCAAATTCAGGGTTACTCTAAATCTCTGTGAAGTGCACTGAAATTGTCATCTGAAGCATAAGAAGTGTGCTATTTTCTATGCCATTGTCCATAATTATGCACATAACCTTGAAGTTACAAGGTTCACTGAGGCTGCACCTACTTCTCATGGAACATGGCCCCAAGGTTGAGTGTTAAGAGGAAGGCCTTGAGCTTTAAGAGCAAGGCAGCTTGATACTGAAATGCCTTAGTTTGAATTCTGGCCCCACCTCTTAATTAACTGTGACAGCTTAGGCAGATCCCTTAACTTTTTGAGGCCTCATGCTTTTTAATCTAGAAGACAGGGATCATAAGATATCTATCTGCCTCTACTCCATAAGGATCTTTTAAGGACAAAGGAAGATAATTTCACGTAAAATCACCCAGCATAATGCCTTGTAAATAATAAATACCCAAATGATGATTAATATGTTAATTTCAATCTTCTGGAAAAGAAAATGAGGATGTAGTAGATAAAATAATTTATAAAATCACCTTTTAGCACCCAGTTTGGGATGATGATGTATTAAAATAGATTCTGAACAAAGGCTAACTTTTTGTGTTGAGAGACAGTAGAGGTAATTGGTTACATAAATTATTTAATATAATGAACAAATGGAAAAGTTAGATCTGTTAAATAATCAGTTTGATTTTAAACTTTTGGCAAGATCTACCACTTCAAACCACCTTCATGGCTTTCTTTGGCAAGAAAACAAATCCAAGAATCCTCGGTTCTTATCAGAACATTGGCCAACTAGAAGCTCATGGTGAGTCACTTACTTGCTTTGAATCAAAGGCTTCTCACTGTAGAAAAGGGATAAGAAATTTCAGTTCACTGGGTTCTCATGAGGGCTGAGTAAGAGCAGATGAAAATACTTCCTAATCCATAAAGCTTTAAAAATAAAGTATTTTTCCCATTACTTTCTGCAGTTGAAGAGTTAAAATCAAAGAAGTTCCCCAGTTCCTTAAAGACATCTTAGGAGTTCATGCTGAAGGCCATTGTAGACCTCACACCCCCATCCCATATCCATGTTATTGATCAACTGCTGAACTGATGGCACTGAGGCAGGTGGGCCTGCTCTGAAATCTTCTGAGGGCACTTTTGTTGTGCTCTGTGCCTTCTTTGACCACAGTATGCACAGCTAGTCATAACCTAAGAAGGGATAGTTCTTCCCTTTGAGTACTTTGGTTTTTCATTTTTTTCTTTCAGAAAATGAGTTCTTTTTCTCAAGAAACTAGAATTGATTTCTTGATGTAGAACTCATGTACTTTATTAGAAAAAATAAACATATCTTTAAAGAAATTCTTGCAAAGAAATCATTGATTCAAATTGCCAATAGAGTCCATTAATGGAAAACAACTTTCCCTCTAACAACCAGTGACGATGGAGGTTTTTAGGATACCTTTTGAATTTTAGAGGAAGTTCAGTGCTACTCAACTCAAATTGGAGGGAATTTATGTCTACTCTTAGAACTTCCTGTTTTAGAAATAAGAAAACTGAGGTCTGGGGCATGTCATCCAATAGTTACTGAGCACTGACTACTATGTACACATGTGCATTGTATGACATATATATACGTATGTATATATATGCATGAATTCATGTGTGTGTCTCTCTGTGGACATATATTTTCATATCATCAAAGCAGCCTAAAAGAAAGGTCCTACTAATATTCACATTTACAGACAAAGAAATAACAAAGATATTAATCAACCTGTCTGAATTCATACAGGTAGAGCAAGACTTTGCATATCTGCATTTGCCTATGACCCCCTTGCTTTCTAGTCTTTCTTTGCTATCAGTATTACTGGTTTGAAAAGGGTTGGGACAGGGTGTGGTGAGTGTTTGGTCACAGGCACTGATTGCATTAGGTACTATACAAAGCAGTTTAGGTACTTAGCTATATTGCCAAAGGACTTTCTCCTCACTCTGTGACCTTTAGCATCAATATCCATCAGGGTCTAGGAATTGTTTAATTACTTCAATTATTTCAGCAAGTCACTGAGTTAAAAGCAAGTAAAGTCATAAAAAAGAAGAGCTATAAAGTGCCTTAGGCTCATCCTTATGCTGTGGCTTATAATCTCAGGTGTGCCCACAGATGATATCATCCTGCTATGTTTCCAGTGTTACCTTCAGTTACATTTTTCATAATGCACTATTTATTTATTTATTTACTTATTTATTTATTTTACTTAGTGAAAATGAGCCATGGACAAGAATACCTTTAGAGTTAGGAAAAGTTTCCATTAATGAAATATTGAGAAACAGGAAAGAAAAGAAAAGGTTAGGCAAAGTGGATTTCCCTGAGAGATGGCATGTTTATTTATTTTAAAAAACTTTTTTTTTTTTCCTGTAGCCCCAGCTGTCCTGGAACTCACTATATAGACCAGGCTGGCCTTGAACTCACAGAGATCTACCTTATTTATTATTTTTATTTTATGTGTAAGTGTGTATTGCCTGCATGTAAGTGAGTGCACCCATGTCAGGAACTACCATGGAGGTCAGAAGAGGTCTTCAGATTCCCCTGGAACTGGAGTTAAGGATGGTTCATAGCCACCATGTGGGTGCTGCGAAGCAAATCTGGGTCCTCTTCAAGAGCAGTCAGTGCTCTTAACTGCTGATCCATCTGTCCAGCCCTGGCATGTTTATTTTTAATGTACTAAATATAAGCACATTGGTTGGTACTCTGGGATCTGCCCATTTCTACTTCTTCTAGGAATTACCTGCTGTTAAAGTCAGAGTTTCTTTACCTTGGGTCACAGCCACCAAAGGGGAAAAAAACTAAATTTAGGACCACATCAAACTAGTTTGATGAGTAATATTTGTTTATTGATTTGACACTTTTTAAGCGATAAAAAAAAACAAGGAGTAAATTATTAGGATGATATACAAAGTCGGTAACTGCAAGTAATGCTTTAACATAAAAATGTAAAAATAAAACAAAGCCTAAAACTCTTAGGGTTTATTGGGAAAGGATCTCATGTTCTAAGGCAAGAACTGAATTTTTCTTGTTAGAGGTAAGTCCGTTTCTAAGCTTGAGGCCTTGACACAAGAAAGGATTAACAGTATGTGAATTTGTTATTGTTTTGTTTTAAAAAGTTTATTTATTTATTTATTTATTTATAGATTTTAGTTCTCTAATTTTAAAGATGCATTTATTTATTTATTTATTTATTTATTTATTTATTTATTTATTTATATGTTTATGAACCTGCTTAGTTTATGTTCATCACATGTGTGTAGGTACCACAGAGGCCGGAAGAGGGTGTTGGCTTTCCTAGAACTGGAGTTACATGTGGTTATGAGGCACCATGTGTGTGCTGAAAACTGAACCTGGGTCCTCTGCAAGAGCAGTAATTTCTCTTAACCACTGAGCCATCTCTACAGTCCCATGAACGCATTATTCTTGATCCTGAGTCACCGGACATGCTGAGTATGACAAGTAAAAACTCACTCAAGTGAAAGGCTGTGGCTGGTTGACACAAGGGGAACTCCATCATAGTGTCTGCAGTTTGCTGTTTCTATAGCAATGAACAGTCTATGTGCAGTATGCATTTTATTAAAGTCGATAGTTTTGAGGATCACAAAGTTACGAAGATTGGTTATCATATTTTCATTTTGGATTGAGTTTGGACTCGGACTCCAAGGCTCAGAAGTAGCACCACATTTCCTCTCCTCCCTCCATGTCCAGGCTCCTCCCACCAAGCTGTGATTGCTGCAAACTTTGGATACTGGAGAATGAGCAGCCTGACCCCTAACAGGATCTTTCCAAGTCACATCTAGTTTGTCTTCTCGTAGACTCCTTGTTATTTGGGATTGTCGAAAAGTGGGAGCCACGGGGAGTCACAGTACTTGGTTCGATGCATGTAGAGAATTACTGGTTATACAATAACTGAAATGGGGGTAAACGATTACTGGAAGTATACTCAGAACTTCTCATGAACTGTCTTGACAATGATCTAAGAAATCTGAACTATTACAGTCCCTGCATTGTAGACAAAGATACTGAGACACAGATAAGAAGTAACTTTCCAAGTTTGTCTAGTAAGTTCAAATTCATATAGGTCTTTAGTAATGGAATTAAGTCATTAACACAGTATCATTAACTTTGTAAGTCATACCTTTCGTATGGGTGGATGTTGGAGGGACAATTCATGAAGTGAAAGAGGAACAGACAGGGTTAGGATTAGGCTTGGGTTCTTGTTTTAGTGCTGTTGCTGCTGCTGCTAAGCTGTGTGTCCAGATCTTATTTCTTTACCTGAAAAACTAAGGTTCTATGCTATATGATTTTAATGGCTCTTCAACATCACATAGGGAGTATATTCCATTAAAGACTCCAATTATGTCCCAAATAGTCTTTGTTTATTGGATCAAAGTCTGAAGATAATGTCTAGGCTACTACTCTGGTTGCCTTAGCAAAGCTAAGTGTCTAATAACAGTTTTGTTCAGTACTTGAGTTTTGTGGATTTCCTTGGAATTCAAGTATCTCCCATTCTCTTGCAGTTGCTGAACTGTCTGACATCAGTGGCCCCAGCTTCTCCAGTCCTCCCTGAAATGCATGGTAGCCTTTGGCTCACTGCAGCTAGCACCAAGAGCAAGTGATTTCTTTTGATTACTTTTCAGAGCTTAAAAACCATTCCCACTGGTCACAGAGGTTCATTTAATACTCACCAAATCTTTGGGAAAAGGCTCTAGATTTCTCATTTCAGAGATGAAGAAATCAAAGCCAAGAAAACTGTGTCTTGTTTAAACTTTAACATTTACAAGTAAAGTCCCAATTCCTAACCCATATCTTCTGTCTCTAGATCTAATGTATTTCCATTGCTTCCTGTGAGGAAGGACTCACAGGGCTCTATTGAGGCAGGTTTGATGCATCACCCTACTTTTACAGAGTCAACTATTCTTTTGGTTTGTTTGTTTTTGTTTTTTGAGAAGGGTCTCATGTAATCCAGACTGGCCTCAAATTCACTATGTAGCTGGGGGTGTTCTTGAACTGCTGAACGTTCTGCTTCCACTTTCCAAGTGCTGGATTATAAATGTGTTCCACCATGTTGGAACATGGCAGAGCCAACAAAATTTTCTATATCTCATGTCTGAAATGGGTTAGTGACATTTACCTTGCAAAATTATTGCAAAGTTCAGAAATGATAGTTCCAAATTTATCTAGCCAAAGACCTGGAACAATGCAGAATCTACAAGATATAGTTTGATTTCTCCGTGTCTGAAAACCTTCATTTTCTTTTGCTTCTAAGATGATTACGGTTTAGCTACTGTAGCCTGATTATTAAGAAAAAAGGAACGAATACTTGAAGGTATAGAGGATAAATTATAATATTGAGAAACTGTCAGTTTAATACATCACAATAATCTGGGAAGTTAATATTTTCTTTGTATTTAAGCCTGGTCAGTCTGTTAACTAAGTCTCATTTCATATCTTTAAAATTCAGGTTAAAAAAGTGAGTTAATAAGTGAAATAATGTGTTAGTCAGACTGCTCCTTTGGGCATTAAGCTCGGAAGAGTAGACACGAATGAAAACTCAAGCACTGGAAAATCCATGTTCAACATATACAACTGTCTGTGGTGGAATCTTTACCCATTCCCCATCCACAATGTAGCAAGCAAAAGACAAGTACTCTAGAAGAAAAGACAAACTGGGATTTTCTATTTTTCATATTTCTATTTGTTACACATTAGAAATTGAAAACTTAGCTCTGACCACCACTGCTGTCTTTAGTTCTAGACGTTGGGGGTGCCCTGTTGGATTCTCCTGCTGATTGGTGCTGAGAAGTAAAGAGAAAATGATCATTTATTGATCAATAGCGTGCATCAGACTTTTAGCATGGTCGTATTAGCTCACTGTTGCTGTGGAAGAGCTGTGTCTAGCTGCGCGGTGCTGTCAGACTGGAGTGTGTTCCCCACTTTACCACCTCCAAGATTCCTTTATGACCTTTGCTAAGACCTCTGGTAGAACAAAGAGAATGGGGATTGTTCAACAGAAATGTCAGAATCTTGTTGACTGAGAAAATACTTTTACAGGAGAAAAACAAGAATACATTTGCCCAAGGCATTGTCTAATTGAGAAGATGCAGAAAGGTATAAAAGAATGAGGGTAACCTGGAGCTAGGGTTCCTAGATCTGAGGCTAGCTCCATCACCAAACCACTTTGGGACTTTAAGTAAATTCCAAACTCTTTCTGGGCCTTAACTCCATTTTCTATTCTTGCAAAGATTTGGAATAATAAGCTTCCAAGTTCTTTTCTAGCCCTAGGCTCCTATAGTTTTAATGTAAGTTTTCTCATATCAACTCTTGTTATGACAAAGTAATTCAAGTCTAAGAACAGCTACGCTAACTACACTAGGTTCTTAGAAGTTCATCTTTTATTGTGTATAGTAATAGATTTAATGAAAAGTAGAAAGGAAGAAGGATGACTGTATGAATCCCTCCTTTATTCTCTCCCTAGGCAAAGGGATTAGCTGTTTTTCAGGCAGTTTGTTTTTTAACATCATGCCAGAAAACAAAAAGGATAGTCTAGTTGCCTAGCATGTATAGTCACTGGATTCTTTCCCAATACCATAATCTTATTCCCATCATTCCAGTGGACACAACCATAGAATTGAGTAGAGAAGTTTTAAAACTTTTTTGTAAGAAGATTTTAAATTAAGTGTATGTGTGTGTACATATGAGTGCAGGTACCCACAGAGACCAGAAGAGGGCATTGGATTCCCTGGAGCTGGAATTACAGGCAGTCAACTATCAGTTGATTGATGTGGGTGTTGGAAACTGAACTCAGATATTCTGTAAGAGCAGTGTGAGCTCTTAACTGCTGAGCCATCTCTCCAGCCCATGCAGGGCTGTTTGTAAACAGTATCCATTATCTAGGTTTAAGATGAGATTCTTACTCAACAAGGTAAGTCGAGTAAGACTTACCTTGCCCAGTCCCTATGGATGATGCAGAGAGCTCTACAATCAGGAGGTAAGAAAGAGGATGGTCCCTCAGTGGTAGCAATGTTGAAGGTCATAAGGATTTGACTGGAAAATTGGATTTTCTTTGAAGGTTGGATATGACCCAGGTAAATGGAAATCTGTTGATAGCAACAGAGCATATACTGCAGCTAGGAAAAATGAGTGGACCAGTTTAGCATGAGCGTCTCTGACACTGACATCTTCTGAGTCAGAACCAGAATTTCTTAGGCTCCAAAGAAGTGTGGATTTATGTGGATGAGTCAGAATAAGTCATTTGGACACAAAATTTTTGTTTCGATATTTCTTTGTTTGAAATGAATTTTGTTCTTTGGAAATGAGAGTACTCACCAATTGTACTATAGATTTGCTTTTCCTTTACTTTCAAAGTGATTTTACAAAGAAAACTCTGGTGAGGCCGATTTTGATAGCTTGGAAGGAATATGCTGGCTTCTGACCAGTTCTCTAGCACTGTTGTCTCTCTGGACAGCAGTACTGCTGAAAGTTTCATGCGGGGATTGGGTCTTGGATTTCCTTTGGCATCAGCTGTCTCCATTAACTGACTAGAAGAAAGCTGTGTTCCCATTTTTGAACTCCAGGATAATGAACTCGACCTCTTCTGATATTTCCTCTTAGTGTATTAAAAATTTAATGTTTTTTTGTTAGTAATGTATAGAGTACTTTCTCACACTCATTTTTTTTCCCTTTACATAGTGATATCTTCAAGTTAAAAAATGCTCTTTAAGGGGCTGGAGAGATGGCTCAGTGGTTAAGAACACTGGTTGTTCTCGCAGAAGACCCAGGTTCGAATCCCAGCACCCACATGGCAGCTAACAACTATCCGTAACTCCAGTCCCAGGGGATCCAACAGCCTCTTCTGACCTCCGTGGGCATTGCACAACACAGGTGCACTTATCTACATGCAGGCAATACACGAATACATATAAAATAAAAATAATAAATAAAATATTTTTTAAATGCTCTATATTTTTTTTTCAAAAAATGCTATTTATAGAGTCAAATTTCTAGCCAAGGAAAAGCTAGCTTTCCTTTGTTTCTTTCATCCTTGTTTCCTACCTCCCTTCTCTCCTTCCACAGTATTTAGCATGTGTCTAAGTTTTAGATGTAGAGTACAAGAAATAAGATCAGTTATCCCCAAATTTCTGTCTTTACGGAATACAAACCCTAACAGAATCAGGTCTAAATGTTGTAAGCCACACATGACTTAGTTGCTCTGTCCACTGAGATTAAATTGAGATTATCTCAGTCCTAACCTAGGAGCTGTGGCCACAGTCAGCTCCTTCCTTACATGCACCAATGTTATACCAAGAACAGGTTGATGAACCGAGGCATGGAGCAGGTGATGTCGAAATTGGGCTTTTAGGGATCCGCAGGACTTCTCTAAACACAGGAGGAAGGTGGCAGAGAGCATTTCAGATAAGACGGGCAACACCCGCCTGTCCAGATCCGTTTCAGCTGTCTTGCAGCACAAGGTCATCCAGAAGCTATAACTCGTATGCATATATAATGTCTACTTCCCAGTTTTCTTCCTTTCCACAGATTATAACTATTCTGAAAAAGAGCCTCCCAGTGGAATTAAAATAATTGTGTCTCCTGGATACCTGAGGAACTTTGATTTAATCCTTGTCTGAGTTTGCTAACTAAAGTGTCTGGTAAGCCTGTTCCCAGTTATTTTCAAAAGAAACTGGTCAGTGTTAAAACATCATTCTGTGGCACTCTTGTGTGTCTTTGAAGAAGTGCCATTTCTATGACTTCACCAAAATTGATATCCAGTGTCCATTATTTCTCCATTATTCATTTCCCCTTTCCATGTTCTTTGGAGCTAATGAGATTTTAGAAAGAGCTGGCATTGAGACTTGCTAAAAACATATACCTGCTGTGTGACATTTAGACATTTACTTAACCTTTCCGAGTTTCTAGTTCCTCTTCTGTGAATGAGTGATAATAAGTCTATTTCTTAGAATGGTAAGGATGAAATAAAACCTTGTCAATTAGGGATGACACAGCATATATTCAAAATAAGTGTCCTCTTTCTGGCTCCCTCCAAACCATCCTTCCTTGTTTTGGCCACTCTGCTTTCCTGTGATAATTTCTTTGACAGACTTGCATTCTGACTTTTTATTTCTCTTAGTTCACGGACTTCTCTCCATTGTCTGTCTCCTGCCTGCACAGATACACCACAGTCCCTGAGAGTACCCTGATGTCCTGTACTCTTGACCTCTAACAGACTGGCTCAGAAAGATCCAAGAAAACTAGAAGTGGGTGCAATAAGCTCTTTTCGGTTGTAAGAATGGTATCCTGCAGCCAAGGGCAAAAGCAATCAAAGGAACAGAAAACAGAGGAGACATACAAGACTACAGAGGCCATACTTGGCTACAGAACAAGAACAGCAATGGTCCTCTCATGCTCTGCTGAAGCCAAGTTGCTATAATTTTTGGGCTCTTACTGTCTTTCTAAAATGAAGTTTTCTAAAAGGGGATCAAGATCTTCCAATAAACAAATATCTCCAATTCTTTTCTGCATACTTTATGTACTCTTTCTAGAGTTATTTTCTATTTTATCTCCTATAGAGGTCTGCAGCCAAGAAAAACCAGGACTGGCTTACCGCTTCCTTGTTTATGTCTTAGAGCAGAGCAGCACATTGTGTTCAGGTGGATATGCTACCTGTGCTGAACACCAAGAAGGCTGGGTCCCAGGGACTCAGGACACAGAAGTCCTCAGAATGCTGAGCCTCCGTAGAAGTTCCGTCACTCGGGTTAATGCTTTCACTATATCATCTGTGCAAATTCCCTCACACATGTGCAGCAACCATTATGAAAAGACCCTCAAACCAAGAAATGCACGAAAGAAGAAATGAAAGTAGTAGCCAGGGAACAGATGAAAAAAATGCAGTGCCTCACTAGTAATGACAACAGCCACCAGGAGTCACTGGGACAGATTGGAAAGGCACAGCATAAAGCACTAGCCATGGGTGTGAGGAAGGAAGGCCTGGGAGGGAATGGGTCAACATGAAAATGGTTACCACATGACCACATGACCATGGCTAATTTTCTGGGCTCTTTATCCTGATCTAAGCACTCTCCTGTAGCTCCTACTCCACCAACCCCACCAAGACACACTCATACAGTATATTCAGAAAGTTGAACTAGGAGTGATCTAATGTGCTTTTTAAAGTTTATGGTGCTTTATATTTTCAATATTTGTTTATTTATTTATCTATTTATTTACTGAGTGTGTGTGTCCTTGTCATGGTGCAGGGCACATGTTGAGGTTGGAGGGCAACTTGTAAGAGTTGGTTCTTTCCTTCCACCATGTGGATCTGGGGAATCAAATTCAGGCCATCAGATTTGGCAGCAAGCACCTTTGCCTGCTGAGCCAGCTCATAGCCCATGATCTTTAATCTTGTCAGCTTTGTTGGGTTGTAGAACCTAGCTGATGAGTAAGTTACACCTTTGTGAGGGTGTTTCCAAAGGACCAACACTAGCCTATCCTCAATTTAGCAGCTCCATCCCATAGACTAAGGTCCCAGATGGAATGAAAGGGGGGAAAGGACAAAGTCCACTAGTGCAGACATCCCCTTGCTTCCTGGCTGGCACAATGTGAGCTGCTCTGCCATGCCTTGCCTACCATGATAGACCCAAACCACTGAAACCATGAGCCAAAATAAATCCTTCCTTTCTTAAGTGATTTTCTCGTGTGTTTTGTCACAGCAGTGAAAAGCCACCTAACACAAAGCATTTTAAATAAAAATGTTAGCAGTACACATAGTAAACAATATGATAATCCTTTCTAATAATTCCTCCCTGGATTTCACAGTCTCCTCTTTTTCTCCATCCCCTCTCTCCTTCCTTCCTTCCTCCCTCCCTCCCTTCCTCCCTCTCCCTCCCTCTCTTCCTTCCTTCCTTCCTTCCTTCCTTCCTTCCTCCCTCCCTTCCTCCCTCTCCCTCCCTCTCTCCCTCCCTCCCTCCCTCTTACATGTCTAGATGCTTTGCTCCTTGGATGGGGGCTCTGACAGAATAGACACGTAACTCTGTGGAACTCTGGCAAAGCAAATGTGGGTTTAGGCTGGTGTGTGGTGGTCCACTACCTTCCTGGGTTCAGGCTGGTGTGTGGTGGTCCACTACCTTCCTTCAGTTTTTTGGTCATTGACATATGAGATGACTGAAAGTAATTTAGATCAGAGTCTTTCAGATTGCTATCCCAGTAAGTTCCCAGTAGTTTATTAGTTTTGTTTTATGTTTATGAATGTTTTACCTGCATGAATGTTAAATGCATCATATGTGGTCCCTTCCTGTCCCTCCCTCACTCCCTCCCTCCCTTCCTTCCTTCCTTCCTTCCTTCCTTCCTTCTTTCACATTTTATTTCATTGCTTATGTTAACACAAATTCCTATTATCCTGTAATCTTTACTCTGAATAATTCAATATATATTTTAAATAGTTTACTTTGCATGTGTGTATGTTTGGGGCAGGGGATGTGTAAGTCTTTACTCTGTAGCCCAAGCTGGCCTAGAACTCACTCTAGCCCAGGCTGGCCTCAAAGTCACAGCAATCTCAGCCTCCCAAGAGCTAGATGATGATTTGAGCCACCATGTTCCACTTCAGTCCCTTGTTTCATTTTTTGCACAACCTCAACTCTACTGTGTTTAGCAGAATTAACAAAAATATCTTAATAGTGTCTAATTTCAAGCCTACCTTAATTTTTGCCCAAATATTCAGAAAAGATATTTACAATTGCTTCATTTAAATTAGGACCAAAATGAGATTCAGTTCTTGCATTTGCCTGTGAAGTGTTTTAACTCCCTTCATTTAGAGAGCTCTTTTCCTCCTCTTCACCTTTTTTTGGTCCTTGACCTGTTGAGACCAGGTTAGTTGTTCTACAAAGCATTCCAAGTCCTGGATTTCTTTATTTCTTCTGTGATTGTTTGGCAAACCAAAAGTTAGATAAAAATCTTGTTTAAATTCAACCTGAATACTTTTAATATGAGGAACATTTCTTAAGTGGTGATAAGTATGTTTTATCACGTTAAATTATGTGGCAAATAATGTCTGGTAGCTCACTTTTAAGACATTCTAAAATTGATAGGTGAGTTCATATGGGATAGTCTGATCCTTTCATTGAAAAGGTCCCCAGCAATTTTCCCTAATGGTTTTAGCACCCGTCGATATTTATTATCTCAAATAATGATTTCATTAATGGTTATAATGACATTTTTCTAATTTTATTAATTCTACACCTAAAAGCAGTTACTCTTTTCTAAAGGAAAATATTCTTTGTTAACTTTGAATTTTTAAAAGTTTTGTTAAAAATTTTTAGTCATGCAGGAGAGCAAAATAAATTCACATTCCTTGTTTCTGCTTACTCTAAATTCTTAGAACAGATGCCAAATGACAAACCAGTGTCAAGAAATATTCATAAGGGCTGGATTGTAAATCTAAGTAATGTTCCACTGAAATGGATTGGGGATTTTTGGAAGGAGGGCTGATTCCAATTCTGGATCAAGAGGCTCCCCTTGGCCTAGTTTCAGTGAACTTGAGCTAGTGTGGGACAGAACAAGTTGAGCACAAAAAATAAAATGACTGAAATTGAGTGACTCAGTTAAAGTGTCTTAAAAGCCCATGAGTTTATAAGTGACACAGATGACAACAACAACAGCAAAAACAAAACAGGTAGAGAATCCTAAATCCATCAAGAACAAAACTAAATCATTTTGGAGCCACTGAAGGGAAGAAAGGCACCAACCTCTTACTCTGAAAATTAATAAATCATAGGGAACGTTATTAATTATTTGAAAAGATCACCATGGCCGCCATGTGTGGACTATGTTGTAGGAAGTCAGAATGGAAACAAAGTCCAGGGACCATGCAAATTGCCAGTTGTGCAGAGAAGAAAGGGCTAGTCTCTGACCTCCTGGAGTTCTCGCCTCTGCTAGGGAAGACTTGTCACTAGGCTAGACTGTTGTCACTAGGTTGAATGTGTGTGAGGGGAGCAAACAGATGGTGCTGCTTTAGTACACAAGGAGAGCAGCATGTTGTCCTGGGAGCAGAACGGCAGGAAGGATACCTACACTGAGCCTCACAGGTTTCTAGAAGCCAATGACTGTCTTACCCAAACGCAACTTCAGATCCAGTTAGAGCCTGATGGAACCAAAACAGCTGTGGTCAGTACTACTCAGGACCTGGACAAGATTAAGCTGGCAGGAGGAAGGGAACATTGAGTACAGCAGGGAAGGGACAAGAGAAGATAGGCTGGAAGTTGACCAGCCTGGGCCCAGAGAGAAGCAGGCTCAAATGTCTTTGGTATGATGCTCATTTCTCTATTTATATGATCATGGCTTATTGCTAGTTGCTAGGTGTTAGTTGGGGGAGATGAAAGGAGAACTATGAGAAGAAAGGGAGGACGTGGAAGCAAACGTCAACATCATTGACTAAGGGACCACAACTTTGTCAGATGGATGAATTATGCTAGGTTGGTGTGCTTGTATGCATCATAGAAAAAGAAGTGTAATAACTCAGATTTGCTATCTTATGCTGTGTTAAAATTTTAAGCACTAGAGATGATATGAACACTGAGAATCCAAAAACACATTAAGCCAAACAGAAGTAAGTAATGGAGATGGTCAGCTTCAGGCTCTAGAGTGTCAATAAGATGATGTCACAGTAAACTGTCCAGAACTCATGGGATCTACAAATGCTCGGGTCCCTGTGGGTTGATTAGACAAACTTCGCCCAGGCAGGGGAGTACTGATGGACTGTCTCTTTGAGCATAGATGTGTAGGGGAGAGTTACAACCCAGGATGCAGCTGGAGTGTAAAGATATAGAGGAGGGTGCTAGCCAGTGTTTAACAAAGTGATGACATTCTTCCCACATTGTCACTTGTGATATTTAAATTGACACAGTCTTCTTGGAGAACAATTTAACAATAAAGATCCTTAAAATGTACAGGCATTTTGATGTGATTGTATCTTTGAAAATTTTATTAAAAGGGAAAATTTAAATATGTAAGAATATGTACACAAAGTATATCAGAGTATTAGCTAATTTAGAGAAAATGTGAAAACAATAGAAATTTCTAAAGATAAGGGCTGGAGAGACAACTCAGCGGTTAAAAGCGTTGCCTGCTCTTGCAGAAGACCTGGGTTCAGTTCCTAGCACCCACATGGCAGCTAACAACCATCCGTAACTCAGGTTCCAGGACATCTGACACTTCTGACCTCTGAGGGCATTGCATCATATGGGTACATGTACATACACGAAGGCTACACGCTCATGCACATAAAATTAATTAATTGATTAAAAAAAGAAATTTGTAAAAAATAAGGGAATGAATGATAGAGTAGAGTGATACATGTGCACAGGGTGTACCATGAGGAATTAGATACTCATAGTTTTCAACAATATGGTAAATGTTTATGATTTGAGATTAAGCTAGAAAGTAGAAAATAAAGTATTTGCATAGAAAAAGTATATCTGAAGCAGGAAATACAGTAAATTGATCTGTAATCAGTGCACATTATTTTAAAATTTTTTATTAAAACATAATTTATATTCAGGGGCTGGAGAGACGGCTCAACGGTTAAGAGCACTGACTGCTCTTGCAGAGGACCCGGGTTCGATTCCCAGCTCCCACATGGCAGCTACGAACTGTCTTTAACTCCAGTTCCGGGGGATCTGTCACCCTCTTCTTCTGGGCATTTCATAAGATGGGTGTACCTACCTACATGTAGGCAATACACTCAGACAAATAAATAAAAAATAATGTTAAGAGCACTGACTGTTTTTGCAGAGGACTTGAGTTTGATTCCCACATGGCAGATAACAACCATTTGTAACCCCAGTCCCAAAGGATCTGACACCCTCTTCTCGACCTCTGTGGCATTGCATGACACGGGTGCACTCACATCCATGCAGAAAATACACTCATATACATAAAATTAAAATAATAAATAAAATTAAAATAAAAGATATTTCTATCACCCCAAGTTTCCTTAGGCACTTGATTATATCTCCTTCCTTCAAGTTCCTGACCCATGTAAAATTGCTATCTACTTCCTAGCCATAGTTTTACCTTGTCTAGCGTTCCATGTAGAATATGAGAGTGCTGGTGGATGTGCCAGTCACTAGCTTGTTATCACAATAGTACTCCATTACACAGATGCATGCAATTTGAGCCTTCATTCATTACTTGCCGGATGTGTGAAGTTTCTTACTATCATTAATGAAACTGCTGTAATGAGTGTGCAGGTCCATGCAGTTCTACTTTTTACTTCTCTTGGACAAACTAGTAAGAATGGAGTTATTGAATTATAGTTGTTAACTTTATAAGGAACTTTCAAAATCAATTTCAAAGTGGATGCACCTTTTGCAATATTTGAATATTACAGTTGTTCCATTTCCCAACAGGTGGCATTGTCAAATTCTTTAATTTTAACCGTTGTAGTGGGGTTCTGAGTGGTAACTTAATGTGGCTTTAATACATACTTCCTTCACAGCAAGGGATGCTGAGCATCTTTCTTTGTTCTTATTTGCAACAAATATGTTATCACTGGTTAAAAATCTATTCAAACCCTTCTGCTACCTCTTACTCTTGTTCATAGGAATGCCTTCTTATTCTTGAATTCGATTCTTTACATATTTTGAGCATATGAAGTTATTAATTGGATATTATTTTCAAATATTTTTCCAAGCTTCTGATTTTTCTCTTTGATATCTAGCTGTGTTTTTCTCAAAGAGTAAATTTCATCAAAATTTAAAAGCTTTCACCTTAACAAGCTTTTTTCTTTTGCTTTGATAATTGATATTTTTTGTATCCCACTTCAGAAATCTTTGTTTAACTCCAAATTGCTATTTCTGCTCTGTCTTCTCCTAGCAATTTTATACTTTTAGCTCTTAAATGTACAGCTATGGCCCATTTCAAGTTAATTTTTATATGGATGTGATACTCTTAAGTCATACTGAGGAAATTCTCTATTTGTGGTCTTATGAGAATTTGCATCATGTATTAGTATTGATTTTAATGTTTCTTATGTTTCAACTATTAAACTAATCAATTGATTTTCAAATTGATAATTACTAATTGAACTAATTTAATTAATACATGATAAATTATTTCAACTAATTTTGAAAGTTAAGGATCTTTATATTCCTGCATTTTTCTGGGTGCATCTTTTATATGTTGAAATTTTTAATTTGCTAAAAGATTATTAAGGCTATATGCTTATAAAAAGTGGTTTGTAATTTTTGTAGTTTATTTTTCTGATTTTGGTCTTAGGCACATGTTAACCTCTTCAAATGAGTTGGAACTCCTTTTATTTTCTATAACAGCTTCTCTAGATGTCGCATCATTTCTTCAATGAATTTTGATACAATTTGACTGTGAAAATCGTCATGGCTGGAGTTTTGCTTGGAAGATGATTTTAATTATAAATTCAATTTCATCATGATAGAAGGCTATTCAGGTCATCCTTTGGTTTTTAGGTGGCACGTATTTTTCTTTTACTTCAATATTTCTTAATTCTTTTCTGCTTTATCAAAGCTGTCGAACTGGCATAAAGCTGTTCATGGTATTTCCTTACTGTCCCATCAGTTTTTACTATTTTCACTGTTTTAAAATCTATTATAATATTTCCTATTTTATTGCTTTCTGTCCTTTGTTATTTCTTCCTTTAATCAACTTTGGATTTAATTTACATTATTTTAATCAGAAAAAAGCAAATAAAATCAATATGTCAGTGGAGATACCATAAAGTCATTTTCTTTTTCAGGTGCCAAAGTAGGATGTTTCGGTTTGAACACAAGTCTAGAGACACTCCAGTCTCCCAGACTGCTATCAGTTAAAGCCGATAAGATGCTATTTGCTTTCCTACAGAAAATTGCTTTCCAGTGAAGCAGTACTCCCACAGATTCAGGGAGTCAAGAAATATTATGTCCTTTCCCATGTCAATTTTTATACTAAATATCCTCAATAATATATCTCTTAAAATTACTGTACTTTTCTTTTATCAATTAAAAGAAGAATGTCAGGGAATGATCTCTATCACTCACCTCCTGAGACCATCTTGATAAAAACTGATGAGTAACTGTGAAGTGCCCCAGGAAAACAGCTGTGAAGTATAACTGCCAATGTGCTAATTAAGAATTTATCATCAAGATTAACATATTGTCACTGAGAGTCGCCATTTTACTTAAGAATGATTTATACTTCATAATTGAAGTGATGTTATCATTGTTGTCCAAGCAACACATAGGATGTCTGCTGTGTACTGCACTGGGCTACCGAAGGGACCCATGACCTCAAGGAGTTCACATCTTCAATGGGGATCCAAAGGTTGTTACAGTTTGAATGTGAAATGCCTCCCACAAGTCCATGTGTTTGGAAACTTGGTACCCAACTGGTAGCGCTGTTTTAGGAAACTGTGGAACCTTTAGGTGATGGGACCTTATTACAGGAAGTAGTTGCTGGTGCAGTAGGTACCCATAGCCCCATCCTACTTCCAGCTCAAGTTGACTGCTTCTTGGTGACTGCTGACCTGTGACCTTGCTATATCCCCAAGCTCCAGACTCATACCACTAAAGGGGTAATTTGTGTTTTGATTTTATAGGAACTCACAGTTAAGAGTTGGCCTTGAGTCTCAAAAGACTTTGGACAGTATTGACGCTGCTATGTAGGGACTTTTGAAGTTGGACAGAACTCATCGTACAGCATGAGATGATCATGAGTTTATGAGGGATTAGGGGTGAAATGTTATGGCTTTCATGGTAAATGGCTCATATGTTCGAACTCTTGGTCCTCACATGGTAGTTTGGTTATAGGAGCTTGTGGAACTTTTTTTAGGAGGTGGAGCCTAGCTGGCGAAAGTAGGTCACTGAGAGCAAGCACTGAAATTTACAACTCAGCGCTAATTCTATTCCGAGCTTTCTGCTTCCTGGTGAGCCACCTAAATCTGAGCAAGTTGTGCCACAAACTGCCACCACCACAGAGCTGGCCACCTCTGTGCCTTTGCTGTCATGGCAAACTATATCCCATGAGTCTTGAGCCAAAACAAATCTGTTCTCTCCTGAATTGTTTCTGTCACATATTTGGTCATGGTGATGATAAAATAACTAACACAAAGACATGCATACAGACATGACTGGTACAGGTTGTCAGAAGCTAAATATCAAAGGAATGATGCCTAACTTTAGAAATTTAAAGGTTGACACCACATAAGGGGTGAGATCACAGATCTGGGTACACAGCAAAGTTTTGCAAGGAATATGAGGTTTATCTTAGTCTTAAATACCCAGTTGAATAGACATGATGAGGTGGGTAAGAAACCCCAACCCAACCTAACAAAATTGTGGAAACTGATGGCTGCTGGGAGGCCAGTGAGAGTTTCTTTCGAGGATGGGGCTCTTGGTAGGTTAACCAGTTTCCAATGGATGGCCCCACACTGAAGGACTTTCAGAGACAGTAATTAGACACAATAGGATATATATATATATATGTATATATAATATTAAACCACATCATTAAGTATTAAAGATAGGGGAGGGGATCTGACTCCCATCAAATTATATAGCATGTAAGCCACAAAAATTCAATAAAAACCCAGCTGAAACAGAAAGCAAGAAAAGAAAGAGAAATCTATTCCTATGAATGAGAGTAACCAAAAATGAGTAAGAAAGAGTGTCTGCATCGTAACTGGAAAGCAAGCAGAATGGTTACATCTGAGTGGAGGTTTTCAGAGTGGAGAAAAACAGAAAAACACACCCCTCAAATGTGTTGTGTGCAATGATTTGCATGTGCTTTGCACGTAATTGTTACTCTTACAGTAGCCGTTAGTGTAAGAGCTATTCCAGTTTCATAGCTCAGAGAGCTGAAGCTCAGAGAGTTAGTGATTTGCCTGAATTTAGAGGCAGAACAGTAACTCTAGTCTTCCAGCTTAGCCTCTAGGCAACATTAGACAGGTACGGAAGGACCTGGCTTAGCCACCTATAGGAAACTGAGTTTTATTATGTAAGCAGTTCAGCCATAGTAGAAGTTTGACTGCAAGGGGAAATGTGAACATAGCAGAGTTCAAGAAGACTCATCAGCAAAGTCTGTTTGTTAGATGAACTGGAGAAGGGAGAAGGTTGAACAGTGGCCCCTGCTATCCACTCAAATCAGTGGAGACAATGAGAATGAAAAGGAAATGATTTAAAACACTTTTCCAAAAGACTTTGAAGGGTATGCTTTTAACACAGTTATAAAATTAAACATTTTAATTGTCTTAAAAGAATAAAGCTTTGTGTATGTACATAAGGAACACGAGGAAGAAGAATAAAGGTAATTTAAGTATGTTAAAATTGAGTAATTGTGGGGCTGGAGAGATTTCTTAGTGGTTAGAGTGCTGACCGCTCTTGCAGAAGATCCAGGTTCAATTCCCAGTATCCACACGGTGGGTAACAATTGTCTGTAACTCCAGTTCTAGGGGTCTGACACTGTCTTCTGACCTCCACAGGCATTGCACGACATGGGTGTACTTAGACACATGCAGACAATACACTCATACACATACAATAAAAATAGTAAAATATTTTAAGAATTGAGTAATTGAGACTAACAAAACATGGAAATAAAATAACCCAGGGAAGAAAAAAATGGCACATTTAATTTGGTGTGAGTGCTGTGTTTAAGAGATAAGGAGGTATCAAGGTGGAGATCTCCTCGAGGCACAGGAATCCAATCTACTGCCGGAAGTTGCAAATGACCATGGAAGAGATGTCTAAACGGATCAAGGTCAAGACTCTGGAATTCTGGTATAGCTGCTCCTACCTGGGCTTCTGTCTCTAACTGCTCTGTAATTAAACAGAAATCATGTATAATGATCTGAAAAAGTGATGAAAATTTTTGGAAAATCAGCCCAGTGAAGAAAGGCTTAGAACAATAAATGCAGTAGCAACTGATGTTGATTAAATCCTTGACATGATTGATTAAATCCTTGACTATGAGCAATTCGCAGTTGGCGAGTATTTGTACCAGTTTCTTGTATTCAGCCTCATGTAACATTGAGAGACGGAGGAGAAGAACATGGAGAAATCTTGTAGCAGAATCCTGAAAATGAAAAGAACCTTTAAAACTAGGTCAAAGAATGGGGAGATGGCTCAGTGGAAATAGGAGCTGATGCATGTCAGGACTGGAGTTCAGGTCCCCAGAGCCCCAATAAAAGCCAGGTATGTATGGCAGCTGCCTGAATTCCAGCACTTGGGAAGTAGAGAGAGGGTATTCTAGGGACAAGCTATCTATCTAGTCTAGTTGATCAGTGAGCTCTGGATTCAATTGAGAGACCCTGACTCAGTAAGAAAACTTGAAAGTTATTGAGGAAGAAACCTTATGTCAACCTTGGATCTCCACATGCACATGGACTTACACATGTGTGCCCATACATAAGCAAACACACATACATACCACATACACATGCATACACAAACACACAGTAAAGACTAGGTCAAGCTTAAGTCTTGAAACATTTGAAAAATAGAAAACTATATTCTTGCTATTTTGTTGTAATCTCAATTCTGGTCAAAGCCATAAAAAGGATTGCACCTGTGCTGGATAGCTTTAGTGTCAACTTGACACACCTGGGTTGAAGGCGCCTCAACTGGGAATTGCCTCCATTGAATTGGCCTGTGACTGTGTCTGTGGGGCATCTTCTTGATCACTGAGTGATGTGGGAGGGCCCAGCCCACTGTGGGCGGTGTCACCCCAAGGCAGGTGGGCCAGTGTTGTATAAGAAAGCAGGTTGAGCAGGGACCACAGGACCAAGGCAGTAAACAGTGCTCCTCCATGGCCAGTGTTTCAGCTCCTGCCTCCAGGTTCTTACCCTGAGTTCCTACCTCGGTCTTCCTGATGAACTGTGACCCAGGAAATGTAAGCTAAATAAACCCTTTCCTCCTTAAGTTGGTATTGGTCAGAGTATTTTGAGAAACAAATTAGAACAGAAATTGGCACCAGAGAGTGGGATATTGCTATGACAGACCTGACCTTGGTGTTTTTAGGAGATTGTGGAAGCTTTTGGAACTTTGGGCTGGAAAAGCCATTGAGTACTTAAGAGTTGTTGTGGAGCTTGGAACAGTTAGGCTGAAAGCGTTGTGGATGATGGAGGCCTGGCTTATGAAGCTTCAAAGGGAGGCAGAGACTATCAGAGTTATTTATGTGATATCTTGAGTTGAATCTGTGGGTTCTGGTCAGCTGGGGCTGAAGAATCAACTGTGATTCAGAAGAGACCAGAACTATTGAAGTGAAACCTTTGGTTTTACTGGGACAATTGATGCTCGTTAGCTAGGGCTGAAAAATCAGCTGTAAATATCAAGAGCACTGTGGCAAAATCTTCTGGTGAGAAGTATTTCCTCAGGGTCAGCACACAGAAGCTATGATCCAGAGGGGGTTTCAGACTCCATCTCAAGGTGGAAGCAGGACTTGGTAATGTATAAGAGTCTCCTGCGTGGTTCTGGTGTTGAAAGCGTGAAGGGGTCACAGAGAGAAGCTGAGACTTGGATGGCAGAGTCAGAGAAGTGGAGCTGCCGAAACCATTTGGAGCCCAGAAGATTGTGAGTAAATCTCAGATGTCCAGCCTTGAGCTACTTTAGTGGACTTAGGCTTTGCTTAGGTGTGCCCAATTCTTCCCTTTGGAACTAAGACAGTACTTGTTTTGGATTTTACAGGAGCCCACATTTAAGAGACTTACAAAAGACACTATGGACTTTTAAGTGTCTGGATTTTTTTAAGGACTGTGGGACTTTTATGGCTGTTCTTATGTTGTGATATTATTAATATCATATCTTGGGGACAAGAAATGGAAAGTTCGGCTTAATAGTAATTTGCTTGTGTGTCAAGTTGACAAGGGGTCAGTTGTGCTGAATAGCTTTAGTGTCAATTTGACACATCTGGGTAGAGGGAGCCTCAATTGGGGAATTACCTCCATTGAACTGGCCTGTGGCCATATCTCTGGGACATCTTCTTGATTACTGAATGATGTGGGAGGGCCCAGCCCGCTGTGGGCGGTGTCACCCCAAGGCAGGTGGGCCAGTGTTGTATAAGAAAGCAGGTTGAACAGGGGCCAGAGGAGCAAGCCAGTAAGCAGTGTTTGTCCATGGCCTGTGCTCCAGCTCCTGCCTCCAGATTCCTGCCCTGAGTTCCTACAATGGAGAAACAAACTAGAATATCACCCTTACAGAATCACTTCTGGGTGCATAATTATAGTTTGGAATTGCATTTAGCAAGAATGATAGCTTAGTTGCAGTTCGATCTCTAGCCCTGTGTCTACCCTTTAGAGTGACTAGGGTATGAACAAACACAGGGCCTCTTTTAGTACCTTGCATGCAACTACAGTGATCAAATGTTTCTGTTCTCCTAAAAATGAACAGTTTCTCCAGAGACCACCAAGGGTCCGTCCACGCAGCCTAGTGCATGCTAGTCACATGACTTAAGCTTCCTTCCTTTTCTAGCCAGCATTTCTCAGTCTTGATTTCAGCCCTGAAGAAGAATCTTTATTTTTGGTAAGTTCTAAAGAAAATCTGTTTAGCTATTTCTGAGTTTTTAGAGTGAGAAAAGTCAATGTTTTATGCTACTAAAAAAAGTTTTAAGTTCTTTGATGCCTTGGATACACACATAATTAAAAACTGTCTTTTCATGTGAGTTCTAACTCAGAGTGCTTATAGTCCTCAGCAGAGGGATATCAGTACTATCATATCAGTACTATGCAGAGTTTGACAATGCTGGTCCTGTTTTAATTTTCAATGGCTGGGTAAGAAGATACCACTGTGAAGGAAAGCTCCCAGAAATTGTATGTCAAACAGAACCTTCTGCAAGGCAGATTAACTGATTACAACTTCAATGATTGTGGAAAAGTTGGAATGTTGCAGGTCCTAAACCCAAGTATACTTTATCTTTGGATTATCTTCACCCCCCCCCAAAGAGCTGCTTCTTGTCCACGTATATGACAGACCCAACATTCTGTGACTAACACATAAAAACCTTGTGGATTGTATTAACTTAACCAAGCCCTAGTTCCCATCAACCAAAGGGCTAAGAATACCATCAAATAGCATCTAAGGCCTTTAGCAGAGGTTTCCCAGGTTTGCTTTAACTCATGTACTTAATGTTTCTACAAATATACTTGAAAAGTGCTTTGATTTATGACGTTCTTTTCTGTTACTATAAAAATTTAATCGAGCTATTATCACATTGGAACATGGACTTTGGGGTGACCTAAATATGTGTTCCTGGGCTGTGGCCATATTTGGCTCCAGAATAAACTATCTCTCTTTTCCTTTGAAGCATGAGTTTGTTTTTACACTGACCCCACAAACTTTGCAGTTGAGGCAATATGCATTCACAACATTGCAGGTTTCATGGGTGAGGAACTTTGACACAGCTTAACTGGGTCCTCTGCTCAGGCCTCATAAGACTGTGGCCAAAGTGTCAGTTGAGGCCAGAGTTGTCACCTACGAGGCTCTCTTCCAAGTTCATCCAGGCTGTTAGAAGAATTTAGTTCCTGGTGCTTATTTGGCTGTGGCCCATGCTTTCTTGCTGGCTGCCACTTGGGTCCTACTGTCTAAAGCATGCCCCTCTCTAGAAGCAGCCTATAACTTGATTGTAGGTTTTTTTCCTCCAAAGGCACCTGAGAAAGCTCTGCTTTAAGGGCTTACCTGACTGTCTCAATCCCTCCTGGTGTAAAATGTGACCTCCTGCTTTAAAATGTGATCAGTAAGTTCATCTGCCACATAAGGTAATTTAATCAAGGAATGATCTCTCATCTTAGTCACAGGATTCCATGCTATTCAGGAGGAGGGAATTCTTTAAGGAATCAGGTCACTGGGCAGTATGCCAACTTAGAATCCTGCCTTCTGCAAATCCTAAAATAAGCTTGTTTCAAATGAGTGAAAGTTGTCATAATATTTATCATTTGGTCTGTCAAGAGTAGAGTCAGATTTAACTGGATAGCTGAACAAGACATAAACCCATTAGACCTTGGAGTTTCTCCTTTTAAGCTTGTTACAGTTTTGTCTTGGAATGTCCCCCAAAGGCATTAAAAGCTTGTTTCCAGGCTATGATGCTAGTAAGAGGTTAAGAAAAAGAGATGCAAACTTTAAGAGGTGCAGTCTAGTAAAGGGTGTCTTGGGTCACTGAGATGAAGTACTTGAAGATGCTTTGGCACCATGGACTCTTGCTACTTTTACTTCTTGGCCACCATGAAATCAGCAGCTTTGCTTTATCACTTTCTACACAAGGATGTATGGGACCACCACAGACCATAAAGCAATGGGCCTAACTGACCATACATGGAAACTTGTGGAATCGTGAGCCAAAATACATCTTCCTCTGTTTACAATAAGGAAATGTTGACTAACATGGTAATTCTAAAAAACATATGAGAGTTAAATAGAAGTTAAGCCTATGTTATGATTCAATAAGAAAAATAGAACAAGAGATTCTCATTCAGTCATTAAAATATCTTCGCACAATTTCCATCCCTCCCAATCCCCTTCCAACTCCTCCCACATCTCTCCTCTCCTTCTCAGTTTCCTGTCCCCTTCCTTAATTATTATTGTTACATATACAAGCACACACACATATTACAAGCACATATATATGTCATTGAGTCATATATATACATATATATACGTATATATACACATACATTATATATATATATATGTATATATATGTCACTGAGCCCATTCAGTGGTGCTCCTGTGTACGTGTGTTTAGGGCTTCCCATTTGGATATATATATATATATATGTATATATATGTCACTGAGCCCATTCAGTGGTGCTCCTGTGTACGTGTGTTTAGGGCTTCCCATTTGGAGTTAGATAACCTCTCAGGGACCTAGTTCCTGGAAAAAACTGATTCTCCTCCATCAGCATCCATTGATTGTCTTCAGCTCTTCATCTTGAGGTGGGACCCTGTGAAATTTTCCCATCGACCTTGGTATGTCAACTGGTTATTATATACAGATCTTGTGAGACTACCATAGTGTGGAGATTTCATTAGTGTAGCTTCCCTATTATGTCTAGAATGCCTTAAGTAGCAGCAGGTGTCTTATCCCTGGCTTCTACATTCTTTCTTCCCCCTCTTTTGCAATGTTCCCTGAGGCTTAGATGTAGAGGTTACATTGTAAATGTATCACTTAGACTTGGGCACTTCACAGATACTTATTCTCTCTGTTTGACCATTAGTAGAACTTTATAGTTTCCATCTATTATAAAAAGAAGCTTCTTTTAGAATGATTTTGGCAGTGGATTTGTTATATATGGCTTTAATTATGTTGAGGATGTTCCCTCCACTCCAATTTCCTCCAAGACTTTGAACATAAATGCATGTTGAATTTTGTCGAAGGCCTTCTCTGTATTTATTGAGATGACCATGTGGTTCTTGTCTTTGAGCCCATTTATATGATTTATGACGTTTATTGACTTACATATATTGAACCATCTCTGCACCTCTGAAATAAAGCTGACTTGATCATGGCGGATGATCTTTTGGATGTGTGTCTGTATGCAGTTTGCAAGTATCTTGTTGAGAATTTTTGCATCTACGTTCATTAAGAATATGGGTCTATAGTTTTCTTTTTTGGTTGCATCTTTACGTGGCTTTGGTATTAGAGTGATTCTGGCTTCATAGAAGGAATTTGGAAGTTCTCCCTCCATTTCTATCTTTTTGAATAAATTAAGTAGTATTGGATATAGCTCTTCATTAAATATCTGGTAGAATTCTGCTGTAAATCCATCTGGTCCTGGGCCTTTTTTAGTTGGGAGGTTTTTGTATTACTGTTTCAATTTCTTTTTGTGATATGGGTCTGTTTAAGCTGTTAATCTCTTCTTGGCTTAGTTTTAGTAGTTTCCTTGCCTTTAGATACCTGTCCATTTCCTTTAGGTTTTCAAATTTAGTAGCATATAGATTTTCAAAGTATTCCCTTATAATGTTCTGGATCTTTTTGGGGTCCGCTGTGATGTTTCCCCTTTCATCTCTGATTTTGTTGATTTGGAAGTGCTCTTTATTTTGGTTAAATGGGTTCAGGGTCTATCAATCTTTTTTATATTTTCAAAGAGCCTCTCTTGTATTGGTTGGTTCTTTGTATTGTTTTTTGTTGTTGTTGTTGTTTCTTTTTCTTTTTGTAATAAATAATTTATTGAGAATTTCATACAAGCAAATACGTGCCCACTCTGCTTTTCAAGTGCTTGAGTTGCAATATTAAGTCATTTATTTGTGTTCTTTCTGATTTTTTAATGTAGGCACTTCCCTCTAAGGACAGCTTTCAGCATGTCCCAGAATTTCTGTTGTATTGTGTTGTCCTTTTCATTTAGTTCCAGGACAACTTTTATTTCTTTCTTAATTTCTCTTTTGACCCATTCATCATTTAGGAGTGTGTTATTTAATCTCCATATGTTCATGTGGTTACTAGTGCTTCTTCCAGTGTTGATTTTAAGCTTTATTGCCTTGTGGTCTGATAGAATTCATGGAATTACTTCAATCTTTTTGTATTTGTTGAGGTTTGTTTTATGCCCCAGTATATGGTCAATTTTAGAGAAGGTTCCACAGGGTGCTGAATAGAAAGTATATCCTTTGGTGCTTGGGTGGAATACTTGGTAGATATTTGTTAAGTCCATTTGATATATGGTATTGTTTAATTCAGATGGCTCTCTGTAAACTCTCTGTCCTGTTAACCTATCTAATGGAGACAGTGGGGTATTGAAAAACTGGAAGCATTCCCATTGAAATCAGGAACCAGACAAGGCTGTCCATTATCTCTACTCTTCTTTAACATAGTTCTTCAAACTCTTGCAAGAGCAGTAAGAAAAGAGAAGGAAATTAAAGGAGTAATAATTGGGAAAGAAGAGAAAAAATTATCCCTTTTTGCAGATGATATTATATCTAAGAGACACCAAAAATCCCACCAGAAAACTTCTGGAAATTATTAACATGTTCAGTAAAGTGGCAGGTTACAAAATTAATCTACAAAAGTCTATAGCCTTTCTATATACCAATAACAAGCAATCAGAGAAAGAGTACATGGAAACACTCTGATTCACAATAGCTGCAAATTTTTTTTTAAAACTCTTAAAGGGATTGAGGAAGACATCAGAAGATGGAAGGACCTCCCATGCTCAT
>NW_008360313.1:1649738-1698214 GCF_000622305.1 Nannospalax galili
AGACCAATGGAACAAAATTGAAGACCCAAATATGAGTAATTGCAATTTTAGCCACCTGATATTTGACAAAGGGGCCAAGAACATTAACTGGAGGAAAGACAGCATGTTCAGCAAATGGTGCTGGCAAAATTGGATCTTCACTTGTAGAAGAATGAAACTAAACCCATATCTTTCACTCTGCACAAAAGTCAATTCCAAATGGATAAAAGACCTCAATGTAAAGTCTGAAACTCTGAAAATGTTAGAAGAAAACATTGGGAGAAACCTTCAAGATATAGGTGTAGGAAAAGATTTTCTAAACAAGACTTCAATTGCTCAGGAAACGATGTCAAGAATGAACAAATGGGACCTCATTAAATTAAAAAGCTTCTGTACATCAAAGGAGGCCACCAGGGAAGTGCAGAGAAAACCCACAGAATGGGAGAAAATCTTCACCAGTGACACATCTGTCAGAGATTTAACATCCAGACTATATAATGAACTCAAAAAACAAAGAATCAAGAAAGGTAGTAACCCAATTAAAAGAAGGGCTAAGGAGCTAAACAGAGAGCTCTCAGAAGAAGAAATGAAGATGGCTAAGAAGCATCTTAAAAGACATTCGATATCACTAGTAATTAGGGAAATGCAAATTAAAACTCCTTTAAGATTTCATCTTACCCCAGTCTGACTGAGTAAGATCAAGAGAACAAATGATACCAAATGTTGGAGAGGATGTGGGGAAAGGGGAACACTCATCCACTGCTTGTGGGGCTGCAAACTTGTTCAACTTCTACAGAAAACAGTGTGGAGAACTCTTAAAAAACTACAAATGAACCTACCATTTGACCCAGATATACCACTGCTTGGCATATACCCAAAGAACTCATCCTATTGCAGAGACACTTGTACATCCATGTTTGTTGCTGCTCTTTTCACACTAGCTGAGTTGGAAGCAACTTAAGTGTCCCTCAACTGATGAGTGGGTAATGAAAATGCAGTTCATTTATAGGATGGAGTTTTACTCAGCAGTAAAGAAAGATGAAATCATGAAATTTCCAGGTAAATGGATGGAACTAGAAACTGTTATACTAAGTGAAGTAACACAGACTCAGAAAAACAAAAAAAGATGTATGTTCTGCCTCATATGTGGATTTTACCACCAAATTCTTATAAATGAATATGTATCCAGACATAACTACAGGAACCAGGATAATGAAGAGGAACCAAGGAAGTGAAGGAAAAGAAAGAACCTGAAAGATAAGAACAGTAGAAAAGTAGAAAACAGGTGTTAACAAGGGAGATACGGATAAAAATTGGGTTAGTTTAAGGGAGGGGGGAGGAAAGGTTATACAAGGAACCTAGGGGATAAAGGGAAAGAAGGCGCTCAAGAGAGGTACGACCATATTATTAAGGGAGAAATGAGAAAAATGGGGGCACCTTAATTGGGGAATCCATGATGGAAGGGTTAGACAATGTGAGAAATAAATAATGCCTAGCTAGTTTTAAAAACCAGAGGGAACCATATTAGTCCAACTGACAAATTATACTGACCAGATCAAGAAACATATGTCTAGGCAAGGTTTATCTGAGAACAATTGATCTTTACCAAAGCTTTATCTACATGGCATATGGTAATTAAAAGTACCAGACTGGTGGAACTAACCTTCTTGGATGTTAAGACATACTTTGAGGCCTATACTAATTTGGTCAGAGGGACATAAAGGACAGTTTTTGCTCCTTGCCCTCCTAGGTCGACTAGTTCCAAGGGACTATGATCATCTCCCCAAATGTCCTGTAATTATGGTGGGTCACCTGTCCTCTTGCTCAAGGAGGCCATGGAGACCCCATGACATGGACTTGAACCAGTGTCCAGTCTACAAAGAGAAGGGTCAACACAGAAGGGTCCCAAAATATCCTGTAATTGTGGTAGGTCACCTGCCCTCTTACTCAAGGAGGCCATGGAGACCCACGAGATGGACTTGAACCAGTGTCCAGTCTACAAAAAGAAGGGTCAACACAGAGGAAACATTTCCTCCATGCGTCCAAGCAAAGCCAGCCATGGTCAAGCAGGACTTTTGATTTATCTTCTGATAGATGGAACTGGTAAAAGAAAGGAGCCAGGGGCTTCTCCAAAGCCCATGTTACCCCTGAGGAACAGATCCTCAAATGGCCTTTAGAGTAAAAATAAATTGGTTTATCTGGGCCAACTGTATGGCCTTCAACACCCAAAAGGAAAGTATAACCAAAGATCAAAGGGGCTCACTTAATTTTTTAAGAGTCCATATGTATAGTTAAAGGCTTTATAACAAGAAAAAATGGCAGATAGGAGATACCTTCTTTTGAGATGTTGGCCAGGGTGGCCCAAGAGTCTCCCAGATAGTAACCCAGGATAGAACTGGGAAAATGAACAGTAGATCCCAATCTTATCTAAAGGAATACTGACAACTGATTGCTGCTAGATGAGGAACAGCTGACCCTCCTAAAACAAAGACCTCTAGATAGGCTGACTAGATTCACCAGAAGGGCAAGTGATGGGGAATGGCTGGGGTGCCGACAACACAGCAGACAGTAGCAAGGATAACAGAGCTTAAGAACTTTAGTGGGCAGGGGGCAGGCTGTGGGAGGGTGCCATCTGGGAAATGGGTGTATAGATGAATAAGATGGTTTGGGATGTTCTGTGTGATATACACACAAAGAAATTTTTAAAAATTTAAATTAGTTATATTTGAGGATGAAGCATGGAAGTTTACATCATGTTAATTAGTAGAGGTGATAAACATTACCATTGAAATCTACCTGATGACTTTATATCCATACACAGGTGCCAAGGATCCGAGTGCAACTGACTATGACTAGTAATAATCAGGTACACACAGATTAGAGATGCATGTGCCAACATCTAAGTGTTATTAGCAAAAACAATGAGTCTTTCTATAAGAAGCAATATATTTTAAGATGAAATGGAGGTTTTTTATGTCTTACAGGGTTTATACTGAGTTCAATATTGTATAACTCTATTAATGCAACTGTGAACCTAAAAATGTTATAGCCACTTTTGAAAGAGATGTATCTTTGCTTTGGAACTTGTTATTAAATATGTTAAAGCTGTAATGAAATACTTCTAAAAAGTAAAGAATCTTCTTTAATGAGTGGTGAGAGGTACACTTGTCTATAAATATAAGGATAGAGTTTATAGTATGAAATTGTGTTGATTTAGGGAAGTGACTCAAGTAGGTTTTTCTCTAGGGTCTATGCCATCTCCAGCCATGTGTATTGGCTATGTTTATAGTACCACACATGAGTTCCCTCCCACTGAGTGGACTTTAAGTCCAATTAGATAGCTGCTGATTACCTCCAAGACAAAAGTGCATCTACTACAGCAATAAAGATAGTTTGCTGGGCCAGTCATTATTGAAGTTTGTAGGCTTTACAGCTGTGTAGAATCATTTGTTGATTTCTCCCTCAGCAGCTTGCATACTATCTTCTGATACTCTGAGAGCTAGTCTTCAGGGAGGAGGCTTCCATGTCCAGCTTGATTGCTCCAAGTCCTGTGTCTGAAGTATGTCATATCTTCAGTGATAGGGTCTTATGTTTAAGTTCTGGGAGGCAATCAGGGCTGTAACAATAGCCTGTATTGTTTTGTGACTCTCCTGACCCACCCCTGACCCACAACTGGAAGGGAGGTTTCCCTTGTCAGGCACCATCTTAAAAGGTGTAGGTGAATTGCAAATGAAAACAGGAGGTAGAATTTTTGAGTTTTAAAAGTTGTTCAGTCCACTTGCTCCAACTCTAAAACAGATAATGTATGTAATAATAGATCTGAGGAGACAAACCAGAAGGCCACAGAGATCCAGTTAGGAGGGAAGGCAGCATGAACTATGGTGATAGTCAAGAGAAGTTGAAGGAGTTGGAAGAATCTAAACAGATACAGCAAATGGGACTTAGCTATGGGTGTGGTGATGGGGTGGGAGGAGATATGAGAGAAGTGGTGCAGACATATTATCATGGCTTGAGCCATGAGGTGCAGGCATATTATCATGGCCTGAGCTTGAGATTACTATGAAAGGACCATGTGCATTGTGTGGGGGAAGAGATAATGGAGATTATAAATTTGTTTTGGATACTTTGTGAGATGCTTTGATAGACACAGGCAAAATTCTCAAGAAAGTATATGTATATGACAGTCTGGATCTGAGAAGAGAGATCTGAACTAAAACTAGAACAGCAGAACCAATAGGATTCATTTCCTGAAATTCCTGTAACAAACTGCCACAGTTACTGGCTTAAAATATTACACATGGCTTTTTATAGCTCTGGAGGTCAGAAGTTTGTAGTGAGTTTCATGGGGATAAAATCAAAGTGTCAATAGCACTGGTAGAGATCTCAAGGGAGAAACTGTTCCTGACTCTTCCAGCTTTTAGAAGCTACTCATGGCTTTTTTTTTTTTTTTGGCTATTCAGTTAGTTGTATGACATCATCTAATCTCCCTGCTCTGTTGGGTTCACCCAGATAATTTAGTAAAATCTCAAGACTTCTAATTTAGTTATACCAGTAATGTCTTTTTGGACATGTAGAGTAACATATTCATAGGTTTTGAGGGACAAGACATGGTATCTTTGGTGGTGGTCACTATATTGCCTAGCACACTCATATTGAAATGAGACAATGTAGTTTTCAGAACATATCTTGAAAAATTGCTGCCAACTTTAGCTAAGAGAAAGCTTGGGTAAACATGACCTTACCCTCTCAAAATCTGTAGGTTGCCTACTATGACCAGTGGGAATGTGCAGATTTACTGTGCAAGACCTCTTCTAGGACCTACATTCTTTCATGAAAGCACCTGTCTATGTAGGACATCTCCATCAATTTACATTCACCAGACAGGGAGAACTAATACTATATCCCATGTTGTGATTCTGCCATATCATCTAAAAGTTGCAGCACAAAATACTCCTGTGTAAGGACACTATGCTCCATCACATTAGTCACTCAGGAAAAAAAAAAAAAACTTAATGTAAGCAGGCAAAAGAGATTTGAAACAGTTGTACAGTTTTGTCATTTTCATACATGTATGCAATGCATTGTGATCATATTCACCCTCAATTACACCCTCTCACTCACCTCCATTTCCACTGACACCCTTCTTCCAACTAGTCCCCTTCCTACTTCCATGGCTTTTGTTTGGTACAGGCCTGTGCAGGTAGCTACTGTGGCAGCGTGTTCATGATCACAGCAGCCATGTCCTATATAGGGACAGCACTTCACAGCACTCCTTACATTCTACCCATTCCCTCTTCCACCAGTCCTTGAAGAGTCTGATATAAATATCTTGTTTAAGGCTGAGGACTCAATAGTCTTATTTTCAGTACTTTCACTAGTTATAAATCTCTGAGTTGACTGCTACTGACCACTACAAAGAGAAGCTCCTCTGATCAGGGCTGAGAGCAGCACTAATCTATGGCTTTAAGCACTTCTTTAGAAGACAATTTGACTGTACTTTCACTTGGTAAAACATCAGTAATAAATTCCCCTCTAAGGCCTGTGATCGTCCCAATCAAAAGCTTTTGACCAGGTTGACAGTACTATGCACGAGCAGGCCTCTCAGATACAATCAGAAAGTAGTGGGCACCCGCCTCTGACCCCAAGTCATGCCACTGTTGCATCAGCAGGCTTATCTTACTTGACAGGTCAGTATTGCAGTACATTCAGTCTACAGCTGGGTAAAATCATTGATGACTTTTCTCCCCGAGGCCTGTATAGCACCTTCTGGCACTATGAACACTACTCCCACTGATCATCTCTAAACTCTACATAAACTGCTGCAGATCCTTAGAGGTCTCTTCGAAGTAGCTATCATTATTCCCATTTTACAGATACATAGAGGGCAAGAGAGGTTAGGTGACAGAGACTGCACGGCAAGTCTTCATGCACCCTGAATGCATAGGGTGAAGAAAGCAATCCCAGTCTGTGTGGTTCTGCATTCCCCATAGTCCTTTTTATGTTGAAGAGCTTGGGATCTGGCCTCTTCTTAGCACTTTCTTTGAAAGTCTTTCAGATCTGTTTTCCTTCATTCTTTTGGGGACCCACTTAACTTCCACTAACCCCATCTTTTCTTATGGTAAAAAAGCACTAAGTAGCAAATGTTGCTAAGTCTTAAATGATTTACATCATTATGAGTATTTGTTTCTTAAAGAGGTGTACTTTGTTATAATCAAATTACGCTCAAAGTAAGTTTTGCTGATAGAATTTAGCTCTCACTGTACACAAGAGGGAAGAGTCCTTCTTTAAACCCTATACTACTGTGTTATCTATGGCTGAATAAGTTGAGATACTGAGCTGTTATGACTGTGGGTATCCCTTTAAATAGGAGAAACAGCTCAAAATCTATGTCCTCCTACCACTTTCTTCAAGGAATCAAGGACATAGTCTGACCACGGTGAAAAAATTCGGGCACATTAACAGACAATGGCATTTTCTGATGCTCATATAAATGGACTTTTTAAGAAACATTTTTCTTTATTTTTTTTAAATGCAAACTATTTTCCTTGGCTTAAACACTTCATGCCTTTGCTTGCTCTTGCAGTGAGATAGGGCCAGACTTGGAGAGTGATCCTGGCTTGCTCTTGTATGTGTTTAATCCAAAGAGCTGAAGAGTCCAGCTGACCTGGGTCCCATATAAGGGCATTGGCACATAAATCCTTATAGAAAGTTGCAATCTTCCTAGAGTGAACTTTCTGCATTCCTCCTTATCAAGTGTGTATCAGTGGTACCTGAGCAAGGTCCCAACATTCTGTGAACCAAATATCATTCTAGCTCTCTTTTATCCATAGCACGGTAAGACTAGCTTATTTTCAAAACCCTTCTTCAGAGAAGGATGTTTTGAGATGCACTATAAAAAACTTGATTATATTTAAAAACACTAAAATAGGGGCCTAAGAGATGACCCCTCAGTTAACAGTGTTTGCTGCTCTTACAGAAGACCAGAGTTTGGTTTCTAGCACCCATATTGGGCAGCTCACAACTGCCTGTAACTCTAGCTCCAGGGGATCTGATGTCCTCTGCTGACCTCCAGGAACACCTGCATGCTAGTAAAAATATTTGGAAAGAAAACACATTAAAACATATGGCCATCTGTTATATATTCATTCCCAAGTAGGATCAGGGTTTGAATTTAGAGCCATTGCTCCCAGATGAATAACAATCAGTGGACAAGTTGACTATTCTTCTGTACCTATGTATCACACTGAAGTATCCAGCCAGGAATCCATCTACTTTCAAGGGTGCCAACAGGTCAATTCAATAGAAGAAATTCCTCAATTGAGATTCCTTCCACTTAGGTGTGTCAAGTTGATGACTGAAGCTATCCAGCACAATCCCATAGATGAAGATGTATAGTTCTACTGTAGTGGGTGATGCTTATCACTTTCTATTTTGATGAAGCTCTCTCCTTTTAAGTTGGGAGTTGCATATTTTTGGTAGGGTATAGGCAAAGACTTGTACTCCTGCCAGCCCTGGCAGACATGATGCTCGGCTTCAGTTAAACCCAATAATCTGAGGTTTGGACATATGCCACATGTTATGTTTTATGGCGTGTACAGAGATAAATAAGTGATACATCCCTGTTTTCTAATTACTCTCCAATACATTCCAGAGCCGCCTGCTACATCCTTCTGGAGAAAAAGAAAAGCCCTCTACCCCTCAGGCACCATCACCTTCAATTCCCTGTGTAACCCAGAGATGCTACTTTACTGCTTAGGATTCTGTCACTATCTTATTAATAAGATCTTTAACACATAATTCAACAGCATTTTGTTCGTAAATGAGCAATGATACCATCTTGACATCAGTTCCAAATTCACCGGGAGAAATGGATACACCTGTCAGCAACATTTGAAATAAGGGAAGAGCCTCTTTATGACAGTTTTTTCACTCTTTCTCTTCTGTCTTGACCACCACATCCTCAGCTCTGCCTAAAATAAATTTTGTACTGAGCACCACAGAACCCAGGAGAATGTAGTTTTGAATTCTTTCCTTCCTCTTGCCTGACATTTCCCCTTTTTCTGCCTCTGTCTTTTGAATAGAGTTCCAAGAAAGAGCCTGAGTGTTTCAGTTGTGTTCATTTTCTCCAAGGCAAAGTTACAAAACTTCTTATTATGTCGCATACTTTACTTCATTTTAATCAGTCCCAAATTCTATATAAAATAAGCATATGGAGAAGTAACTGAATTTTAATACTTTTTTCTTGACTTTCCTGATGAAAAATCAGATATATTCATTGTAGCATTTTTATTGAATTTTTTGAATTTCATACAATATATTTTGATGGTATTTAGATTCCCATCCATAATTTTGTATATATTATTATGTATTATAATAATTTATATACATACAAATATATATATATATATGTATATATGTGCACCTATAGAGTCACACTTGCATTCCCAAATGTCCTTCGGTGTGGGTCTATCCACTGGAGCCTGGTCATCCTACCAAGGGTCTCACCCTTAAACAAGACTGACTCTCCTCAGGTGGGATTGGGGTTTCTTACCCACCTCCCCATGTCCTTGCTGGAATTTGGTCTGGCTTGAGTTCACAAGGTATGTATGCATGGCCTCACCATTGCTGTGAGTTCGTATAAGTAACTGCCCAGCTGTCTGTGTCCTTGTCATCATCACCACCTCTGGCTCTTACAATCTTTCTACCCCATCTTCTACAGTGATCTGAGTCTTGGGCAACAGAAGTTTCATACAGGGATAAGCAGTTTACAGCCTCTTATTTGCTGCATGTTGGCTAGTTGTGGATCTCTGTGTTAATCATCATCCTAGCATTTTTTTAAACACATTAAGTTAACTTAGAATTCTAGAGGCTTGCTTCATTTTATTTCTTCATGGTGTATTAACTACTCCTGAAGGAGGCTGAAGGATTTTCCCCCAGGATTTTAAAAGCATATTCAGTTTAATCCAGCAAACTTCATTCAGTCTCTAAGTACTAGACTCAGTATTAGAGTCTGGAATGTAAAGATGAATTAAATATTGTCTCAAGGAGTCAGACAGCAATGACAAAGGATCCCTTTATCTTAAGACATATTTAGCATTCTTGAGCTTATCTTCTCATCCAACCACTCTTTTCTGTATTGCCTATTCAGGATAACAGACAGCTATTCATTTATTTCCTTGTGAAATATTCTTAGTTCTGATCAATACCCATGCAGCATCTTAGTATTTTCGAAATTAATTTAATTTGCTTATTCTACATTCAATACATGGTTAACCTATAAGACTTTTTTGAAGTAAAAAGAAGAGCATTTGGTTTGGACATAGTAGCACACCCCTTTAATCCCAGCAATCAGAAGGCAGAGGCAGGAAGATTTCCATGAGTTTGAGGTCAGCCTGGCCTATATAGTGAGTTCTAGGCCAGATAGGGATACATAATAAGACCCTGTCTAAGAAAGAGAGGGGGAAGGGGAGAGGGACTGGGGAGCGGGGGGAAAAAGGAAGGGAGGGAGGGAGGGAGGGTGGGAGGGTGAGCAGGTGAGCATTTGATCTGGGCAAGTAGCCTCATGCTGTAGTTTGAATATGTCTTTCAAAGTTGATGTGTAAGAAACTTGATCTCCAGTACAACCCTGTTAGTTGGTGGAATTTAACAATAGGAGATTAAGTTATGGGGACTCTGGTCTCTTGCATGGATTATTGTTGTTTTCTTAGGATCGGGTTAAGTTATGTTGAGTGGGCTTGATACAAAAGGCAAATTTGGCACCTTCTTGTTTGTTGGTTTGGAACTTGTTCTGCAGCTAGGTTGGCCTCAGATTCATGTTTTTTCTACCTCCATCTTCCAGGTGCTGAGTTTACAAGCTTATGTCCCCAGCACTTAGCTTTTTTTTTTTTTTTTTTTTTTTTTTAATATACTAGCTGCATGTATGTAAGGGCACCTGTGTCATGCAATGCCTGCGGTAGTCAGAAGAGGGCACTGGAACCCCTGGAACTGGAGTTACTTGTAATCTGTTTTAGTACAGTAAGACAAAATTTCACCTGTTTTACAGAAGCAATTTAATTTTATTTATTTTTATTTTATGTGTATGAGTGTTTTATCTACATGCATGGAAGTACAACACCCTCAGAAGCCAGAAGAGGGTGTTGGATCCCTTGGAACTGGAGTTCCGGTTGGTTGTTAGCTGTCATGTAACATGTAAGAGGCCAGAGCCCCCATGACATGTGGGTGCTGGAAACCAAACCTGGCTCCTTTGCAAGAGTAGCAAGTGCTCTTAACTGCTGAGCCATCTCTTTAGCCCCCAAGGAAGCATTTTTAGAATTGAATTTATAGTTGGAGTCACAGTTTAGTAAGTGGCAGGGAGCCGAGGGCAGTGGTAGATGAGGAGCTAAGTTATGAGGTAGATGGCTTCCATCGTGTGTACCCTGTATTCCAGGATCTTAGCACCCTCCACCAGAGGTTTTGGCTCTACTAGAAAATGAGGAGGAAAGAGATGAAGTTGTTCATAGGGCCACTCATGGAGGTCAGTTTGCCATATGACTAGTCTGTCATGCTGTTCCACCTCTACAAGGTAGTCAAGAAGGGTAGTTCACATGTGTATCAGAGGTAAAGAGGAAGTGAGTTTGGTAATCTCTGTTAGGTCATCTAGCAATGGCAGAAATTTGCAGAAGGGGATGTTTATACAAAATGGTAGCCACACAGAGAAACATTACTATGTACAGATTGAAGAGACTAATGGGATTGAGTGGCCAGTTGGCTAGATGGTGATTCTGAACTCAGAAAAGAGACTTAATCAATCCTTATTTCAAAGGCAAGTATGAACCAGGTAAATAACAAAGTCACCCATTATCAACTGTTTATCTGAAACTAGAACTCTGATCAGTGTACTTCCTGGCATTCACACAGTAGAACCACCTGGCCAGCATTCTTTGGAGAAAAAAAAAATGCTTGGCTCTAGGTTAAGACCAAACTTAAAATATCACTTTATTTTTTTAAATGTAACTGATAATATAAAATATGGAAGAACTTAGAGTTCTGAAGAACTGTTAAACGTCACTAAGCATCTAAGAGCATAGAGTAGCATTTAATAAGAGACTAGCAAAGCCAGGGAGAGCCACGAAGAGGGCCCAAACCAGGCATAATGGTTCTCAACTGTGGGAGGCTAAGGCAAAAGGATCACCACAAGTGTGAAACTAGTGTGGGCTTCATAGTGAGTTCCAGGCCAGTCTGGCCTACACAGTAATTCTCTCGCTCACCCTCTTGCTCTCACACTCTCTAAAAAAAAAAAAGGAAAGAAAGAAAAGAAAAAGGAAGAAAGAGAAAGAACGAACAAACTTGGACTACTGGTTTTGCTTTCTAGTTTTAAATAGAGCCAGCATCTGGACAAATACTGAAGATAAAGGATAACCTTGAACCCTCTGCCTCTGTGTTATGTTCCTCTTCTAACATCCACAGTTCCACCAGCACCTTTCAACCCCTCTCTAGACAACAGTGCCTTTCTCCTATTCCTTGATCAATTCAAATACTCCATTTCCACCCCCAAACAAACAATGCCCTAATGAAAAAAGTGTTGACATTTATTGTTTCCCTTAATACTTGTGTGGCCCATATGAGCTAAGTTTTCTTGTATCAGTTTTGCAGATGAAAAATAAACCAATAGGTAGAACAACTAGTTGTGGAGTGCCCAGTATGTTCCACATGCTTTATGTACATAATCACATTTTTGGGGGGCTGTGCAGTGAACTTTATTGATGATATTCAATAGAGTAGAGCTCCCTAATAACCTCTTCTTCTCTTGGAGGTCGAGGATGGAAACTATGAAGGGAGATACTCAGTGTGTTGGGGGCTAAGTTGGGGCAGGGACTCTCCAGCTGAAAGCCTCTTTCTTCCTCTTGCTGGGGTGTTCTTATTGGGGTGGGTAGTCCAGGACTTCTAACTCCTTAGAGGCTATGTGAACCATGAGGTCTATCACCCTGTTCCTGTAGCCAAATTTGCTGTCATACCAGGAAATGAGCTTGACAAAGTGGTCATTAGTGGCAATGTCAGCCCCAGTATCAAAGGTAGAAGAGTGGGTGTTGCTGTTAAAGTCGCAGGAGATGACCTGGTCCTCAGTAGTTCTCAGGATGCTCTTTAGGGGGGCCCTCTGATGCCTGCTTCATCACCTTCTTGATGTCATTGTATTTACCAGCTTTCTCTAGACAGCAGGTCAGATCTATACCAGACATATTGGGGGTAAGAACACAGAGGGCCGTGCCAGTGAGTTTCTTGTTCAGCTCTGGGATGACCTTGCCTATGACCTTGGCAGTGCCAATAGATGCAGGGATGATGTTCTGGACAGCCCCGTGACTATCATGCCACAGTTTCCAGGAGGGGTCGTCCACAGTCTTCTGGGTGGTCAGGATGGCGTGAACTACAGTTCATGAATCTCTGAACAATGCCAAAGTTGTCATGGATGACCTTGGCCAGGGTAGCTAAGCAGTTGGTGGTACAGGAGGCATTGCTGACAATCTTGAGTGAGTTATCACACTTCTGTGGCGCTCACCAAAACATGTATCAGTAGAAGTGGCAGAGATGATGACCCTTTTGGCTCTACCCTTCAAGTGGGTCCAGACCTTCTCCATGGCAATGAAGACACCAGTTGACTCCAAAACATCCTTGGCATCAGCCATCACCCCATTTGATGTTGACAGGATTTCACTCCTGAAAAATGCAGACACCTTCCCATTGATGAAAAGTTTCCAGTTCTCAGACTTGACTATGTTGTGGAGCTTGCCTTGGTGAAATCATACTGGAACATGTAGACCATGTGGCTGAGGTCAATCAAGGAGTCACTGAAGGCTACTTTGTCAGAGTTGAAGGCAGTCCTGGTAACCAGGCACCAATACAGCCAAATCCATTCACTCTGACCTTCACCATTGTGTTTCAGGGATGAGGCTAGCACTGCATGAGAACATCCTGCTGTTTCTGAAATGGTGAGCAACAGAACCCATAATCACATTTCATTCAACTTTGCAAAATACTGTTATTTCCTTTTAAAATACAAGGCATGAGTACCACAGAAGTTAGACATTTTTTCCAAGATGACTGAATTGGCCCAATATAGACATGGGTTTTGTTTTTGTTTTTAATTTAATTTTATTTTATGTGAATGAATGTATTGCCTATGTGTATGTAAGCATACCTGTGTCATGCAGGTGCCCACGGAGATCAGAAGAGGGTGTTGGATCACTGAAACTGGAATTTTGGATGATTGTTAGCTGCCATGTGGGTGCTGGGACCTGAACTTGGGTCCTCTGTAAGAGAAGCTGGTGTTGTTAACCTCTGAGCCATCATCTCTCCAGCTCCCAGACGTGAATTTTCAAAGTAGATTTATCTTATTCCCAAATTTACGGTTTCCATAATGTCTGATAATCATGACGATGATGCTTTTGTTTTATAAATTGTTTTTTCTTTTTTTTTTATTTCATGGTCTTCCCAGACAAACTTCTCATTTTTATGATGGGGTTCTTGGAGATGTATAAATTCTATGAATAAATGTGGTATCTCAGTTCATCAGCTAGGATACTGATAGTTGCAAGTTTAAAAGCTCCAAAGACAAATGGCAAAACCAGAAGGCAAACAGCAAGGATATCTGTTCTCTCTTAAGGAGAATGAGGTATAGAGAAGCATCAAAGCTGATTAAACCTGTAGCTCAGTGATGTCACCGTGGCTCCAGAGTCCATCCCTCTTCCTGCTGTCAGCTGCAGTCATTCTTTGTGCCCTCCTCGATGGCACCAGGTGGCTCTCTCATTGCAGATAAGCTGGCTTTGTTTTCTTCAAAGGGAGAAAATGGAACTTCTAAACTAGTGTCTTGTTTTAAGAATGAGAATAGCCCCCCCAGAACCTCAATAGACTGCCTTTGATAGCTCCTCATCAAAATGGTATCACACACCTGTAACTCAGCTAAGCACTTTCTGAGGTGAATGGATTTATTGTGCTTGATGCAGGCTCTTCAGGCTTTGGATTTACCTAAAATAATGTGAACAAAATTGAGATTAAAGGATCAAGGCAAAGGGCTAGTCCATAGACAGCAATAGTGATGGTGACATTCATTACCAGGACTTGGTGGGAGAGAGTTAGAAGTAGGTTTCAAACTCAGCACAGAAATCTCTTGCCTTGCCATGAAGCGCAGTCTTGCTACGCGACTTGTTATAGAAATATAGAAATATCTGGGAGAGCATTCCACACTGTCTTATGGTGTTATTTTGAAATCACAAAGATTCCAAATTCACTGATAAGAAATCATATGGAAAAATGCCAAATTAGGGCTCATTCTCTTATTGTACTGAAAAACTCATGGATCTCGAATCACTAGAGTAATTTAGCTGAATCCTTTGGTCCCTTGTTTGGCTTCCTTCTGCAATGTCTTTTCCAGTTGCGGTGTGGCCTCCACTTCAACATATTTGTAGAAGTAGACTCCCTACTTACAGACTATTCCCTTTGGGGGCATTTCTTTTTGTTAAGTTATTCTGGGGGGACTATGGGAGGGTGCCAATGGGGAAGGGGGTGTAAAGATGATTAAGATGTTCTGTATGAAATACACAAAAATTCAATAAAAAATTTACAAAAAAGAGGTTATTGCTTATTTTAAATAAAGTTACTGTGAATACATAAGTATATTGTTTGCATAGCCACAAATGTGCTGTGTAGAAAGAAAAACAGGTTTCAGGTAGACTAAGATATTTCAGGTTAGCCAATGACTGGTTTGTGATTTAAATCTCTGATGCTCCATTTATCAGCTGTATAAGGAAAACCCTTAATTCCTCCCCCTACCTTCCTATGTAGTTTTCTTACCTGTAAAGTGAGTCTCACAGTGGTACGTACTTGGTGAAATTAAGTGAGTCAGTTCATGAGCAGTCTTTGTTATCATTAAATTTCGTTGTGATGACTTTGAAAACGATTTGAATTCTCTGAGACTCAGCAAAAGTGATATAACCATTCCTACTTCTGAAGATCATTATAATGATTGAATGAGGACATAAACACAGAACATGTGCACATGCACATGTGCATGTATATACACACACACACACACACACGCACACACGCACACACACACACACACACACACACACTCTTTCGGTTTCATTAGCCCAACACCTGCTACTATGCTTTAAATGTTTTCTTGCCCCCCAAAATCCATGCTGAAACTGTTAGATTTATGAGAACAGAAAAAGGGAGGAGTTTAGAGTTTAGAAATAAGAACCCAGAGCCAGACCTGCAACAGGCAAGGAAGGTGCTCCCTGAATTGGTTCAGGAAGCTCAGCAAAGGGCTAACAGTTTGTTTCCTCAAGGAATGATTATCTGCGCTCTGAAAGGTGAGCAGTCAGGTCTTATATAGGAACTCTGCTGCACACAGCTGCATGAGTTAACTACGTGCCAAGGTCTAGTGTCCTTGAGGGTCTCTTTTCTCAGACCTGTGGGTGAGTTATGTATAGCACTAAAGGAGACAGGTGGATTCCACAGTCTCTCTCAGTCCAGGGAGTGACCAGTTGATAAGGCTTGAGCAAGGCCAGGCTGTCAATTTAGGGCTGGTTAGACACTTTAAGGGATTTATGGCTTTCCCTAATGAGGCTTGTGGCTCTTCTGCAATTCACATATTCTATCAGAAACAATCCTCAGGGCAACATTATTGAGAGGTGTGGCCTTTGGGGAGTGATTAAGTCCTCTTGAAAGAAGAGGCACTCTGTTATCATTACATCACATGAGAAAACACCTCCTCAGGATGAGTAACAAGGCTCCATTTTGAAAGCTTCTCAAGGACAAAGCCAAATATTCTTCTTCTTCCTGTAGTGCACAATTTCTGGCACAAAAATTGGTGCTCAGCACATACCTATTAGTGGGTTAGCTTTTCTCTGGCTTTCTGCAAAACCCTGAGTATAGACCCTTGCACACACCATAAGGGTTCAGTATATATTACTATTGCTATCATCGCCATTATGTGAGAAACATAATTGTTTGTGCAGCTAGTGGGATGGGAAGAGTGGGGAGTATCATTATCTGACAGGACTATAGGGCCTATTTAATTTCCCTCCTTGCTTCCAATGTCTACATTTCTTTTCTAAGTTTGTTCAGTCACATGTACAAAGCCCAGCCAGCACAGTGAGTAGAGAGGACTTCATGCCTTGTGGGCCTGTTTTCTTGTTTTCCTTCCTCTGGCTGGAGCTACATTTTCAATACTCCATATGTACTACAGGGAGAAGAATGAATAAGATGGCCTTTTTCTTGAGAAGCTCGTGGACAGGAAATATGCACAGTAGTAAAGCCAGAACTCCGAGAGCTTGCAGACTGCTCTCTGCATACATGCTGAGCTTATTATGCAAATTGTAGTCTCAGTGATTAATGAAACTGTAAGTTGGATAACTAAAGACGCTTTGCCCAAATCACGTATTTTTGCCCTTCAAATGGTTGCCTGACTTATGAAATATGATGTATGGCACATTAAACCAAAACATTGATCCATTCAACCCAGTTTTATCTCTTTAATATCACCATAAAATAAAGATTGAGAAAGAACACAATAATTTCATGCCATAGATTTAAAAATAAAAACTAAATAATTCTTATGGATTTATCATCATGGATTAATTTTAGTGTTGCTTGATGTTCTTTTGGGGAACATCAAAATCTGTCTGTAGTTCTTGGGATCAGGTTTGTGTTCTCACTGTGGTCTTCTGAATGTTGATCTCCAACCTACATATTATCAGACCTAACAGGCCTGGTCCACACAATGACAGTCTTTGAATTTTGTGATCCATTCTTTAAATATTTATTTTTATGTGTATGAATGTTTTGATTACATGTATGTAAGTGCACCTGTGCATACAAGGTCCATTGAGGCAAGAAGAGGGCTTCAGATTCCCCTGGACCTGGAATTACAAATGATTGTTAGCTGCCATGTAGGTCCTGGGAACTGAGTACAGGTCCTCTCTCTACAAGAGCAACCTGTGCTCTTAACTGGAAAGCCATCTCTCCAGCCCCCTGATCCCCTCTTTTAATCTTTGTTACACTGGAATGCTCAATTATTTTTCACCTCCTGCCTACACATCACTTTTTCACTTTCTGATTTAGGAGAAACCTGTTCTAAGGAGTCACTGATCCAGCAGCTCCACTAAACTATTTCTGTAGGATCCAAGCAAAAAGGTCGAGTGACTTGACACCTACTTTTACTTCAGCTGGGCTGGGATGTCTGCATAAATAGTCTTTCTTATGACAAATGGGCACTGAAACTCTAGGTCAGGAAAAGGAGAATCACACCAATATTTTTATTTCTCAGTCTCCACCCTCCCCTTTACTGACCTTTCTTTGAACTTTTCCAGAGACTGGAGTTTTGTTCTTTGGACAAGAGTTTTGGATCAGCTGAGGTCAGTTTTCATTTTATCTAAAGCAGTTTGCCTTTTCCCAAACTCAATGGAAAAACTTCAAGAATACACTTACACACTTACAAGTCTTAGTTTTCACTGAGTTCTTTGTTGACAAAGGAGGCCAAGTTCTTATCCCTAGGGGCACTTAATGTCTTAAGCAATATTTTATTAATTTTTTTCAACAGCTTATTCTTAGGCATATATAAATTGGCTCCCTTTCTACCATTTCTGACTTTAGAAGCTTGTGGATATTTCTTGCTTTTTATTGTTCTAATTTAGACATTGACTCAAACATGTAGCACAGAGGCAGCATCACAGAATAGGAAATCAGTGCTCACAAACTCTGTGTTCAAGTCCTGCTTGTGCTACTTTGTGTGACCTTAAGTAAATTTCCAATTCTCTGGTTCTGCCTTCTCAATAAACAGACTTTTCAAGGTTTAAGACATCTGCGGCCTCCTAGTTTTCATGATTTGATTGAGAGGAATGAACTAGAATCTAAAATGCCAAAGTAAATGAAAGGATATTGGATTGATTTTAGAATTCATAGTTTTCAATATGATTAATTAAGTAAGGGCCACTGCTTGAGCTACCAAGATTAGAGCTGCTGCCAGAGTAAGAGAATATTCAGTATGTCAGAGCTGGAAGGGACCATCAAAGTTACTTAATGAAATCAGTTCCTCTTACAGAAGAGGAAGCTGTGGTCAGCAGCTGAAAATGCTGTCCACCGTTTTCTCTTCATTGTTTCTAGGTCACTTTGCTTCTCCTCAGTAACTTTTTGTTTTAGGCGTGTGTATGTAGTATGTGTATATATGTGGTATGTGGTGTCTGTGTGTGTGTGTGTGTGTGTGTGTGTGTGTGAGAGAGAGAGAGAGAGAGAGAGAGGAGAGAGAGAGGTGTGTGCTCTCCCATGGAGATCCACAAAGAGGACATTGGGCCCCTTGTTCTACCACTCTCTGCCTTAATCCACTGAGATAGGGGCTTTCACTAAACCTGGAGCTTACTGGTTTTCAGTTAGGCTAGAAGCCGGCACACCCCACTAGTCACTCTTGTCTCCATCTCTATCCTTCGCCCTTCCTGTGCTCTTCCTCCCCCTCCCCCTCTAGAACTACTCCCACAGGTGCCCATATTTTTATGTGTGTGTGTGATGGGCCTCTGAACTTGGGTCCTCATGCTTACATAGCAAGTACTCTTATCCATGGAACCACATCTCCCGGTCCCTCAGTTAGTCTTTATAGTAGATGCGAGTCCTCTGTGTTAAGTAGTTCTAGTTTTTTAAAATAAACCCTACATGGTCATGTTCTCTCTTCTCCGTTAGGATTGTAACCATAAGTCAGGGGACAAGGAGGTGGATAATACACTGTTTCTCAGTGGTTTAAACACACAAAAGAGAAATTTAGAAAGTGATCTGGTATGCCACATGAATTTCAAGTCTTGTCCTTTTAGTTCATTCTAGACTTACCACTTTTACTCAAGGTGTCTGCATACCTGAAGCCCAGCTTTACTTTGGGAAACTGAATAGTCAGAACAGTTGGCTATGAGAAATTTATATACAACATTAAAGAATGCAAGAGTATAGATTTTGTCTTCATACATCCTCTCATGTCCAAATCTTATGTTTCCAGTATTTATCAGACAGCAGTGAGAACACTTCACATTTTGACAGTACTCACATTTGCTTTGGTTTGCCAGGAAATAAATATCTATCATTCGTGGTACTATCTTGTTTGTTTCAAAGTTGGAGAAGCTGAAAGTAGCATACTCATGAATTTTTCAGTTAATTGGCTACCTTTATTTTTTAAAGCATACTTTAGTTTTAAATTGATAATATTTAATGGGACATTTGAGAAAAACATTTCTCTAAGTCTAGAGTAGCTTGATAGATGTTTTTACATCATCTGGATGGCCACCTTTCATACTGAATGTCAGTTACTCTACAGTGATGACCCTAGAGGTACTGAAGTGCAGGGGTAGTTGTTTGTGTTCCGATGGTGCAGGCACGTGCACACTTGTACTGTTATGGCACGTGTGTGCATGGACTCCGGCAGGCCAAGTCCTACTATGGACAACATGAGGTGTTTTAGGATTTTCTCACTTACCTCAAAGCACATTACTCTGGATTTCAAAATCAGATAAGCAAATTCGTTATAACTGTGGAAAGGATGTGAGATCAGAATTTGAGAAGTGCTTATGGGCCTGAGCGCTTGGGATTTTACTGCTCAAAGATCTCTTCAATTTATTTTAACAACAACTAGCTTCTTGGATCAATTTTCTCCAGGGTTTATAAGCATATATTTGTTTCTTAATTGAAACATTGGGTTAGTTTGCTTTCATTCTTCAAACTAATATAAAATTACTTAAGTCATTCTCAGAACTAGACAAGTTATGAATTTTGAATGACTGGATAAATCAGTAAACAGAATTCAGTGACACAAAACACATTTCCTCACCATCCATTCTAATTCTATGAAGCAAGATTGTGTTTCTTAAAGAGACCACTCTCTAGAGTCAAGTCATCTGGGTTCAGGCCTGTGTTCACCAAATTCTAGCTCTATCACTTGAGTAATTCACTTAGCACCTATATTCATCATCTGTAAAGTACATCTGATTTCATACCTATTCTTTATTTTTGTGAATATTAAATATGATAATACATGCAAACCATTTAGTACAGGCTCTAAGCAAATTTTCAGTAAGTATAAACCTTGTGTTTAGGCACAGATTTCTCTCATCATCCAAATTTCTCTCATCTGTCAGGAAAGATTGACTAACTACTAGAATAATCAACACCTGAATTTCAAGGGCTTCACATAAGAATGTATGTCTCACCTCCATAAAATCCAATCAACAGAAGACTCCACCATGTTGCTACGGGGGACACTTTTCAATCAAACGACACAGTCCATCATGGGAAGGAAGGCATGGCAGCAAGTAGGAGACACTGGTTATAGTGCATCAATAGTCAGGAAACAGATGAATGCTTCTGCTCACCCCACTGTCTCCTTTTATTCAGTCCAGAATGCCAACCCACAGAATGACGCTGTGCACATTTAGGGTGGGTCTTTCCACCTTGACAAAAAGCAATCTAGAAACTCCCTCTCAGACATGCCCAGAGATTTGTCTTCTAGGCAATTCTAGATCCTGCCAAGTTGACAGTATTAACTATTACATACATCTCACCAACATTTGATATTGCCAGTTTTGGGTTTTGACCATTCTCTTTGTGTATTGGCATCTCACTGCTATAATTTGGAATTACCTGGTAGCATGCTTACTTGCTTCTGCGTATCTTCTTTGATGTGGTGTCTATTCAGTTTTTTAGCCCATTTTTAGGTGTGTATGTGTATGTATGTATGTGTGTGAGAGTGTTCAACATGTGTATGTGCACATGTGTGAGTTTGAGTGTAGAGGTCAGAGGTTAACCTCAGGTGCCAATTTTTAGGAACCATCCACCTTGTTTTTTGTTTATTTGTTTGACAGTGTCTCCCTGTAGTCCTAGATGTTTTTTACTTTCATTTGTTTGACAGTCTCCCTGTTGACCTAGAACTTGCTATGTAGACCAGATGGGCCTCTGTCTCACAGAGATCTACCTACCTCTGCCTCCTGGGTGCTAGGATTAAAGGCCCACCTTGTTTTTTGAGAAAAGGTCTCTCATTGATTTGGAATTTGTTGATTAGGCTAGACTGACAGTCCAGCATGAACCGGGGTCCCTGTTTCCACCTCAGTGCTGGGTTTAGGAGTGTACATGACTGAGTTTTTGTGTGGATTCGTGGATTGAAACCATATCTTCATGCCTGTGCAGCAAGCACTTTACTGAGTGAGTCTTTTTCCCAGCTCTGGCCTATTTTTCAGCCAGGTAGATTTTTTGTTATTGAATTTTAATAAACCTTTGTATATTTTATATAACAATTCTTTATCAGATGTATCTTTTTGAAAATATTTTCTTCCAGTCTGTGGCTTGCCTTTCATCCTATTGACATTGCCGTTTATAGAGCAAAAAATTTACTTTTAGTAAAGTCCATTCTATTATCTATTTCTTCCATGGACTAAATACCTTTGATATTATATCTAAAACATTGAAAATTATGTTTTTTAATATATTATATTATAGAATTTTTATGGTTTTGCATTTTATAAGTAGGTCTGTGATCTGTTTGAGTTAGCTTTTGTGATGTAAGGTCTGCGTCTAACTTCTTTTTTTTTTTTCAGGTGGATGTCCAATTAACATGGCATCATTTATTGGAAAAAGTATCTTTGTATTGTCCTATGTGGACAATATGTATGTCCTATGTGTCCTATGTGTATTGTCCTATGTCCTGTGTGGCTGGGTGGTAGTGGATACAGATGAGGGACAGCATGGTATATAATAATACAGCAGACATTTTAGTATTAAAGAAAGATGGGGAAGAAGAGACTCCCTGTTCCACAAAACCAAAACCAAGAGCTTGGAGTCTAATTTCCAAGGTTTTAATTAGCATGGATCAGGTGCTCTAAGCAGATATTTAGGGACAAAAAGTAGGCAGATCAAAAGACATTCCTCTACAGGGGCTCAGGAAACTATTTTACAACAAAATGCGGCTTATTTGCAGGGTATAGAGCAGATGTTCACAGAACAGTGGAAGTAGGTATAGCTTTATTTATTTATTTATTTATTTATTTTTTTGGCAGAGTTCAAACAGGTCAGTGGTCTCCAACAGTACTGTGTTTGCTCCTTTGTTAAAATTAGTTGGCTATTTTTACATGGTGCTGTTTCTATGGTCTTGGTCTATTTTGTGGGCCTATTGTCTATTCTTTGGTGAATACTATATTAATTATTGAAGTAGTGTATCAGTTCTCTGACTTTGTTGTTGTTCAATATTGACTCCTTTGAGTTTATTTTTTTCCCTTTCCATTTGAGTTTTACAATTAGCTCTTTAATACAAAGTAGCTTGTTGGGAGTTTGATTGGTGTATTAGCTGATTTTGCATAGCTGTGACCATAGTCCCTTAAAGAAAGAGTTAATGACTGAAACATATGGTTCATAATTTCAGTGTTTCAGTCTATCATGAAGGAGAAAGCATGGTGGGCCAGCTCAGTTCATGGTGACAGGGGTATGTGGTATAGTGGAGAGCTGTTCATTTCATGGCCAATCAAGAAGCAATGAAGACAGAATAATCATGGATGCTATGTCCCCAAGACCTCACCCCCTAACTACTTTCCTTCTCCAGCCACGCTATAGAAATAGAGAGATATGCTTCTCTTTAAAGACATATATAGAGTGATGTATGAATATGGGTGCATCTATCTGCCTCCAAGGATCCACCCTCAGTGACCTATTTCCTCAAATTAGACACAACATCCCATTGTTTTCTACTTTTACTTCTTTCCTTCCTTCTTAGATTTAATTTGATGAGTTTTTGTTTTGCTATCTTTTGAGTTCCTATTTATGTTAATTCTTAGACTTTTCCATTATATATTTTAGAGCTATAAATTTCATTATGAAGTATTGTTTTTGTTTTACCTCATAAGTTTGTATTTTATGCCCTCCCAATTAGTTTTTTTTTTTTTTTTTTTTTTTTTTTTTTCTTTTTTTCTTTTTTAAAGAACCGTACCTAGCAACCGTACCTATGCATCAGGGGAAGGAAACACAAATCAAAACTTCTTGGAGGTGGATCTGACCGGGTTCGATCAACTCCAGTTCCAGGGGAATCCGATGCCCCCGTCCCGCCCTGACCTCCGCCACCTCGGCATCGCACGCACGACGCGGTACACCCATATAGGTGCAGGCGATACACTCGTAGCTGTCCTGGCTCACTATGCAGACCAGGCTGGCCTTGAACTCACAGAGATCCACCTGCCTCTGCCTCCTGAGTGCTGGGATTAAAGGTGTGTGCCACGATGCCTGGCCCAATTAGTTATTTTAAAATGTTTTAAAATTTTGTTTATGATTTCTTTTCTGAACTACTGCTTGTTTGGAGGAACACTGATTAATTCCTATGTATCTGAGAAACTTCTAAACATCTTTCTATTTTATTTTCAGTTAATTCTTTTATGGTGACAGATATTCTCTGAACTATTACAAATCTTTGAAATTTAGTTAGACATATTTTATGATCTAACATGAAATATAGTTAATTTTGATTAAGGTTTGTGTATTTATTATGTATTTTAATAGTATAGTACATCCATCTATATATTTATATAAATGCATCTCTATTCATATTTCTCTACATACCTATAGGTATCTATGTATAGCTACACATCTGTATCTGTATGTCCAAATTGCTTATCACGAGGTTTAAATGTTTTAGGTCTGAAGTCTGCTTTAGTGGGCATCATTATAGATGTAAGTACTCTCATTTGGTTAGTGTTTGCAAGTCCTATTATTTTTCATCTTTTCACTTTCAGCCTTTCTGGGTCTTTATATTTAAGATGCTCTCCTTGTAAAAAACATGAAGTCATATTTGTTTTATTTATCTATCCAATGTGATCATTTTTATTTTTAATTCAAGTATGTATATGTATATTCATGTATATTTAGTATAATAACTATGTATATTTAGTCTAATTTGGGGTAAAATCCTTCATCTTCTAAATTTTTTTTTATTCTATGTATATGAGTATACTGTCTGCATGTATGTAAGTGTACCCACATTGTGCAATGCCTGCAGAGGTCAGAAAAGGGCGTCAGAACCCTGGAACTGGAGTTACAGACAGTTATTAGTTGCCATGTGGGTGCTGGTATTTCAAACTGGGTCCTCTGCAAGAGCAGCCAGTGCTGATAACCACTGAGCCATCTCTCCAGGCCCCCAAATCCTACATTTTAATATACGCATTTTCTGCTTTTAAATACTTGTTCCATGCTTTTTATTTTTCCTTCTTTTCTGTTGAATAAAAAATTCCATTACTTATAACTTTTTCTTCTTCATTTTGCCTATTATTCATTTTTAAATATTCTTTTGGTAGTTACCATAGAGACTTACAATATGCCCTTGTGACAATATGCCTTTGGGACTTTGTTATTTCTGTGAAAATTCAAAGGCAATAGAATATTCTGTTCATGTTGGGATGTTTTCACTCTTCTTCCTGTCATGCTCTTGATGTTATGATTTTAGTTATGTATATCTTTAAATTCTGCAAGTACAATACATGCCTACCAGGAATATTCTCCCCCCTTATCTTTACAATTCACTTGTTTTTACACAGATTCTATTGTACCTCCTTCAAAATGCATCTTCACTATCAACCTGTAAAGGAAACTTCTTGACAGCCATAGGTTGGACTGTGCCTATAAAACCTTCTGGACCTCCCTTGTGGCTCTTTAGGTCTTATAGTTATATATATTTTTATATTACATATTGTAGTGGCTTCTTCAGGTCCTCACCTACTCACTACCACACCAGAAGGGATTCCACACCATGTAACCTATTAGGATACCCAGTGGCTAGAACTGGAGATTACTTATATTTTAGTGTCTTAGTACTGAATTTAATGCCAAACTGCTCTGCATATTTGGGGGGTAAGTTAGGTAACAAAAATAAACAGGCCCCATTGAATATCTTCCTCAGTATTTGCTGAGTCCTTCCTGTGGACCAGGCATTAAGTCAAGTGCTTGACACATAGGTCCTTTAATTAATGAGAAGGGTACTATAGTTATCTCCATTTTACAGGTGAGAATATCGAGGTTCAGAGAGGTTGGCATATGTTCTTCAAGTTCACAAAGCTAGATAATGACAAGGCAGAGCTATAAACTCAAACCCATGTGATTCCACAGCACAGAAGCTTAGTCACAAATGCACAGACGAACTGGTCCCCAACATAGGACAGTGGCATTCCTTCACTAAACTTACTACTTTTATCAATCACTACCTAGACTTGAATACTGAATATTGTTCCCATCAATAGAAGGCTGTTTCCTGACAATGAAAGCCCTCGGTTAATGTTTATAAATAATTTTAAAAATAAAAGAGAAAATATTTTTTACCATACTTGGAGCTAACAAGCTAATTACTGAGTCAATCAGTATTCTTGAGGCATTATGAGATTGGAATGGGTTAGATAACTTAAAATAAAGATATGTAATTCATAGTACTCCTCAAGATCTAGGTGTTAATTAGACTCTTGGAAACAGAACCTAGGCTATTTAAAGCTATTTATATAGAGTATTTTAAGTGAATTCCTTCAGCCTGCTGATGGAACATAATCACACATATCCCATGGGTGCAAGAAAAAAGCCAGGATATAAGGACAAGTGTTTAGAATATAGTAGGAAATTCTACTGATTGAGGAAAGTGGCAGCAGTAGATTCTCCTCTAGGGTCTGTGACCTCTCCAGTCACTGCTATTTGGCTAAGTTTATGGTACCAGGCAAGAAGTCCCTCCTATTGAGCAGATCCTAAGTCCAATTAGGCAGTTGTTGGTTATGTTCAAGATAAAAATACCACTACTGCACCATTAGGGGTACTATAATGGGCTGATCATTGTGATTTGTAGGCTTTACAGCTGGGTAGGACTAGGACTATTGATTACTTTTCTCCCTTGGCATCTAGTCCTCAGGGCGGGAACTCCCAGGTCAGTCCCAGCTTGCATTCTCCAAGTCCTGTGTCTGAAGCATGTGGTGTCTTCAGCAATAGGGTCTTAACTTCAAGCTCTGGGCGTTCCTACCTCTAGAATAGCTACAGTCGATCAGTGGCTGCTGAGGGAGGGAGAATCAGTTTTCTCCAGTGATGAGCTCCCTGAAAGGTAATTCAATTCCCAAGTGGTCAGCCCTAAACACGTGTACACACAAGCACCACTAAATGGACTTAGTAGATTACAAATAAATACATGTATGTATGTATCTATGTATGCATATGTAACAATAATAAACAAAGAAGAATCACAAAACTGAGAGGGAGTGGAGTGGAGGGGGACATAGGAAGATTGGAGGGGGGAAAAGGATAGAAACAATGTAAATACAGTACTCAGGAATGAAATACCCCCTAAATTTTACATATATATATATATAATCTGATCATAGTGGCACACAGCTTTAATCCCAGCACTCAGGAGGCAAATGCAGGAGAATTCCTGTGAGAATGAGGACAGTCTGGTCTACATAGCAAGTTCCAGGCCAGGTGTGGCTATGGGAGATACTGTCTCCCAAAAGCTCTATAAATTCTACCCAATTTTAGAGGGGAAAAAAAAGGAAAGGAAAAAAGAAAAAGAAAAAGCCAGTGTGCTAAGCATGGTGGTCTCCTTTTTCCTAACAGAATAATGGTGAAAAAACCTTCCTCACAAGTTCACTGTGACCTGAGGGAGTTAAAGCTTATCTTCTAGACTGGCTTGCCATGAGAGTGCCCAGTAGCCCCAAGAGGCTGCTGAACCCTAGGACACTATTTCCTATCTCTCAGTAGCTCCCCAGGACAGAGCTGGAACTCTTATCATTTCACAACAAGGACATGACAAGCATGATCCTGGGAGGCCGGCACCTTGCTCTTGGGCAGCCTTTTGGAGGCAGCTTCATCTTGCAGTCTGGAAACATATCCCTTAGCTTTACTGCCAAGCCTGGGAAGGGAGTAATGTTGAGGGGAGTGGGGGCTGCGGGATGCCACATTTCCATCAGCAGCCTGCTTGGAATTTTACTCTGCTCAATCAAAAGGGTAGGGATGGGTGGCACAGGTGGAAGTTGCTGCTTCACTGGTGAGGAAAGAGAGCTTTCTATACCCCAGCTGCTATGCAATCTAAAATATCATTACATCATACATTGTAACTGTCATTGGAGGGGTAAATGATGAGTTGCCAAGATATCACCCAGAGCTGGGACACAGCCTGTGACAAAATCAGTGATGGAAATTAGATCTCTTAGTTTAACTGGAGTTAAGAGAATTTAGAAACTTAGACTGAACCTAAGGGAAATAGGAGTAAAAATAGGTTTCCGAAAGTAAAGGGAATACATTTGGAGTTTTACTATTAGAAGGAACTCAGTGTTACCTATAGTTTGCAAAACATTTTTTTTCAAGCGTATTAACATTCTTAACTAATGTTTTCTTCAGAGTAACTATAGGAAGGAGATAGCAATATAACCCTCCTGTCCAGGTAAAGAAATTAGGAATCCAGGCACTGGTCCATTGTCTCTGACTTGCTCATGAGAAGATAGAGTGGGGCTGGATACAAAGTCACACTCTTCTGGTTCCAGTCCTTAGCATTTTTACAGCAGTATAGAATCATGATTGAGAATCCCACAGTACATTTGGAATAAGATATTAAGTTTTCTTTCTAGTATGCTACTTCTTAGACAAAGGTACTGGGGGCACAATGAAATTTGTGTAAGTTCAAAGGGGATTTTGTATTTGGCTTGAGGTTCTTGTGTAAAGGGAGTCACAGAGAATTATCCCTAGGACTTTATTTATTTATGAATTTATTTAAGAAGTTGCTATTGCATGTACATCCAATGCCCTGAGCTGCAGACTGTCCACAGGGCCCAAAACAGTCCTATCAGTCAACCTTGCCCTTCTCCTTCAGGAGTTAGGCAGATTTTGTCAACAAGTGTGTTTGGGGCACTGTGCTGGGTGCCATAGGGAACAGAGTAGTTTATTGCAAGGTTCTAGCTCCCAGGAGCCCAACATCTAGACTAAATTAATGTGCATAGAGAAGATCTATGGTACCAGATCTCTTTGGAAGGGCGTTTCACAGAAGGAAGAGACACAGAAAAAGAGAGGCTGCAGGAAACAGGAATCCTTTAAAGAAGACATTGTTGGGAAGCTAAGTAGGGAAGGTAAGACATTTCCTAGTGGAGGGACAGCATTAGCCAAAGCTCAGGGACTTCAGCATGCATGTGTGAGACAGTGAAGACTGGAGCAGCAGGGTAAACTATTCATTCAATCTTGGTTTATAGTATTTGTGTATGCAAGCTGGGCATGGTGGCTCTTGCCTTTAATTCCAACACTCAGGAGGCAGAGACAGGAGGAGATCTGTGAGATTGCGGCCAGCCTTATCCACATAGTGAGTTCCAGGCCAGCTGAGGCTACAGGGAGACCCGGTCTCCAAAGAAAAATTGTATGTGCATATGTGTATTCATGTTGTATACAGGAGAGTGTGTCTGTGCACATGCATGTAAGGCCAGAGGACAACTTCCAGTGTAGTTCCTGGGTTGCATTCTATCTTGTTTTATGAAACAGAATCTCTCATTGGCCTGGAGCTCACTGAGTAGGCTAGGCTGACAGGCTGGGATCTATCTGTCTCTGCCTCCCCAGGACTGAAATTAGCAGCATACGCCATCCTGCCCAGCTCCCTCCACTCCCACCCTCTTTCTTTCTTGTGGGTTCTGGGAATCACTCAGGTCCTCAGACATGCAGGGCAAGTGCTTTACTGACAGAGCTATCACCCGGTCCCCTCAATCAATCTCTTAATGAGGAGAGCACACTAAAATCCAGGCAAACCAAAAGCATTAGCAATCGGAAGAGGTTTATCTCTGGTGATCTCTGGTGGCAGAGACATCACCCTTCCTAGCTGTGTCTGCACCACTGGCCAGGTTGGCCTTAGAGAGCTGAATGCTCACACTTAATGTAAGTGATTCTCATGGGAGAGAAAGTTGTTGGGAGGCAGAAAAGAGGAGGTGAGGAAGATGCGATTTTCTACCAAACACATTGCCCCATGGGAAAAGGCAGTCTGCAGAGTACATTTCCTCCCCTGTCTTTCAAGGTTGAGTTCTGCCAATGATCTTCCTTTGGGAGATTTCCCATTTTCTTTTCCCTTTCCTGCATGGTACATACTTTTTCTTCTTATGGCATATTCTGTATTTTTAGCCCAGGCAGTTGCTGTGGCAACCACTAGAGCTGAACATTTTGTTTCCCAAGAACAAATGCTTGTTTAAATATAAAAGCAATTTTCTGTTGTTCAAAAGAACTGAAAACTACAGCATATCATTCAGACGTGTGAATAGAATTAAGTTTTCTCTCCTTTTATGGGCAGACTTTTCCAGGGTTGAGGGAGGGGGGATTAGTGCTTACATCAAATGTAGTAGGCTAAAAAAGAAATAATTAAATGTTTCCTGCTCCACATTTTTGGGAAGACTTCAGGGAGTTCTCCACACAGGGATGACGGAAGTCATTTCTTTAAGAAGGAAAGATATCTGCCCTTTTAAAAAGAGGTGCCATCTCGTTTGTATCTAAATTACATGAAGCCGGTGCTGGCATTAAAGAAAATGGCTTTCTGTTCACTATTTTGACCTTTCTCTACTTTAAAGAAATTGTAAACATTACCTTTGCCATATCTGAGTTCTTTTTTACCCCAAGACAGTACATGCACACATTATAGATTGTAGATTGCAAACATCTCTATTTTGGCATCCAGGACTCTAGAGTTTATTCCAGTCTCCAGATTGTTTTCAAGTACACTGGGGTGTAAAAAAGATCTCCCACACATTTAGATAAGGAGTTCTTGAACTCCGGTTCCATTACTTGGTTGAAAAAAATTCACACCATCATTTTCCCTAATCTTGAATAGAGATTCATTATTCTCTTCCCTTACAGATTTAGCTAACCTAATTCTGATGGTGACTTTGTCACTCCTAAAAGCTCTATTGCTCTGCAGTTAAGAGTGTATAACAACGTTTTGTGCTTTCTCATCATTATTTGGAAATTATGGTAGTTATTTATGGTAGTTTTTTATACAGTGTAGCATAATTTACACACATGTACTCATATAAGTTGCTTTTTATGTTGAGAACTATACTTAAATGTAATTACTTTCCATTATAATGTTATATTTTATTTTGCACATTTAAAAACATTTTTTTTCCTGAGAAAAGGGTCTATAGGATTTCAGACTGCCACAGGAATCTGTGGCACACCAAACCTTTCATAGTCCTCCTCTGTACAAGTGCAGTCACACACTGACATCTCTATATCAGTGGCAAGCTGTGTAAGGCAACAGTTTCCTGAAACATTGAGTCCTGTTCTTCCATAGCATGATTTGAATTTGTTAAAGATGGCTTGGCTTGTTTGAGGGGATCAGGAAACCTTTTCAGAAGGAACTGTAGGTATGATTCACCATCACCAGGGACCTACTCTGCACTCCACTCACGACTTTTGATATCCATAAGTGTCATTGATAATTCAAAGACAAACCTGAAGAAAGAAGTGGCATCAGGGTGTTGTCAAAGCTCAGAGATCAAATTGGGTATTTTAAGCAGGAAAAAATTTAATGGAGAAATTACAGTCTAAGCTGAGGGAAAGGTGAGAGCAACATACCAGTGATTAATTAGAAATAAGGAAACTTAAGGAACTACAGAATGCCATTGTGGATGTTCTTAGCTGCCACCACACCAAATGGTACGACTCGCTGATGGATCAGTACTACTGTACAGGATCATACCACCTGTGGTAAAGCAGTGTCCTTCCAATAAGACAGTCCATCTTGGAGGGAAGCTCATTAAGATGCAGGATACTAAAAGGGATGTGAAAGATCAGGATGTTCTAAGAGGAAGTGAAGCATTCCATCCTGTGGGGAAGTACATTAAACTCAGGAAATAAACAGTTCTACAACTTCAGAAAGTCACCAAAACTGACCAGAATTACTAGATCCTTCCTCCCCAAACATATATAAGCAGTAAGTACTGCTGAGAGATATTGTCAGGTCAGTAGAGCTGCCTAGAAGCAACCAGCTGAGCTGCCTGGAAGAGGCTCAGACCGGCTGAGCTGCCAAGAGAGGACACTCTCTAGCCTGTTGAACTGCCTGTCCATTGTGCACTGTGCTCCAAGTTTTCAGCTTTCATAGGCTTTCACTCATGCTGGGATGGACTTCGGTGATGCAGTTATCTTGAATCATTTCTGTACCAGTATCTCTTCACCCGTACTCCTGTAAGTTACCCTAATAAATCTCATCATTGCTTTACCAAGTTGGACTTCGGTGATATCATTACTCTGGTCTGTGGTCAATTCCTTATCTGGAGTGAGTAGACATTTGTTGACAATTCTCCAAGAAGTGTCACAAGACACCACCTATCGTCTGAGGCCCACGCAAGTCACACAGCTGCTCAATACTACTATAGGGACATTAGTAGATTCTGTTTCTCCTCTGCTTTCCAGATATAACATTTGTCTTTCATTGTTATAATCTAACTCTGAAACTTGCTGGTTGGGATTCTTAAAAATGTAGTTTGCAGGTTTCCTGCCTCAGGAAAACAGATGCGGCACAGAGGTTGGGAGTAGAGAGCCGGGAAGGAGCACCAAGACACCAATAGACAGTCCCTAATACAAGGCTGATGGAATGATATGGGGCATTTGTAGTTTGGATCTGGGAATATCTGAGCTCCAATAACCTTGACTTTGTGTCTTTAGAAAATTCACATTTGTCTCCTAAGGCATAACTTTTATACTTATAAAGATACAGTTTTAAAACTGATTATACTCAGTTTAAACTGGTTATGGTCTCTACAGTTCTGAATCTGGGGATGTGGTTCCTTGGAATTCAGGCACTTGAAATGAAGATTGACTTTTCTCTTTGTGAGTATTTATAAATGAGTGGGTCCATTGAAATTACAGTCTGTTGGGCAATAGGCCTGAAGAATTCCTGAGGTTCATCCAGAGAAGATGTCAGTCTTTACATCAATTACATGCAATTGTGTCAACAAGCATACTTATTGTAGGCTTGTTAGGGGTACATATGGTTCTGGTCAAATACATTTGTGAATACTTATTCACCTACCACACAGAACAAAGTTATACTGAGGTCATAGTTCATTAGCTCTACATTAGATTAATTTTCTCCCGTTACCATCACATAAGAGTGATGAAGACAAGTGCTGAAGACAAGTTTTTACTAATCCAGAGGCATGTGTGTGTGATGCAATCAACTATTTTGAAAAATCAGTTAATCTTGTTCATATACCTTTACCATATCCCACACTCATTCCATCTCCTCATCACTATATAAAGTTGATAAAAAGCAGGCTAAGAATACAAATGTCTCAGATATACTCAATAGGTTTGGGCAGTGTAGAGTGGACAAGAAGTACTTTGGTGCTGTCTCATATTGACTTGTTAGCTCACTGGGTGTTACACCTCATGCCTTATGAGGAAAGTCCTCATCCATCTCATGGGAAGTGAAGTACAGAGGCCAGAGCTGCTCTTCTCCCAAGGTGAAGCTCACCATCTTGAGAGATCTGGGGGGGAGGGGTTGTATTGTCATCCATCAAGTGGAAGCTTGAGAAAGGAAGCTTTGAGCAGCCAGAATTGAGTCTTGAGTGTATTCCTTCCAAAGTGAAAGGGTTGTGTACAGCTGATAGATGTGGTTAAACAGGAATTCTAATAAGAATGGAGCTTAATATGTGGCTTCATACTTTATACAGAGTGAACCTTGGTTTCTACAACATGTCAACAGTTCTTGTCTTGAGAATGGGGATGCTTCCAGGGAGAGCTGGAACAAGGTGGGAGCCAAGCTTCCGGGCACTCTTAGCCATACTGAGAGCAGATAAGTGGGTAGATAAGCAGGCTTAAATTGAGCAGCTTTGAGACTCTCTGCTTTACCTCACCAACTTTCAGTCCTAAGAGAAAAATCAATTGAATTCACTTTTTAAAAGCAATTATTGATCATTTATATGTAAATATCAGTGCTGGAGCTATTGGTAATTCAGAGATGAAAAATACATGATTTCTGACTTCAAGATCTCATAAGTTGATTGGAATGAATAACATCTAAGTAACTTTCATGTAACTGCAATGATTGCTAAAATAAGACCACAAACCATGTTTTATGAGAGAAATTTCCTTTGCCTATGAATCTCAGAAGACATCTTACAAGATAGGAAATTTGAGGGCTCAGGATGTAGCTCAGTGAGTACAGTCCTTGTTTGCCATGTATAAATTCTGGTTTCAGTACTCAGCTTACATAACAAAATCAGGTATTATACCTATAATTACAGCACATGGGAGGGAGAGAAGGGAGGATCAGAAGAAGTTCAAGGTCATCTTCTCAGCTACACAGTGAGTTTAAGCCCAGGCTAGACTACATAAGACCCTATCTCAAAGAAGAAGTAGGAGGAGAAAATATTTGAGTGACTTTGTAAGACCTTGAAGGAAGTGGGGAAGCTTAATAAGTAATTGAGCAGATTGGTAAAGATGGAGGAAACATGTCCTTCAGAAATCAAAACTTGAACTAAGGCCTAAAGAATGAAGGACATTAATTGATAGAGAGACTGTGAGTTCAATGTTAGTGAATCAAAAATACATATCAAATGATGTATCTTTAATCCAAACCACATGTAATTCAATGTTATTTATTGATCAGGTGACAAAAAATGTTGTGACCAGAGACTCCCAGGAATTCAACCCTGCATTTCTTCTAGGAGCAATCAATTATTATTTGCTAATTCATTGTTTACAATGACTTTATAGAACACGACTGTCATGGACCATGACTATATTTGTCTCTTCTGAGTTAGGCAAAAAGAGCAAGCAATAATAGCCTCATTTAGGTACTGTGTATTGTATATTGGGCATTGTGGTAGATATGAGATATACAGTGATAAAGGCCAGACAGTCCCTTCTCTCAAGATTATAGGCCATGGGAAATATAGACACTCATCTACTCCTTACAGAAGGATAAGTGGGATGAAAGGGAATTATGGCATGTTGGGGGAGGATGTAGCAGGAGGAATAATCTACAGATAGGTGTGATGATTCTCTCACGTACAGGGGGCAGGGAGGCACAGAATGACAAAGTAACTTGTCCCAGATTCCCTCCTCCCACTGGGTACAACTGCTTCTGGGGGTGGAAAATGTTAGGAGGGTGGAAGGCAAGAGTGATGAGTAATCTCACTATAAAAGGAATCTTGATTTTATTGAGATTCACTTTAAATACTCTGGTAGAGAAACACAGAGTGTCAGAAATCACTGCCAGTGGGGACAGAAATGGTGAACCTGCCTTCCATCGTCAACAACAGAGATGCGTGGGTCCATTTTCTAAGCATGTCATCGTTTGAAGCTTTTCAATAAATCTGCTATGTAAATCAAGATAATCCTATGCAAATCTATTTTAGTTCCTAAAATAAGGCATAGAGATACCCTTCCTTCCATCCGTTCGTCCTTCCTTCCCTTCTTTCTTTTTTCTTTTCTCTTTCCTTTTCTTGCCACTTCAGGTCTGATACTGTTTTCCTCAGGACCATGGTTTCTCAAATGAGCTCTGTTCAATTTTATGATGAGATTTACTGGTGATATTTTCTACTTAGTGAGAGTAAAAGAAGAGATGGGATAAAAGCAAGTCACTGATAGGTTTTCTCTCATTTCCCTCTCATGCCCTAGAACTTTTCCTTGTTCTTGGTGATGAGTACCAAGTCCTGGGGGATCTTGGCTACATATGCACTAGAAATGGCAGAATCTATAGGAAAACATCTGCTTTCCTTGTTCATATAAATACAACAGCATCCCTCTTTAGCTGAAAGAAAGAGGTGCTTCCCAGAGTCAAAGTGGAAGGTACAAGCAAAGAAGGGACTCAAGGGTGCCTCTGGGATGGGAGAGAGCGAAGGGGATATTTGTTGGATGGAGCTTAACAAAGCAGCTCCATTTCCAGATCAGGAAGGACCACTTCAGGGCCTTGAACAGGGCACAGACTTTCATTAGCTGTCTTCTAGTGGCACATGACCCAGTTCTGCTCTATGCTTTGGAACACTTCAGCGTTCTGCTGTGGTACTGCAGAAGCAAATGCTGTCCTTCCTCCTTACACTCCTTCATGGCACAACAGTCCCTCAAGTGGGTAAAATGCATGGCTGTCGATTTTCTGATGGGAAACAGATCCCTGAGAGAGAAAATGATTTATTCAGGGCTCTCCATTTAGTAACTGTTAGAGGTAACAGAAAAGCCAAAAGGCACAGACAAGAAAATGTCCTTTTCTGAAATGCTAATATCCCAACTTTACTGTACTGAAGAGAACTCTCCTTCCTTTTAAACTCAGCTGGCTTAAACAGTGTATGTATATTCTAAACTCTGTCCATGTCACTGCAAACATGGCTAATCAAATCCAAAGGAAGCAGACTAAGTAAAATTAATTTTTGTACTTCAATTGATCTTGTTTTTCTTAAAGATGTTGCAAAGGTGGAGCACATGTGTGGGGATGTCATAAATGACCATTATTGCTCAAAGTGCAATAGGTAGACTCAGCTTAGGGCTGTCAGATAAAATGTGAGATGCTCAGTTAAATTTAAATTTCAGATAAATAATGATTTTTTTAATATAAAAATGCTCCAAATGTCACATAGAACACACACATAGAGTAAAAACCCATTTTTTTGTCTGAAATTCAGACTTTCCTAATTGTCTTCTATTTTTATTTGCTAAATCTGGCAACTCCAGTCATGCACTTTAAAATCAACAGCTGGTCCTGGATATAAGAAATGTAAATAGCATCATAAACACAACCCCTTCCCAAAGTACAGGCTCAATGAGTAATCACAGAAGCTGAATGAAATAGGTTTTTCTATACAGTTTATACATCCACTTTGCAAAAGCTCTATAAGAAGTTTGCTTTTTTCCCCCATGGTGCTCAGGGTTGAACCCTAGGTAAGCACTTGAGAGTAAACTATATCCCCAGACATAAAAAATATATATATATATATATGTTTTTTTGAGTCAGGGTCTCCCTGAAACCCAAGCTGGCCTCAGTCTCACAGACCTCTACCTGCCTCTGCCTAAAAAGTACTGGGATTAAAGACATGGGTTACTGTGCCCCAGAGATATTTTTTATCTTAATTTACCATCTGAATAAACAGATTCAAAAGACTTAGCTGATTTTTTTCAGATTCACATCACTGATATGTGTCATTAACAGCAAAATACCAAAGATGCTCTACATAAAAGCCCATGTTATGACTATGTAAACATGTGGATGTTTTGCAATATCTCATAATTATAAGTGGAAAAAGTTTTAAAACATAAAAATTAAGAAATAGAGATGGGGAGAGGAACTCTCTCAGGGTGTTTCCAGCACCCACATAGTAGCTAACAGCTGTCAGCAGTCACTCCAGTTTTAAGGGATCTGACACCCTCTTTGGCCCTTCATGGATATTGCATGCACATGGTGTATCTACACACATGGAGGCAAAATTTGCACAGAAAAATAAATTAATTTTTTTAAATTAAAAGACTGTCAGAGTGAGGAGACTATAGCTGTTAGAAATAAGAAGATGAGACAATATTCAAAAGATACTGATTTTTAAAGTTTCAGAACTGAAGCAATAGATGACTCTTGTATTAAAATTACATAGATGATATGGAACTCTCTGGACACTTTGATTCAACCATCAGCTTGAGTCCTGAATCCTAGAGTCTCACAGATGATATTTCTTTGCATGTATTAAAAACCTATAGACAGGGCTGGAGAGATGGCTCAGTGGTTAAGAGCACTGGCTGCTCTTGCAGAGGTCCTGAGTTGATACCCAGCACCACCCACGTGGCAGCTAACAACTGTAGGTAACTCCACTTCCAGTGAATTCCAACACCCTCTTCTGACCTCCATGGGAATTATATAATATGGGTGCACTTACATACATGCAGACAATATACCCATATGCATAAAATAAAAATAATAAATAAAATATTTAAAAACCTACAGGCATGGAGTCAAAGTAGAGTGCTGTTAAGTTCCAGTTTGAAGACAATGGAACTCCAATGGAGGAATTTTCTCATGCTCCAAACATAAAATTTGGAGAAAGTGTGCCAACAACATTGAATGTGCTATTAAACTCAAAGTAAAAAATTAATAGACTTCAGAAATAACCTCAAAGTCAAATGGGTGACAATCTGAGGCTCCTAGAACAAGTGATTCTGGATGTGAATTCTGTGGGAGGGCTTTTGGTTTTTTCCTGCTAGGAGGCTATGAGTTTCAAACCCATCCAAGTCACTATGTGCAGTAAGAGTGGGGTCTCATACTAACTGCTAAGAGTTTTGAAAGTAGATTATAGGAACTCCACATACCTGCCTCAGAGGTATGTGGAGAAGAAAAAGAGTCAACCATAAGAGTTCCAGTTCTCAAAATCACATGAGAAATGTGTAAAGAGTTTAAATTTACCTTACACTGTAGGTGCTGAAACCATGTAGTCCATTAAGAAATTGGTATAGAAACACATGCTTGTCCATGTTCATAGCTGTTATATTCATAATAACAAGGAAATGGAACCAGTCTAGATGTCCATTACAAATGACGGATAGATAATGAAAATGTGGTGCATATACATGATGGAATTTTATTCAGCTGAAATTTTCCATGAAAATTTCATGGAAATGGCTAGATCTGGAAAGTATAATATTAAGTAAGGTGACCTAAAACTCCGACGACAAAAACCACATTTTGTCCCTCATACGCAGCTCCTAGCCTGTAATGTATATATGTACATATGTAAACAGTATACGTAAAGTCTAAGAATCTAGCAAGGAGACCAATAAAGGGTGATATTAGGCAATGAGGAAAGGTAGAGAGTGGGAAAGGACACAAGGAATATTAAAGACGAAGCATTCAGAGAGGGGGGAAGCTACAAGGGGAAAAAAGAGGTAGTAAAGGGTGAAGATAATTGGGAGGGGGAGGCAAACCACAGTCGCTTTGTAAAATATACTGTCATTTAACACATTAAATGCTGATTTAAAAATAAACAAATAAAAAAGAAACTAGCACAAAACTGGTCCAACTGTGGTGAAGCCAGGAGGCTGTGGCTGAGGTAAACAGGAAAATGCTTTGTAGATGCACTTCCACAGATCAGCACAACATCCTCACAGACCACCTTCTCAAGTAAGGATGAACTAAACAAACTTAGAAGCAGCACCAGCAGATGTTGAGGAAAACCTGGCAACAGCATGAAAAGGTCAAAAAGGACAAGGAAAATACTGTGTTTAAAATACAAAACCAGATTAGTTTCAGGTAGAAAATGATTTTTTAAAAATAAAAAATGATTAGATAAAATTTCAAAATACGGATTAAGCAGTAAAGTACATATAGCTGACGAAAAAAAAATTAACAGAACACAGATCTGAATAAAACAGCCAAAGAATGGTGCTAAAAAAAGAAAGGTTAAAAAGAATGAGTGTGGGCTGGAGGGAGGCTCAGCAGTTAAGACCAGTTAGGTACATTTGTGAGGGATTCTTTCAGCCATGGAGGACCTACCCTAAATGTAGGCATCATCTTTCTGTGGTAGCCTAGATAAAAGGAGGTGGAAGACTGAAGCTTTAATGCCAGCTTGCCATCTCTCTCATGGCATGTTCATCTGCTCTGTTGTGGCTGCTGTCCCTAACACTCCCTTACTGATGTTAGAACCCAGCTTCTTCAAGTTTCCAAAGTAGATTGAAGACCAGCAGTTCCCAGTAATCTTCCAAGCTTTCATCACCAGATTGGGACTGCTGATGCACCCAGCCTCATGGACTGAGGTTCCATGCTGGGCTCTTGGCCTCTCCAGTGTGAGACAACCGTTGTTGGACTACCCAGATTGTATTGTATAGGTCAATCCAATAAATCCTATTCTAATATATATTTATCCTTTCAATTCTGTTCCTCTAGAGAACCCTGATTAATATAAGATCCTATCTCAAAATAAAAAGGAAAAAAAAGAGCTGGGGATGTTGCTCAGTAATTGGGTACTTATGGAGCATGTTTATGGCCCTTAGGTTTAATCCCTAGTACCATGAAGTATTTAACATTGGTATTAATAAGCTTGATTTCACAGACATATTTAAAAATACTTCACCCATTAAATAGAGAAGTTAGCAGTTATTTTTCATCTTATACACACTTTTCCAGAGAAGAGAAGCAAAATAAATGCCCCATAATTAATTACTAGAGCTATCCTAACTTCAATAGAAAACAAGAACAGTACAAGAAAGAATAATCAGGGACAACATGAATATATATTTCATGAAATATAAAGAAACCAAAGCTGGCTATTTATGATTTTTAAGTCCATCATGATCATGGAGGGTCTTTCCCAGAAATACTGACATTGGGAAATCTGTGAATTCATTACATTAACAGATTCAAGGAGAAAAATGAGATAGTGAGTCAATAGATCCAGACAAGATATTTGGCAAAAATTCAACACTAAGGTTTGAAAGCCACAATCAGAAACCAGACAAAAAATAGATGTCCCTTCACTTGGCTGAAGAGTGGAACAAATGTATCTGAAGAGTAACTACCATATTGGCATTCTTAGAGACTGTTTAAGTCAGAAGAGTCCACAGCTGCTCCTCTCCATCACTGTCCTGAGGGTCTTAGTACAGAGAGGCAAGCAGACACAACAGGAACCAACATAAAGATGGACCAGAGAAGTGATATCTCTCATCCACAGACAAGCTATTAAGACAAATCTTTGAGAAACTTTACATGTTATAGCAGCAGTATCCAAGAACCAATTTGTGGGTGAGGAGAAGAAGTCCCTTTCAGGGTGCAGGTCTTATTGAGTCAGACCACAATGGTCCTCACACACCGTCACTCTAGCCCTCCCTGCATCACACTTGGACTTAATTTGGTTACTCTTTTCTGTGATGGATTCTCTCTGATCAGAGTCCTTACACTGACCACTCAGTTGTAAAATATCTTCCTGTAGCACTTTCTGCCTCATCTTGGACTTTCAGATGCCTCTGTAGAGTGATTACATCAGAGGATGTCAGAAATAGTTTTGAAAGATGATCAAATCTATAGCTGAATGCCATGTTCCAGCTGATCCACACAGAGTCAACACAGCAAAGGAGTTTGGGTACCTATATTATTTAGCAAAAATAATCTTACCAACCTTAATGGAACACTGAATGTTTTGGTTTCTGTTTCAGTGACTAGAGAAGGAGGCATTTACATTTTTTTTATCATTTTGTGGGAGCTTCAGGCAGTGGATTCATAAAGTAGAATTTATTAGTTCTGATGGTTGTGCTGATAGGCTGATATGCAGAGAGGATAATTCTAGGAAGGAAGAGTAAGTAGACACTAAATAACACCAAAGCTCTGTGACCACAGACTGAGGCACTCATATAGTAGGGATGCTACTTTTCTCCTCCTGAGAGCACTTTCATCCCATCCGTCCTGAACTTTCCTATCTTCCAGTGGCTGTAGGTACATGTTCTTTGGCAAAGTGTCCTTCAAAAGCTTATAAACAACACATTTGACATTTATAAAGTATCCTACACTTTAGAAAGAAATTTCACACTGTGTCATTAGTTGCTTTTCACATGCCTGAACCTGAAACATGATGTCCTTTCTACTTGATAAGGGAGGGAGGATATTGACTTTCAGTAAAGTTTGGCAACTGCTTGACGTCACACAGGCCACTTAGTAGCACTTACTTTCCTAATATGAGAAGATACTAAGACATACCAATACAAAGATCATTCACTTTTGTGTTTTAGTCCAGAGTTAACTACTATCAACTGCTTATTTCTTTCCATTTGATTTTCATGATTTTCATCAAATATGCTACCTGTGAAGTATTTTATGCATATTCTGATCACATTTTATGATCGCCCAGAGCTTTATGCTTTATAAAACACGGTCTCCTTCAAGCCTTCTAAGAGCCCTTGAGGAATGCTGATTACAGCCTCTATTATGCAGTTGTCAGGCTGGCACCACAGTCATTTATGGGCTCAAAGTCATGAATCCTGAAGGGATCACAGTTTAGTGAAGAAGATAAACTTGGACACATGGACATGTGCACATGGACACACGTGCACATGGACACACACACACACACACACACACACACACACACACACTTCTGGCTGGATTTGCTAGAAAAGAAAGCTGAGGAGAATTTTATATAAGAGAGTGTATCAGAAAAGATGCTGACTGGTATTAAAGTCCAGAGAAGCAATGCTTACTCAAACGCAGGTCAGGAGAAAGGACTTTAACTCAGAGTTTGTGGGTTCAAGTTCAAATTTTTTCTCTCACCCCTTCCTGTATGGTTTATGGCTTGTCCATTTAAAGCAGGCATGAGTTATGTAATATTTAACCAGAGTCAAAGGACTTTCCCAGCTTCACAGGCTTTTAGTAGGGGTGACAGAGACATGTGATTACCTGAATGGCTCTAAAGTTCATAGTTACCAGTCTCCCGTGAAAACAACTTTGAGTTATCAGGATGTATACCTTTAAACTAGCAAGGAACACTTCCCCAACAATCACTAGGAATTTCTGGCCCTCTAGAAGTCTACAGCCTCTCTGAGACTCAGTTTGGTAAGGTACCCAGTGCTGCCTGATCCTCGTTCCAGGCCTATCCCTAAATTATCCATTGACACTGACTAACTCACATCTCATAGTGATGCTTATCAGGTAGCATGGGATTCTGGTATGAGTATGTTACCAAGATATGCTGCATAAGTAATAATTGTTCAAAATGGTTCAGTGTAGTTCATTCTACGCCTAAATGGTTTAGTTCATTTATGCATAGAATTTACAGAAACTGCAGTCCTCAAACTCAGAAAGATAGCTTCTAAATCCTAATTGAAGGTGCTCTACTGCCTGAGAGGGGAGATGCCTGCTTTCCAGTAGAGGTTTAGAAACCAGTGACTATTTCTTGTGGTGCTGGATCTCATGCAGCAGAAGTAACAGTGACCCTAACTAGCTTACTCAGTTATTCCTTGCTCGTAGGGACTGGCTGTTTTTGTGGAGATGGAACAGTAACACTTTTGTTTTTCTAAGACAAAGGACAGCACATGGTATGTTCAGCCTGAAGTATTTGTTCCTTTTGGCCTTGTGTCTTCTCACCCCTGTGGCAGGAAGGAAGCAGTCTGCTGGGTTTAACAGCTTAAACAGGCTTCCTCTGGGTTTTTGGTTCTTCAGGATGCCACAGTGGTAGGTAGGGGGCAGGATGCAGGGGGCAGCACTGGCTGGTCCAAGAAAGGGTGGCTTCAAAAAGTCAGCATTGGTCCAGAAACTAAGAAGAAAAAAGCTCGCCCTTGAACATGTCCTGTTTGTTTCATCCAAGCACTATTATTATTCAGATTACAAGAGCTCCATGGGCCTCCAGTGTGAGCACTCAGTGACTTCATGACTAAGAGGGAAAGAGACAAAGTCAGTGGTAGTGGATAGTTTTTGCTGAGAGCCAAAAGTTTGTCCAGTTTTTATCTGTCCCCATGACAGCCCTTTCATTTCTGGGTCTTCACATTTCCATGGTAACCTACATGGGCAGACTCTGTGCATATCATGTTCCCTGGTCTATTATGGTGCCCAGCATAGTGCCGACACATAATAAAAAATCAATAAATATCGTTGAATGACCTCTGTAACTATTTGTGAATCTCATTAAGCCATTTTTTTCTCTGCTGTCAAAAAAAATTATTCAGGCTTAACACTTGGATAAACAAACAGATACAACTTGTACGTAGGGACGAAGACTAGAAGGGATCAGAATATCAAGAACTTACTTTGAGAAATGTGAATATGTTTTTTTCTCTCTGTTATGTTGTTTAACTTTCTGCCATTTCTAAATTTCTTTTGTTTCTTTTCTTTTTTTTTTTTTTCCTGTGAGGCAGGATTTCACTACATAGCTGAGGGTAGCCTAGGACTTGCTATAACCCAGACTGATCTCCAACTCAAAGTCTTCTCTCAAATGCCCTAAGGCTGGAATTAAAGGAACGTGCCTCTATATTCAGCTTTATTTAACTTTTTGTAATTAAAATGTGTGCTAACTTTTATAGTTTAAAAAAAAAATCCTTAGCAAGCTTTTTTTTAAATGTAAAATCCTATTAAAATTTTTTTATCTATTTTCTGAAGGAATACCAACTATCTCCTGGTTTCTATAATGTTTATAAGAGGGGTAGGTATGGGTGGATTTATATGCAAATATATGCATATTGTATACATATATATGCATACACAAACATACACAGTTCCAATTGAGGCATTAACTCATTCTTTTTTAATATTTTATTTATTATTTTTATTTCATGTGTATGAGTATATTGCCTGCATGTGTGTAATTGCACCCATGTTGTACAATGCTCACAGAGGTCAGAAGAAGTCAAATCCCTTGGAACTGGAGCTACATATGGTTGTTAACCACCATGTGGGTGCTGGGAATCAAACCTGTGTCCTCCACAAGAGCAGTCAGTGCTCTTAACCACTGAACTATCTCTCCAGCCCCATGTTAACTCATTCTTTAACAGTTCAATATAACCAAATAAGAAATTCAAGAGGTGTAATTGATAATCTTTCCAATATAATAGCATTATGCAAATCATGCATTAATTTCTACAGGAGTGATTCTCCAGCTGGTTAATTTCATAGCCTTGTTTTTTTCTGGGCTCATTACTTACCTCCCTTGTGTCCTAGCACATTTTATCTTACTATAACTGAATGTTGCTATTTAAGTTATAAAACATATAGATTTATTTAGCTATGGTTCTGGGGGTTGGGAAGCCCATGATGAGAGCCTTCTCACTTCTGTATCACCACAAAGTAGAGAGCAGTACATAGTGAGGCAGAGCCAGCCCCTCGCTGGAAGCTCTTTCTCTTCCTAGACAGCCATTACTGCCACCATGGGGATGTTACCTGTCCTAGTTTGTTTCTCCATTGCTATGACAAAGCACTTTGACCAATACTAACTTGGGGAGGAAAGGGTTTATTTGGCTTGCATCTCCTAGGTCACAGTTCATCATGGACCCCAAGGTAGGAACTCAGGGCAGGAACCTGGAAGCAAGAGCTGAAGCACAGGCCATGGAAGAAAGCTGCTTACTGGCTTGCTCTCCTGGCCCATGCTCAGCCTGCTTTCTTATGCAACACAGCCCCACCTTCCCAGGGGTTGCACAACCCACAGTGGGCTGGGTCCTCCCACATCACTCAACAATCAAGAAGGTGCCCCATGGACATGGCCATAGGCCAGCTCAATGAAGGCAATTTCCCAACTAAAGCTCCCTCAACCCAGGTGTGTCAAGTTGACATGAAAGCTATTCAGCACATTATCCTATGACTCATTTAATACAAATGACCTCCCAAAGGTTTCACCTTCAAATACCATTAACATGAATCTAGAGGTTGAGTTTTTAACACATGAATTTTGGGAGAACACTTTCAAAGAACAGCATCCTGTGTCTTTGGTTCAGTGATAAGAATGCAGAAACCAGTTTCTGTGCTGCTTTGCTAATCATTGCCTGCAAAATACAAAGCAAAATAAGCAACTTTCTCCCTGAACTCATAGAATAATCCAGCTTTGAGATGCTGCCTATTTAGGTGTAAATATTCACTCCAAATTCTCCAAGACAACTAGGATAATTGTGGTAGCATATTTGTTATGTTCACAAACATTTTCAAAGCCTCTTCCATGTGCCAGACACTGTGTAGATGTTGGCATGGAGACAATGAATGACTTTGACTATGATTCTGTTGATATCTAGTGTCCTCTTCTCTTTCCTCATTATGGGGCACTGTACCTTGGAGCCAGACTTGAAGGACAGGGAAATTAACCCCTAGCTGAACAGGTAGAAGAGGGGAGCCTTTTCTCTTTCTATTGTTCTCTCCTTGGTGAGAAAGAATCACTAAACATAGCCTTCAGAGAACAAAGAAGAACGGAATCAGGAGAAGGCACAAGGTTAGCAGAGAAAGCAAAGAGGTTTTCACATATTAGAGGGGGTGACGGGAAGTAAGACAAAAGCCTTGAACACTGGAAATCACAGAGAGAAGGGATCAAGATAAGAAATATGTAAAAGGAAAGAAGTAGAAGAAAGCAGGAGGGAAAATGTATAGGAGAACCAGTACTAGCACAAGTGTAAAGAGAAGAGGCAATGTGTTCCCTCTTTTGATCTTATGATGTTTAATTTTCATTGTCAACATTACTGGATTTGAATAATCTAATTAGATGCCTATTGGCATGTCTATAAGGGTGTTTGCAGAGAAGTTTAACAGAGGAGGGAAAATCCACTTGAATATAGGTGACATCGTCTCGTGTACTGGGGCCACAGATTGAATGAAAGGGGAAAATGAAGAAGCCAGTTGAGTGCAGCATTCCTCGCTCTTAGCTTCCTGACTGCAGGTACAATATGACCATCAGCTTCATGATCCCACTGTCATGCCACCCTGCTATGAAAGACTATATCTTCTCTTAAAATATGAATCAAAACAAACCCCCTTCCCTTAAGTTGCTTCTTTCAGATGTTTTGTCATAGAAATATAAAAATAACTAATTCAGAAAATTGGTACTTAAGAAGTGGGGCCACTGCTTTAATACTCCTGACCATGTGTTTTTTAGGCCTCCAGAACAGGTTCGTGAAAAGAATTTGCACTTGCAGGCTAGAGAAAAACCTTGAGTACTAAAAGAAGAGTTTAACAGCCCATGCTGGTTCAAGTTTGGAAAATCAGAATACAGAGAGAAAACTAGACAGTGGAAACCTGGCCCATGAGGTTTCTGAGGGAAATAAGGAGCCTATTTGGAGCTGGGCAAGAGGCCATTTGCATTATATCATGGCAAAGATTCTGACTGCATTCTGCCAATGTCCTGAGAAACTGAGTAAGGCTAAGTTCAAAGTAATAGACTAAATTGTTCAGCAGAGAAAATTTCAAGATACCATACCATCCAGACTATAGTATGATTACTGTTCACTGTTTTTGGTTATATCTATGATAAAACAGAGTAGAAATATATGAAAAAATGTACAGTTTGGGGAGGAAAAAATGAGTAAGCTTAAATATACAAACAAGATAGGTGGGGAGAAAGCAGCTATAATTGTTAAAGAGATATTGTTATTAAAGAGAAATATCATGCTCTTCACAAAGACAGTAGGAAAGGTTTCCTGAAGGTAGGACCCCACCCCACAAAGGCTTCAGCATGTAAAATAACTGCACATTCATTTGAAAGGAGACATGGCAAGAAGAGTATACTGTTGAAGGGCTTCCCTGCTCCTGAACAACTAACTGCCTTGGGAAGTATTTTCTCAGGCTAGCAACCAAGGTGCACAGAGGACACTACACCTGTGGTAGAAGGGGGTGGGGTGACAGCATCTAGAGCTGGTTGTCCATATGATGTTTATTTTGCAGGTATGAAAAACTCAAGGGTTATAGAACCGTGAAGGCTTGCACCAAGATTCCAGAAAGCTGGTGAGGCCAGGCAATGCATGGCAAGGTCTGATTATCTGCAAGGAGGCCCTAAGAAGCTACTGCATGGAACATGTGAAAGGAAAGCTTAGGTTGCAATGGAAACCCTTGGTGGTGGAGATGATAGGATCATGAGGCATCCAATGAAGAAAGCTCTAGCATGGAGTGGAACTGGCCCAAGAAGAGAGGGCATCTATCTGTTAGATGCAGCAGAACTGGAGGACCAGGTTTACCCAAGGCTGTTGGAAACAATACAATATTATGAAGAACCCCAGATGCTAGATATAAAACCATAGAATTTGATGTTTGTCCCTGGATTTCAGTCTTATTTTGGCTTGCTCTTTCCTTTCTATATGCCATTCCTCTCTGTTGAAATGGGAATATTTTCTTTGTGTCACTGTATATTGGGACTACATAATTTGCTTATAGATTTTATAGAGGCTTACCATTAAGAGATTCCTTGACTCTCACAAGGGACTTTGAACTTGGACTTTTGAAGAATGTTGGAGATGGACTTAGAGGACTCTTGGAGATTAACTAAATGAATTTTGCATTATGAGATGACCATGAACCTTTGAGCACAAAGTGTTGAATGTTAAATTCTAAAAGTGATGTTTGGGTGTCAAATTGACAGGGGGTAGACTTGTGATTGTTAGCCTTCATTTTCAACTTGACTAGACTTAGAATCACCTATGAAACACATCTTTGGGTATATTTGTGGGAGTGTTTCAAGAGAGGCTTGTCTTAGAAGACCCACCCTGAATGTGAGTCATACTATCCAATTGGTTGGGGTCCTAGACAGAATAAAAAGAGAAAGTGGAGAAAGCATGGGCCCTGGCATTCATCTTTCTCTAATTCCTGCCTGTGACTGCAATATGACCAGCCACCTCACTCTCCCGCTGCCATGCCTTCCTTTCCCTGATGGATTATATCCCCTCAAACTGTGAGCCAAAATAAACACTTCCTTTCTAAGTTACTTTTGCCAGGTGCTTGGTCACAGAAACAAGAAAAATGGCAAATACAGATCACACGTGTTTGGGAACCTACTTCTTCTTTACTCTTACCACTTTTTACCACTTTTATTGGTGTTCCAGTCCCTTCAACACAGACCATGATTTTGAATAAAGATTTTTCAAACCCCCCAATGGCCTTGTATGGCCATTCAACTCTGGGGAATGAGAGAAAAGTTCAATTGTTTGTTTACTTCCCAAATGCAACCTATCTAACAAACCTGAAGAAGATTCTTGCCTTGGCATGCCAGGACCACTCTGGCTTTTCGTTATCATCTGGTTCCTGGCTCATTCTCCAACTTCATTTCTTCCTGGTCATATTTCAACTCACTCTGTACTGAGGTTCCTGTTTCTTGCTGTTCTTCAGTGCACCAAGTATTCTGTGTTGTCATTTGAACTTAGCATTACTTGATTGTTCAAAGTAGGATGCTATTTGGCAGATATTTATATGGTTCTGCCTCTGAATTTGCTTAGGTCTCCATTCACATGTTACCTTCTCCTAAAAGACTTCACTAACAAACTTGTTGAACTGAATGAAAATATACAAATTGATCTATAAAGATTTAATTATATACAATTGCATAATTTATGCCCATGCTTTGGTTATTTTATCATAATACCAGTTGCTATCTAATTCCCTTCCTCCCTGCCCTATCCTTCCTTCCCCACATCCATCAATTCATGTCTTTGCAACTTAGAGTATAATACAGAATTGGAAAACATGGGTCTCCCACTTTTCTGTGTTCCTCACAGAGACATGGACTTTGTCCCAGACTATGTTTTCTAGTACATTTATATAGTAAAAATCTTGGAAGATAGAAATAGTGTCTTCCTCTAGAGTTACTGATCATTAGAAAATATTTGGGCCTTCTAAACTCAGGCATTCTCTTCTATATACAGCCCACTATATGTGAAACCATTACATAATTCCCAAATCCTGATGATTCCAATGTAAGTATAAATTAGTGTTCTGTATTCACAGAAACATGGTAGGCTCACTTTGGCCTTACAAGTAGGGTAGAATTTTCTGCCTCTTCTTTCCTTCCTTCCTTCTTTTCTTTCTTTTGTGTTGTTGTGGTTGTGAGTGTGTGTGA
>NW_008360313.1:1698258-1748930 GCF_000622305.1 Nannospalax galili
GGTATCTTCCAAAATCACTTCTCCATCTTATTTTATAAGACAGGTCTCTTACTTTCCCCTGAGATTTCTGATTGGCTACAGTGGGTGGCCAATGAGACCCCTAAGAACCTCCTGACTCTGCCTGCCAGTGCTGGGATTACTGACATATGGTACCATCCCTGGCTTTTTACATAGGTGCTGGGGATCTGAACTCAGGTTTTCTGCTTGTGCAGAAAAAAAAACTTTATCCACTAGTTCATTTCTCTAGCCCCTGCCTATGGTCACTCTCAGAGTCAGCACTCAGTTATTTGTCTATATCTTGGTAAAAAGATCTTTTCTTTCCCACATTACAACCTATGGTCAGATCCCATTCATTCCTTCTGCAAAGCAAAATTGATGTTTATAGCAAAGTGAAAGAGAACCTGCTCTCAGTAAAGCATCTTAAGGCCTACTCAGGACTTATACATCATAGCTAAGGGAAATCCCCAACCAATGTATCTGATCTCTAACCTTCCCTCTCCCCAGCTCTGTATACAGAAAGTCAGTTTAGGTAATCCTCTGACTTTTGCTCTCATCTTGCAGAGCTTGGATTTTCTCTGTAGAGGTTATTTATAGGAATTTGTGTGTGTGTGTGTGTGTGCGCGTGCAAGCGAAACTGAAAATTTACAAGGCTGTTTTTGGTATCTCCCTGATCCTCAGCTGTTTTGAGAATCTTTGATTTATAGTGTTGTAGCCAATGTTATTGGATCAGTTTGTGAACCTGGATTGCTATTTTGTCTCACTTATCCTATGTCTCTGAAGGGATAAAATCATTTATTTGTAATAGAGGCACATGCAGCAAACATTATCCCCAAAGGTCTTACATAATTAAATCTTTATAGATCAATTTGTGTTTTTTCATTCAATTACATTATGATTTTAGAGATAATATCATTTATTATTAATTAATGACCAACAATAGGAAGTAGTTACCACAGCTCTTGTCATTCTCCAAGTGTTCATTAAGCACCTATTGTGTCCAAAGTATAGTGTTAAGCTTGCAATATAACAGGGAAACAAATGTACCCTAATTAAGTTGGAACATAATGCATGCTTTAAGTGTAAACAAAATGCTAACTATTAGTATAGGTAAAGTGCTATAATGGTTTTAGAAAATAGAGTGACCAGGAGTGAGTTCAGCTCTTACGGCATCAAGTACAAGTCCTGATTTACAGCAAGTTGTAAATAAGTTCTTGTTCAATCAAATGAAGGAAAAACAATGAATCTTGTTGGGGAGATCAAAGATTTTATAAAATAAATGTTATTTCATACAGATCTTGAAAAGCAAGTATGTAAATGCAAAATCTCTGGGAAAGAGTATAATATTTTCACAAATAGATGTAAGGAGCTAGCCAGGCATGGTGGTATACACTAGTAATATAAACACTCCAGAGTTAAAGGCAAGAGTTTTGGGAATTCTAGGCCAGCCTGGGCTACACAGTTAAACCTTATCTCAAAAAGAAAGAGAAGGGGGTGGAGAAGGGGAAAGGAGGAGAAGGGAGAGTAGGGGACTGGAGGCGAGAAAAAGAGGAAGAAGAGGAAGGAGGAGGGTGAGGTGGAAAGGAGGGAGGGAGGGGTAGGAGGGATAGAGGGATGGGAGAGAGGGAGGGAGGGAGGGAAGGAGGGAAGGAAGGAAGGAAGGAGATAGAGCTTCTGCCTTTGGAGACTTTTTACTAACTCTTCATGATCTTGTTCTCTCCTCAGCACAAACAGCATTAGTAATTATATTTAGTGATTATGACTAATAGCAATTATTTCTAATCAGTGAAGTTTCTTTATCAAAATATGTTCATCGTTATCCTCTTCTCTGTTCCAAAGATATAATTTTCATGGTAAGTTTAGGGCCATGCTTGGAAAATTGTGAAGTAAGGAAAATTTGTCCTAGCTTTCCTTCCCTAGGGAACACTTATATTCTGAAACATGATACTACAGACCATTCTTGGTTTTCAATTCTGTAAAAGCCCATTGCTAATCCATAGCTAATTTGCTTAGCACAAACAACCAATAAGGTATATTGTAATGACTTGCTTTTCTCTGGGGTTATATATTCAAATATGGCAGCATGGGGTGGGTATGAAGCTCAGGGTCTTAACACAGTGATTCGAGTACTGACAGTTTTCTAAAAGATTTAGTTGACAAGGTTCACTTATTGCAATATACCTAAACTGAAATCACAATATAATGAAATATTTAAATCAAGGCCTCAGAATTTCACATAAACAACAAGACCAGAACCCTAAAGTATTGGTATTGTGTCTCAAAATTTTCTCATTAACTTAAAAAGAAAAAAAAAAAGCTTAAACTCATGTGCCTTAGAGGTTATCAAATGAAACTGGCATTAACAAACATGCTAAAGGATTCACTTTTAATTGTAACCACAGCTCCTATATTGAATTTTTTATCATAACAAGTTGGGTCAAAATATACAACATGATGCTGCATTCACACTGCCTTCTTTAGAATAACAGAATTTTAAATTTGCAAAGGCCTTAGAGATCACCTTCTAAAATAAGAAAATTGAATCTTAGATAAAAAAAACAGATGATTAAGCCATAATACACAAATACATTTTACCTAAAGTCACAAACCATGATAGAGGAAACAAGCTAGATAAAATGGAAATTTAAGCCTTTTGAAGTATAAGCCAAGGTTCTTAGTAATTTTAAGAATCATTGGTTGTCTGGTGGTTTTATTTCAGAGTTGGTATCAAACTGACAGTTCATTTAGTCTCATTATATGAAGAAAAATCTTAATATTGTGATTCAATTACATTGCACATTTCTTTTCAAGTTATGTCAAATAGAAAACAATTTCCATTATGGAAAAACTAAGAATTTTTATTTAAAGTGATTGCTCTAAGGTTAAAGTGAGCCGCTTAGCTGGACCACGAAGGGGTTTCGGGCCTTTTCTTTAAAGACTTTACCCAAAGCCCCCCAAATTCTCAGTGGGCACTTATTTTATAGCCTATCCCCACCTGTGTAAAAGTTTTACTTAGTAAATTAATCCAGACTTGAGTATTTGTAAATCTAGGAAGACAACTGCTCTCTGTGATATAAGAAGCTGGGTTCTTCCATCAAGGAGGGTTCAGTGACTTTAAGTCTCAGGAGATTCCATCCAGGAAGAAGGGGCCAGATGATCTCATGTCCTGTGAGCGTCCACTGGTGATTTTACTTCCAGGAGCAAATAAGTGTAAAGAAAACAAATTGGAGCAAAGCTTTTGACTAAAAGCCCTGGAGACTCATAGATTTTCTGTCTGCCATGTTCACTCTTTTAAATGATGCTGACCTTTTTAGTAATTTGATTCCCAAAATGGCACAGCAGCAGCAGTACTGAAAGGCTGTCAGCCTGATGTGGGCAAGCCAGGGAAGTAACTACTGCTTTAAAATAAAGAACAAGCTTACACCTGTAACAGGAAAACTCCACGTCATGCAGGAACCCCTCCATCCGCCAGACATTCCCTGTAGGCTTATTTCCCAGATCTCAGAAAAACTGCCTGCCCATTTGCACCTTTACAGGGAACATGCACTCTGTACCTATCTTATGCTTGGAAAACTCCTTATCAATCTTCCCCTTTAGTTTCTAATTCAAAGTACAGCCAGCCTTGAAAAGGGCATCCCAGCCTGCTGGCTCACTTCAGTTTGTGGAACGCAGTTTCTCACTTAGTCGAGTGAGGATCCTATGCTTGACATAAACACTGTGTGTGTGTGTGTGTGTGTGTGTGTGTGTGTGTGTGTGTGTGTGTGGCTTTTACATTTTGTCCTTTTGAGGACAGGGGTCCCTCACTGGCCTGGAGCTTACCAAATTAACTAGGCTGACTGGCCAGTGAGCCCCAGGGACCTGCCTGTCTCCAGCCCTGGGATTACAAACACACATCAGTGCCTAGCCTGGTGGCACATGCCTTTAATCTCAGCACTTGGGATGCAGAAGAAGGTGGATCTCTATGAGATCGAGGCCAGCCCCTGGTCTACAGAATGAGTTCCAGGTAGACTGGGGCTAGGGAGATCCTGTCTAACCCTTCCAAAGCAACAAACGAACAAAAACAAAACAAACAAAAACAAAAATAAAAACAAAAACAAGCACATATCAATACACCAGGATTTTGAAAAATGGTTTCTGACGAAAGGGAAAGACACATTAAAGATTATTTTTAGCTTAAACGGTATGAGCAAACTCACTTTGAAAAGGGCTAATTTAAAATTCTGAAACATGTCAGACAATAGTCAGAAACTTCCAGCAGCTGCAAACTGGAAAATAAAAAAAAGTCACATCCAATAGGAGATTTGACAGATTCAGCTCTATTTTGCCCTTGTAATATATGCGATATATGCCCCTCTCCCTTCTGGCTTGTTTCTTTTCCCATATAGGCCCGGTTCTCTGTCTGGCCATTCTTTATTTACCTATGACATTGAACATTTTCTGGAACAATTAGATCAGACTGGGCAATTTAGTTCTTAGTATGTAACCAGATTCATTTTCAGTCCCTCATGTGTTTGCTTTCTAAAACAGAGGGGGAGAAAACCCACTTTCTCACACTGACAGCCAAGACTTCAAACTAATTTTTTAATCATTGACTTTTCTAATGATCGAATTCACTTCTCAAGCTCTGTTCCAGGACATTCTGAACTGTCTGATTCCTATTGGTAGGTCTAAAGGACAGAGGCTAGATAAGGATGTGCTACCTCTACTTACTGAGCATTCTCATTCTTGGATAGGAACTTATGATCACCTTTTATCTGTATAGGGCAATCATTAACCTATGAGCAAGTTTGTGCCACTTGGCCAAATATCCCACCTTTGGGTAGACTCAGACCACATTTATGCAATGTGGCTGACAACAGGGTACTTTGAGAAGAGCAAAAACGTCCTCTTACTTTTGAATAAACATTGCCTCAATCTAGTACTTTGGCTTTGTATCATAAACACAGTTGTGGTAGTTAAACTGTTTTAGCAAACAAGCTCAATATGACCCCAGAAATTTGTCTGTCATTCACATTACAGTTAATCATCAACCCCCAGTAAACATTTAGGAGATGACAGAAGATGGAGGGGCCAACCTGCTTCTTAATCTCTTCATCTTAGAAACGACACACTTCACTTTGGCTTATATTCCATTGGTCAGAACCAGTCCCACAGAGCCACCTAGGCAAAGGGGATGAAGGACGTGAGCATATAGTTCGTTACTGGGAAGTCACTTTTCAGCTAGAAGGTGCTGAGGGTCATTTAAGGAAATACAGTTTGAGCACATCAGGACAATCTCATGTGGTACCTGAACTTATAAGATCAGCACATCACCACTACTGGGAAGTTTGGAAAGCTCAATACCATTAATTTTCATTGTCCAACTGTTCCAGGCTGTAAATTCATGTGCGTCTAGACTTAAGAGTTAATAAGGACTGGATTTACATTCTTACTAGTTGCTTAGCTACTAGTGGTCTAAACTTTTGCACCTATAAAGTAAAAATAGAGATAATAAGAATCTCAGTTTAACATAGTGAATTTGATGAGCTATTTGCCTATTCTCCTTTATGAAGTCTCATAATATAAAGGTGTTATAATCTGTAACCCATAAGGACAGTGACAGGAGATAAAACTACCAGTACAATTTCAGATGATCTCAGACTCATGAATGATAAATTATCTTATGTAATGAAACAAGCATAATTTAACAAAGTGGTTTGGATATAGAGAAAGCCAACGAGTACATGGATTTATACCACAGTATATATAAAGGCTCAGGAATTATAAGTACCAGGTACCTTTAATGTGTGGTACAACTTGGGTCTACAAAGAGGCTGCCAACATCCTTGGCTCTAGAGATGGAATGTCATACAAAACATGAGACTTAAAGAGTCTACAGGTTCCTGTCTCTTTCTGCCTGGTTCCCAGATTTTGAAGTTAGGATTATATTTGCTCTTCTCTCAAAGTTCTGGACAAAAGAAAAGGTCTGTGTACTGTCGTTGGGGGGTTATGTATTAGTTTCCCACCATTTGTAAAGCAAATTACTAGAAGCTTAGAAGAGCAAAGATGGTTTATAACTCTGGAATAAGATATGTAAAGTGAGTTTCTCTGGGCTGAATATAAAGTGTTGGCCTTCTAGGAGCTGTAGGTGAAAAGCTACTGTCTTTTTCAGCTTCTAGAGTACTGCCCACATTCTCAGCTTATGACCTTCTCCTAACTTCAAAGTCAGCAACAACAGACTGTGCTGTAGAGGTGAAACTTTATATTCCTTGAATATCAACTTTCCATTTCCCCTTCTTCCTACTTCTTGGTAACTATCATTCAACAATCTGCTTCCATGAGTTTATTTTCAGTTCATTCTGTAAGTCGTGTTATACAGCGATTGTCTTTCTGTGACTTGCTTATGTCATATCACATATCCTCAATTTCATCCACGTTGTTACATATGATTAGATTTCCTTTCTGTGTGTGAAAGTTTTTCCATTATTATATACACTAACACGTATATAATTATACAACCTGTTGTTGTTGTTGTCTTTTTTTTTTTTTTTTGGTCTTTTTGAGACAGGGTCTCCCTGTATCCACAGCTGGCCTGGATTCACCATGGAGACCAGGCCGGCCTCGAATTCACAAAGATCCACCTGCCTCTGCTTCCTGAGTGCTGGGATTGAAGCCATGCACCACCACACCTGGCCCTTATACAGCCTATTGTATAATAACATTTTATAACATATGCATACATAAAACACATGCATATGCATATATATACACACATATCTAGTTACTCCATATGACAGACCCACATACAGTTAAATAAATACACACACATCACATCACATTTTCTTCATCTGTTCATCCTTGATGATTTAGATTATTTTTAGATCCTGGTTGTGGTGAATAACACCTCAATATATGAACATTGCAGTGTAACTATCTCTTTGAGATCTTAATTTCAATTATGTTTTATAAGCACTCAGAAGTGGAATTGCTGGATCCTATGGAGGTTCTGTTTTTTATTTTAGTCTTTGATTGTTTGAACTGGCTGTATACTGTTTTCTACAGCAGCTTGACACTTCATATTCTCATAACAGTATACATGAATTTCAGCTTCTCTACATCCTTGCTGACTGTTACTGTTCTTTCATAATATCCACCTTGCCAGCTGTGAGATGACGCCTCATTACAGTTTTGATTTGGATTTCACTAATTAGTGACATTGAGTACCTATCCACATATTTAGTCATTTTTATGTCTAGTCCTTTGTTTATCTTTTATTATTGAATTGTAGAAAATTCCTTATATTTTAGAAATCAATGCCTTGTCAGATATTTGATTTGCAAGTATTTCATTTGATGGTTTGCTCTTTCCCTTTTCCCTTTTGAGTAGTGTCTCTCATTCTTGAAATGAGACTTGCCTGTCAACTCATGATTAAATATGTAACATGTAACTAAATTCCACTTAGGTAGAATGTGACACAAGCTTGAGTCTCCACCCTCTGGTTACCATAATGGAGAAGATTACAGTAGGTCATCCTGTTCAGCTTCCATGCTTTTGCATAACTATTTTGTGATTCAGTTTAGAGCCTTCCCTCTGTCCTCAAGTAGACCCCTAAAATCAGAGTTACTCTAGTTCAATGTATTTTGAAAGGAAACTACTATTGTTTTCCAGAGTATATAAAGGGCTGTCGCCAGCTTGTGGAGGATGAGCAGAGACTCTATAGGTCTAAACTCCATTTACAAACATAACCACTCTTCCTCAGCCTCCCCAACCTATATCTGCCACAAAAATCTAAAATTCCTAAGCCTATGTGAAACACTGCAGCTCCAACTGTCTTGTTCTCTGGGCTTTCCCCCTACAGGCTCAGGTCTAAACTCTGAGCTCTATCTTCCAAAGTTTTGTCCGCATCACTGACCTCCCTTTGCCATTCTCTTTTCCTTACACCCCTAAAAGTCCTTTATGATAACTTTTGCATGGTTCTCAAGGAAAGGTATGGTCTACCAAACTAAAGTTTAGCTCCATAGTCATCTTATTGCCACTTACCATGCAAGAGAAACTGAACTAGTAAGAAGACTGGGGTGCAAGACCTGATTCTGTTGCATCTCTGTATGCATGGCAATGGGCAAGTAATATCAATCTATTGGGAGCTCTATCTTCTTGTCCATAAATGGAGAAGTTCCTTTACATCTATTAGATAACTGCAGAGAGTCTGTATAAATCTTTATGAAGTTGGGTATTGGGTTAACATCACTCAACAGTGTGTCCCAGTGTGCAGCATTGTGTCTAATACACGTAGGTATTCACTGTTGCAATTGAGTATGAAATCACTTTGAGAAGTGTAAAATTCTAAGCATGTAAAAGACATTGCCAAAGGGAATCATGTGAAATTAGTCATGAAACAGCTCAGCATTAGCTGAGAATTTACTATACATAAGGCCCTGTTCTAACCATGTTACAACATATATGAGATCATTTGTCTCTAACAACTTTTTGGTATAGAAATAGGATTACTTCTATTTTATATATGAACAAATTGAGGCACTAATGGTTAAGTAGTTTCCCAACAGCCATGCAACTAGCGGTGCTGGGCCATGAAGTCAGGCTTTAAAGTCAGTTTTATAATATCTCTACAGGTTCCTTTGTAGGGGACCAAAATATTACAGAAAGCCTGAGATTTGCTTTATGGTTGCATTAGACCAAAACTATAACTGGAAGATAATCAGCAAGTTTTATTTTTAAAGTTGTGAAGTATATCAAGTATTTAAGTAATTGTCCAGCAGTAAAATTTGAAGAATGAGAGGTATGGTTAACCCTCAAAGGATTCCTGAGATGCATGAATTTTTTTTTTTTTTTTTTTTTTTGGTCTTTTTGAGACAGGGTTTCCCTGTAGCCCCAGCTGTCCTGGAACTCACTATATAGACCAGGCTGGCCTTGAACTCACAGAGATCCATCTGCCTCTGCCTCCCAAGTGCTGGGATTAAAGGCATGCACCACCACAGGGAAAAAAGAGCCAAAACAAGAAAAATAACAATGAAACACATTTAGAGGCTCTGCAATGCAGCTGTTAATACTAGTTGTACACACCCCTCTCTGCCTGCCTTTCTACATCTTGGCCTGACCAAATCAGGTGATAATATAAAAGTCTCTAAAAATATCCAGAATTCAGCCATGAAGTCTTTTCGTTTGTCCATCCATCCAATCATTTATTCATCGCCATCATTTGTTTCACTTGTTTTCTTTTTTTTTTTTTTTTTGAGATAGGGTTCCGTATTCTATCCCAAAGTGATTTCTTTTTTTATTTTTAAATATTTTATTTATTATTTTTATTTTATGTGTATGCGTGTATTGCCTGCATGTAGGCAAATGCACCCGTGTCATGCAATGCCAGCAGAGTACAGAAGAAGCTGTCGGATGCCCTGGAACTGGAGTTACGGACAGTTGTTAGCTGCCATGTGGGTGCTGGGATTTGAACCTGGATCTTCTGCAAGAACAACCAGTGTTCTTAACCACTAAGCCATTTCTCCAGCCCCCCAAAGTGATTTCAGACTCACTGCGTAACCCAGGATTGACAAAACCTGGATTGATGAATCCTCTTGCCTCAGCCTCTTGAGTGTCGGGATTACAGGCATGCGCCAGCATGTTTAGACATTTATTCATCATTTTAAGCTATAGGGTACACAGGTGAATAAATCATAATCTTCTGCCAAAACTCTTCATACCCTAATAGGAAAGGTAGACTCCTAACTTATTCTATAACTGTAATAACTAGAGAGTTATGAGGAGTTATAAAAGGAAGAAGAGTCTCCAGAGACCAAGAGTCTGGAAACAATTCACTGAAGGGAGTAGTATCCAAATTATGTCTTCAAGGATGAACTGAAGTTAGTTAAGCAGAGGGGAGGCAAAGTTCAGGGGAGATCAAGAATCTGTATTTCTGAAGTAAAAAGTTCAGTGTCAGATTCTAGAATAGAGAAGTTAGCGAGCTTCAGAAAGAAGGCCGTGTGTACCAAGTTGAAAATGTAAATGTGGCATAGTGTTGGAAGGAAGCCTTGAAGGGTCTTTAATGATGGAGAATGCTCTAAACCTCTGTACTGCCACTGCTGGTATCTAGCATCTCACCTTCGTGTGATAGTGGGAACCACCCAACTCCCTACCCAGTTGGGAACTTGGTATCCCTTTTGCTGTTGCATTTTCTAGACAAATAACTTAGTCTTCAGCCTGCCCAAGACTGACCTTGGCAGTGCACCTCCTAATCCTAACCCTTTTAACACTTCCTGATGGAATTTCTTGCCTAAGCTCTTTACACCAATGGACAGTGGAGCATCTCTGAAGCTCACTGTGCTGTGTACATGAATGCCATTTTCTTCTTGTTCACATGAACAGTGGAGCAATCCATCACATCTGAGATCCCCCTTGCCATTGTTTTCTTTTTTTTTTTTTTTACAATTTTTAACAGTTGAATGATTAATAAACACAGTATGTTAATTTATCCAAAGAACTGATGGTTGATGTCTTTGTATTAGCTCACCCAAGAAATATATTTGCATATTTACTCAGCTGTTTAGTCACTATTCCAAGGAAATGGAATATCAGCCACTTGTCAGAGCAATAGATAAGAACCTATGGATGGAGTTTCTATCACACATTCTTCTGTCTTGCCATTTTACCAGTCCCATGCTCTCCATACCATCAGTCAGTCACTGAGTCTTCTCCATCAGGATGACTGGATAATTCTATAAAGGTGAGGGCTGGGTTATGCCATGTAGAAGATACTGACTGTAATGGTTTAAATGAGAATGTCTTCCATAGCTCATGGTATTTTATCACATCAACAAAAGAGTAACAAATATGCTGGCCTTCTGAAGGGGTCTCCAGTGAACCCAGATCCTGGTTCCATTCAGTTGACCATATCCATAGAAGGTTTTCACACATGGCAAGCATATACAAGCAAACCCAGGATTTGAAAATATTACATTCATGCCCAGATTTATATTCTCATCACTTTATATGAGCTCTTATTGCTTAGAGTGTCCATGAATGGGTTCAGATAGGTCAAGTTTGTCTTTAATAGAAGTGGAACAGAAATTCAAGCAGGGAGAAAGTGCGTTAAGCAAACCTGAAAAGAAGAAACAAGAAGTGTTCAGCCCTCTGACCACTAGTAAGTTAAAGTTTGGAAAGTACCAGGACTTTCTAGCTTACTGGTATATTTACTAATACCAGTATACAAGATAATTTTTATCAATCTGCTAAGAATTTCCACATACTTTCTTAACTTCTAAAATTAAAAAAAAAATGCTCAGAAGTCACAGTGAAAGTATCTTAACTCAACATGATAAATGTGTTTTTCATTTCAGTTGTATCCTAGACGTGATTTAAATAGCTTGAAATTTCATCAGAACATTTCCTTTACATATGTATGCATGCATATTATGTATGATGTTTTTGGAATTTTGAATGATTTGAGTAGATATTTTATTAGTCACAATACAGTTTGCTTTGGGATAATTAATCTAGATCAGTAGCTTTCAACCTAGTCCGTACAATGGAATCTTCCAGTTATTCTTATTTAATAGACTTTGTAGCCTAGACTTTAGATTGCTAGAACTTCCTGGTGATTCCTAAGTGCAATCAATGTGGGACACCACTATCTACACCACCCACCTAGCACAAAGATAGCACTGTTAGTAATTTTATACAAACAACATTATCAGTTACAGCATATTAAATGTCTATCAAGTGGTATCATTAATATTTTTTAAGTTTTTTTGTTTTATTTATTTTTAACAGAACACGGGGTAGTGGTTTATTTGCAGAAGAGTGGGTGCCCCACATTATGGCTGCACCATAAAGTTCACACTCAAATACAGATCCTGTGACCTTCTGACAGCCATACAAAATTGTGAGAGAGGTGCCTCTTGGTGTTCTCAGCTTATATATCCTTTGCCCCTCCCCCACATGCAGCTAAGGTCAACTGATTGGGTGGGAGGGGTAACTGGCTCCCCCTCTCTTGACTCCTTGATGAGAGTGGGAAGGAGGTGTGACTACAGCTTGCAGGCATAGTGGTTGGAAGACATTTCCAGCTAACACTGAACCCCTTCCTCCACAAAAGTCCCTGAGCCTTAGAGGGGTGGTAGGTGTGGGATGATCTTCCTCCCATTGTGATAAGACATTGGACTTTCGGGTCTCTGCATCATCTGTTTTCCATGAGCTGTTGGCCAGTTTCAGTGGGATTCCATCTACTATAAAAAACACACACAGCAAGAATCAAGAACATCTAAACTGTGACTGCTATGATAACAACCTAAGGGTTTGTAAACACAAATGCTTGGATGGTACTTTAGCAGATGCATCATTTCCATCTAACAAAAGAATTGCAGTGACTTCCCACTGGTGCCTACATTTTCCCCTGCCACAGGGGGTTGGCTGGGTCTACAGTACCAGATGTGTATTCCACCCCTAGGAGTGGGCATTATAGCCAATTGAAAATTTAATGATTGTATGTACAGTAAATCCTCCACTATTGCACCAGCAGGAACATCTTCTTTGGTATGTTGATAGTGCAACATGTGGGGTTTGTCCTTGAGGAGAATTATAGGGGGCTATTCTCCCCCAGTCATCTGCGTGTTGCATTTTGGCACCATGAAAGCCACCCATCCAGTGGCAGGGAGTTTCCAGCTTAGTCCAAGCTTGATTTCTCCCTCTCCCATGCTCACATCATATAATGTCTTCAGCAATAGGGTTTTTCTGTCCACTTCCAGGGTACAACCAACATTATTGGCAGTGGCTTTTATTGTTTTGGTGACCTCTAGTGTCCCTCAGGCCAAAAGGTCATAGGGGGCAACCCACCTCTGGAACTGGGATCTTTTATATTGTAAAATTCATAGTTTTTTTTTACAAACATGAAAGTCATGTCTATTTACTTCCATTTAATAATAGGTAAAGTGAAACTCTGAGAACTTAAGTTGCCCAAGGTCACATGATAGCAAGTGGCTATCATCGAGCCAGGTTGGGTGGGTAACCTGATCCTGGAACAGCTTGTATTTATGGCCTGTGCTCTCCAAAATTCCTCACACTATGATTCTCTTTTGCAAGTCCTTCAAAGGCTGTGAGAGACAATTTCATAATATTATAATATTATTTACTCTTTTTATGAGTTGTAGCCTTTGCATACCTTGCCATGGGGTTGCTCAGACCCATCCAAGTGGGGTTCACCAACTGTCTTGTACGTTCAAGTCCATCTTCAACCTTTAAGATTTTTCTGCAAAGATCTGTTTAGTGATCTTTCTTCACAAGATCAAAGAAGAAAATGTATACGTGTTCCTATTGCATCAACCTCTACATTTCATCAACATTTTTTTTTTAATGAATCTGACTTTGCTCTGGCTTCTTGAAACTTTTTCTGTTGTTTTGGATATAGCTCAATCCTTACCCTCCACATCAACTGATAAAAATGATAGAGAGAAATACAAGGAAAACAGCCCCTAGTGTTGATACAGGGGAGATCAGGGTCCACTTGCCAGTGTCCTTAGTCTCATTCATAAAAGAATTTAAGAATGGACTCAAGCAGTAAGTTTAGAGCAATTTTATTAGTATTTTAAGTAAAAGTCCTCAGGGCAGGCAAGTTGTGAATCTTGGCAGCTGCCTTGAGGAGGATAATCAAGGGAAGAAGGACAAAAGCCATGAAGCCATGCTGGTTTAGAGCCTACATGGAGGTCAGACTAGCAGCCATATGGCAAAGGGAAGGAAGTTTTGGAGAAAAAGAAAGCCAAAATGCTCAGCAGCCCAAAGCATTAGGGGAAGCATGCCTAAAAAAGGATATGAAGGGATATGAACAGATACGAAGAAGAAAAGGAGAGATTACACGTTTCTAAAAAATTCAGAAAAGTAGACAGGACTTGGAAAGCCACCATATCTGTGGTCCAGATCCACAAGAACTACATAGAAAGCTGGGATTCTGGGCAGGAAAAGTTCACCTCATTAACACACTAGGTATTCCACCAGTCTCTTTAGAATAACTTAAGGTAACCCACATTTCTAGGGGGTGGTCCTATGGCGTGATGACTGATCAGAGTAACTGAATGGTTGGTTGTTTATCTAGTCCAGAGAATCTTAGTCTTGATCAGCTTTACAGGAGTTTGTTGTTGTTGTTTTTTTGTTTGTTTGTTTGTTTTGCTATTCTAACAGTGTTGTTTAGCAGGTATCATGAGTTGAACTGTGTCCCTCAAAAAACAGATGGCTGACATTCTAACCTGCTCTGTGATGGACTTTAAAGTCCAATATGACTGGTGTCCTCATAAAAAGGAGAAAATTGGATACCAAAGACAAAAATGGAAGCTCTGTGAAGACATAACAGGAAGTCAGCTATCTATAAGCCAAACCAAAGTCTGAAAACTATGCTCTCCTCAGAGCTCTTGGACGGAAGCAACCCTGCTGACACTGACTTTGGACTCTGACCTTCAGAAATATGAGACAATAAAGCTCTGTTTTTCCAGGCACCTAAGGTCTGGTACATTGTGGTGGCCCTGCAGGGTAGCTGACACAGTGGGTGAGTGTGAAGGAAATCAGCCCGCAGGAGAGCAGTCTGGTGGAGCTAGTGCTGACTGTGCTCAGCTTGGGAAGTACACAGCAGGGATGGATGGCCTTCTGGGAGCCACCCACAGAGCTGTGTGTGCTCTGAACTCTCCCCTGGGATCTTAGAAGGAAAGGTTTCTTGGCTGAGCTGCCAGCATCTGGTTCTGCACCCAGCCTAATGGTGCTTAGTCTTGCTGTTGTCATGCCAACCAAGGATGTGGGAGAATTTGAGTGCTTTTTCTCTCCTGCTGAAAGGACATTAGGTTCTAGGCTTTTAATCCAGTACTTATAAGCAGGTTTACCTTCCTGAAATTTTCACTGTAAGTAGATAAGCCATATGCACTTCTTTCCCTCGGTTTCAAAGTTATAACCTATTTCTATCAGTAGGAACAACCTTGTCTGGAACAATTCATCACAATGTGTTAGAGTAAATTCAGCAACTAATGTCTTTTGGTTTTTCTGAGCCAGGAAAGGTGAAACACCTTCAGATTTTCAATCAGTCAAACACACACACACACACACACACACACACACACACACATGCACATGCACACACAAAACCACCTCTGATTTTCCTCTGCCTATTGTACACTCCCACCACCTGCTACACCATCACAGATACTCCTATGGGAGCTCAGGTAGCATTTCATCATCAATGGTTTCATCAGTGATGAAATCATCACTTATTTGCCACTGGTTGTCTGAACAAAGGGAATAAACAGAGACTCTCCATCCTTGTGTCTCTAAAGCATAAGGACATTAGAGAATAAATCCTAAGTGTCATGTCTGAGGCATTCCAAGGCACCGATAAAAAAGGAGTTTGAACATGATTTATCTGATGAAATTTACACATATACTGTGACCACAAATCACGTTCAGAAGATTCTTGAAGAATGCATTTAAAATATTTCTTTAACTGAACAAGCCTACCAGTTGAAGATCAGCAAGAAGTGTTACAACATCCAGAACATGGAAGGCAATGTTGGTGATGCTCTCTACTTCTTCCCTGCCTCTCACATGTGCTGACAGAAATTAGGACCACTGTGACCTTTATTGAGGGGAAAACAAAAGTTTTGAAAGGTGAAACTCCTTCAGACTTTGAATCAGTCAATCAAACACACACACACACACACACACACACACACCTCTGATTTTTAAATTTTTTCAAAGTAATTTGAAATTTATGCTAAATATAATAGAGGTATTTTTCCCCAAATTGTTCTTTGTGCTCAGTTTACTTACTGTGAAATTACAGGAACACTCCCAAGAAGGCAGTGTGGGACAGAGAAAAGGACTTCACAGAGTCTAGGAGTTAGTCTTAGCTCTGCTGCTTGATTAAATTCTGTGAACTTTGGCAACTTTCTTTACTACTTTCCTTATTTTTATTAAGAATTTCATAATGCATATAATGTTTTAATTAAATTCACCTCAATTCTCTCCCCACCAGTTCTTCTCTCTCTCCCTACTATTATTTTTCTCTCCCAATTTCATATGCCTTCTCTTACTTTTTTAAACCCACCCAATCCACTTAGTGGATGTTGCCTGTATGTGCAGGGGTGTGGGGCCATCTATTGGAGCATGGGAAGCCGTTCAGGGGCTGCATCCCTGAAGAAAACTGATTCTCCCTCCCCCAGCAACCATCAATTGCCAGTAGCTTCTCAGCTAGGGATGGGATTTCCTGAGCATCTCCCATCACCTCCACCTTGTTGATGCTGGCATTTGGGTGGGCTTGATCTTGTACAGGTCTTATGCATGCAGTCACAACAGCTATGAGCTCATGTGTGCAATGATTGGGCAACTTTCTTAATTAACATTTTATGAAAGGGAAGATATAAGAGAACTATACTGATAGGTTTGTTAGTTGTAAAACTGTATCTCCTTTTCCTCTTCCTTTCTCTAGTCTCCACCTCCACACCCTCAGCTCCATGGGCACCACATAATGACATCTACACATCCTAACAAAGCAGATCATTTTCTGTAAAAAAAAAATGTCTTCAGAAGACAATTTAGGAAATTTCTAAATGTTGTACTAGCTGACAGATCCAAAATGCCCAACAGTGCTGATTCTCTCTCTCTCTCTCTCTCTCTCTCTCTCTCTCTCTCTCTCTCTCTCATCTCTCCCTTCCTTTAAAAAATTGAGTACATTCTGTCTGTTAATAGTATATATGCAAGTTACTCACCTTTATTAGTAAATGTTTTTTCCCAATCTCTATGAAGGTGAGAAGTTGTTGTTGTTGTTACTCCTTGTTTATTACCATTTGCAAGGCTTCGGGTTTCAGAATTAGTCACCTACTTCTTTTAAAAAAGTACTATTACATTTTAAATTTGTGTGTGTGCGTGTGTGTGTATGTGGGTGTGTGTGTATATATGCCATGGCATTCAAGTGGAGGTCAGAGGATAACTTGCACAAGTCAGTTTTCTCTACCATATGGGTTCCAGAGATTGTAAGCAAGTAGTCAGGGTTGAGGGCAGATGCCTTCCCACTGAGCCATCTTGCCAGCCTTTATCACCTTATCACCTCTTTTTAGCTGCATCAAGTAGGATCATGATAACTCCCTACTTCTCTCTCTCAAAATGAAACAAAATACCATAAAGACATACTGTGTCACAAATATCTAATGTGATATAATCTCTGAGTCTTGCATATTCATATAATTAAGAAGTTATTCATGAAATTTGTGTAGTACTGCTATCCCTAGCGTATCAATTTTATAATGAACACAATTAAATTATCTTGCTTATCTAATTCATTATTTGTACATCTTTGGTATACTATTTGCACATTTCTTTGGCTTCATTGAATTTGTTAAAATTTTTATTACCGTTGTCAGTGATCCTAAGCCAAATTTTGGAAAGTTTGAGCCCCAAGGCATGAACATTATACTCACAAGTAAAGGTGAAAGTACTATACATGCAGCATGATACTGGATAACTGAGGAGGAGGAAGTAGGATCCAATTAAGCAGAGCTTTTGATAAGAACCTTCCCATCTGATGCAGGTAAGTCCTGAAGCTGCTTGTGAAACGCCTTGCATTGATTTTGTTCTGTCAACAGATTGGCAGGGTACCAGCTCAAGGTCCTCGTAAGGCGTGGAAAGCCTGTGGAGGTGGTTTGTGGAGTGAGAACATGACCTAGAACAGAGGAATTCTGTACTTGGTCTTGGAAGGTCTGGGTTTGAGTATTAATTCTGGTTGGTGGGCATCTGTGTGTCCATGGATATAGAGAGAATAACACTGTCCCCAGGACTTTTGTGAGGATCAAACTCTGGGGAAAATGTGAAAGTGTGAAGTAGTGAGGCACCTCCATGGTAACTGATGAATATACAGTAGTCATATCTGGATCTAGTTACAGCACCCTTTCAAACTGTGATGGCATAGGGACAGCAGCACTGACTTTGAAACTGGAGAAACTCTTACTCTCCACACTGTGCTCTGCACAACAGTAACGGTTCTCAAATTATTACAGCCAATACTCAGAACTGAATCCCCTCAAACCTCATTTGCCCATTGGTCATGTGGAGAAAGAGAAAGAACCATCTAGCTTCTCTTGGCAAAGATCACAAACAGTTCTATGTTCATAAAGAAAATACACTGAAGATCACACAGAGCAAAATGACATATGTGCTGCAATTTGAAGGGAGAAATAAAATGCTCCATTAGTTACCAATTAATGTTATTGGGAAGGAAAAAGGGAAGTTTATAAACATAAAGAGTATGAAAATGGATTTTCTGGTAGATGATGACAAACAGAAAAACCAAAGAAGAAACCAGTAAGAATGTCTCGATTTGGCACTTCCTGTAGGTACCAGGTTCCTAGAAAAATACAGTCAATTGAGTCAGTCACATGAAGGAAGTTCTGTTTTGCTTTAGAGGAGCTGTGAATAAAACAATCTCCTTTCAGTTGGATTATTTCTTTGAAACACTGGATTTTTTTATATTAAATTCATTTTTTAGACTTTTTTTTGCAATTTTATTGAATTTTTGCAATTTTCATAAAATATAGTTTGATGACATTTAGATCCGCTCCTCTCTCCTCATCTCATCCCCCTGCCTCCCACCCAAATTAATGAAGTCTCATATATATACTATGGCCTATAGAGTATGATCTGTGTTCCCCAATGTCCTTCAGTGTGGATCCATCCACTGGACTCACCAAGAGTCCCAAGACATTTCACCAGTCATCATAATTTGCTGGGCAAATCATTTTTGTTAGGCTTCACAGCTGGGTAGGACTATTGGTTGGTTTTCTCCCTTGGCAGCTTCTACAGTATCCTCTGATAACATAAGAGGGAAAACCTATGGAGGAGACAAATTTTCCTTGATTTTATGTGCTGTTTGTGTTTTTGCAGTGATACCTGGGCATCATGTAACTGGTCCTTTAAAATGTTCTTTGAGAAGTATAAGGATATATATATATGTAATACATATGTATCTCAAAGGAATATATATGTATATGTTGTATATTTGCTGAATGAACATTTGGTTCTATGTTTGTTGTTACCTCAACTTGTCAGTTTTTTTAAAAAATATTATTTTTTTAACAGAGCTTAGAGTAGTGGTTTATTTACAGAAGAGTGGGTGCCCCACATTTATGGCTGTGCTATAATAAGTGTGTTATTTAAGTCCACACTCAAATACACCTCCCAACAGCCACACAAAATTGTGAGAGAGGTACCTCTTGGTGTTCTCAGCTTATATATCCTTTGCTCCTCTCCCACATGCAGGTAAGGTCAACTGGTGGGAGGGGTAACTGGCTCCCCCCTCAACTCCTTGATGAGCATGGGAAGGAGGTGTGACTATAGCTTGCTGGCATAGTGGTTGGAGGACATTTTCAGGTAACACTCCACCCCTTCCTTCCTCCAACTCTTACATTCTTGCCCCTCTTCCACAAAAGTACCTGAGCCTTAGAGGCGGGGTGGGGGTGGGGGTAGGTGTGGGAGGATCTTCCTCCCATTGTGGCAAGGCACTGAACTTTAGGGTCTCTGCATCATCCGTTTTCCATGGACTATTGGCCAGTTTCAGTGGCATTCCATCTACACCATGTGGAGGCCAGATCCAGGTACTCTCAGGCAGTCTGCTGTGTTCTCAGCTTCTAAATCAGAGGGAGGCCAGAACAGCCACTCTCAGTCTGTCTGCTAAGGTCTCTGTAAAATTCATTTTTAAAGCACAGTATTCCTCTCTATACATAGACAAACAAACATTATCAGTGAGTCAAAAAGGTCTGTAGTAGAAGGTCTATTAAAAAGGAAATAAAAAGACAGCATGGCATTTTATCTGAGCTTCCGGAGAGAAAACTGAATTATGAAATATGGTGAATTATAAGTTATTTTTACACATTATTTTACAAATGCAAGAAGTTTTTCATCTGAAATTATTTTTGTTATTTATTTTCTTTGATTTATTTATTTTTATTTTATGTGTATGAGTGTTATACCTGCATGTATGTAAGTACACCTGTGTCATGTAATGCCCATGGAGGTCAGAAGTGAGCATCGAATTCCCTTGGAACTGGAGTTATGGATGGATGTGGGTGCTAGGAATCGAATCTGGATCCTCTGCAAAAGCAGCCAGTATCCATTGATTCTCTGTAATTCTTCATCTGTGAATTAGGCCTTGTGAAATTTCTCCTATCTGTCAACTGGTGTTTTCACTATGCAGGTCTTGTTTAGGCGACCATATTGTTGAGATTTCATGGGTGCAGCTTCTGTTCAGGTCTAGAAGACACTATCTAGCAGAAGGCATCCTGGTCCTCTGACTCTTACAATGTTTCCTTCATCTCTTGCATGATGCTTCTAGGTCTTCCTAGGAGCTGCATAGTATATGTATCAATTGGGCCTGGGAACCCCATGGTTACTTATTTTCTGCATTTTGACCAGTTCTGGGTTTCTGTGATCATCTCCATGTGTTGCAAAAAGGAACTCCTTTCATGGGGATGAGAGCTACACTTACCTGTGGCTATAAAGATAAATACTTAGAATACAGTTAGAAATTGATTTAGGACAATGGCAGTAGTAGGTTCTTCTCTAGTGACTAAGACCTCTACAGCCACAGGCAGTTGACTAGATTTATAGTACCAGGCTTGAATTCCCTCCTATTAAATGGGTCTTAAGTCCATTTAGACAGTTATTAGTTATCCTCAAGATAAAAGTGCCACTATTGCACCATTGGGGTTATGCCAGGCTGATTACTGTTGTGGTTGGTAGGCTTTACATCGGGGTAGGACTATTGGTTGTTTTTCTCCCTTGGCAGCTTGTTTAGCACCTTCCAGTGCTATGAGAGCCAGTTCTTAGGGAGGAAGCTTCCAGGTCATTTCCAGCTTGATTCCTCCAAATTCTGTGTCTGAAGTGTGTGGTATCTTCAGCAATTGAAGTTCTGGGACGTTAAGGGCTATGGCAATAGCCTATATTGTTTTGGGAGTCTCTTAGACCACCTCCTCCAACCAATAATTCAAAGTGAGGTTTCCCATGCCTGGCCCTGGGATTTTGTTAGATAGTATACAGCTTTCCAGGGAAACATCATTACCCTGTGTGGTACCACTCCATTAGATACCCCAGCCCTCCCCACCTCCACAAATTAATGTGAAAAATTCTCAAAAAGCTAAAAGTAGATCTACCACATGACCCAGGTATACCATTCTTTGGCATATACCAAAAGGACTTGATATCCTACTACAGAGATACTTGCTCAGCCACGTTCATTGCTGTTCTTTTCACAGTAACTAGGAAATGAAAATAACATAAATGCCTTTCTATTGATGATAATATTAAGAAGTGGTACAGGTACAAAATGGAATTCTAATCAGCTGTTATTAAAAATGAAATCATGAAATTCGCATGTAAATGGATGAACCTGGAAAACATTAAACTGAGTGAGGTAAACCAGATGCAGAAAGACAAATGCTGCCTGTTTTCTTTTATTTGTGGATCCTAACTCTGAATCTTTAGATGTGAATATATAACTTGAAGAAACTGCAGAAGTCAAGAAGCTAGAAAAGGAAGGTGGGGGTGGGGCAGCGTGGGGAGAGGGGAAAGGAGCTCTAGAGAGAGAAATAGATGGACAAGGAAATATCCAGAGGGAAATTGGAAAAATGGGAGGCTTTTACTGGGGAGTAGAGTGGGAGGGTAATTAATACAGAGGGAAAGGGAGGAAGGAGAAATAAGCAGCACTAAGGACATTTGAAAAGCCATAGGGAACATAAAATGCATTTTGACTTACTGATATGTTCAGCTTGCCTTGAGTTTATTGGGGCATAATCCCATTGTAAGTCAAGGACCATCTATTTGCAAAGTGTCTGCTCTCGTTCTGAATCTTCACAGACAAGGTGAAGATATAATCTATACTCTGAAGTTTTGGGTAGGGATAGCAAACTCTTGCATCCTGTTTGGTTGTTTGAACACTGAAAAATATCAGCAAGAAAAGTGACTGGGTAAGCTTTGAGGGGAACCCAGATCAGTAAGTCAGGTGCCTCAAAGGTCTTTCATTTCTGATACAAAATCCTTTGAGTAACAATATAAGTCTATGAGAGTCTAAGCTCCATTTAACACGATTTCTGATTATGTCTACATGTGAGAGAAAACTACTTGATGCCTAGAGATGGAACTAGGGCACAAGGTCTTCGTTTGTAACCAGGTTTGGGGGGTGGAACACATAATTGTGAGATCACTGTGTTTACCTTGTGGTTCTCCTTTAACATCTTCCCTCCTCTGATGTAATGCACCCCTGGAGCATATCCATCTCCAACCTTGTGGTCATATCACCTTGGACTGCAGCTATCATGGTCATGACTTGAACAGTGATAAATAAGCAAGCCTATAGGAGTTATTTCAAGGAGTGAGTATGTAAATGGGTAACTATAATCTCTTAGAGATGCTTGGCTTCTCTGAATAGCATCTTGGATTTGGAATCTCTATTACTACATACAATTTGTCAGTTTTTTTCATCTATGTTATCCTTAGTCCCTTTCCTCATCTCCTTTGTATGGGAACTTGGACTTCTCTGGCAGCAGGAAGCAACATAAGGAACAAGTGAGCCTAAATATGTTGCCTCTCCAGTGCCATTTGCATTAATATAAAACATAAGTCAAATGAACAAATCTCTAGTCACTGAAGACTCATGGTGGGTCTCCAAAGAAATCACCTAGGGAAAAATGTTGAGCCAGTGCACTGGGGCAGCTTTTTATATAAGACTGAATATGTTAAAGAAATTATAATTACTAAAGATTCTAGCAATGACACCTCTAAAGACCAATCAAGGATGTTAAATGTATTGAATGTTTAATACTCCCAGTTTTGAACTCCAGCTATATAAACTCCCACTTTCACAGAATACAGGTGTTGAAGCCTTTGGTTATGGATTTCATTATTTATCTTGCTAATGTTATATACCTGTTATGTGACAGGCACTGCTCTGGACTCTTAGAATATATTGAAGAACACCACAAATAATAAGATTCACCTTCACGGAACTTATAGTCTACCTAGGGAAGCCAAACAATATATAAAGCACACAAACGTAAATAAATATGCTCTATTCCACATAAGAAGGAAAATAATTGATCAGAGTAAGGCAGTTTGGAAGTTTGGGGGGACAGAGTTGCAAGGGTGGCGGTATCATAATGCAGTATTAATGAGTATCAGGCTTCATTAAGGTGAGATAATGCAGTGAGCCAGGTAGCTCTGTTGGGAAAGAAGGTTCCAGCAGAAAGCAGAGCTAGCACAAAGTCTAGCACTAGTCTCACATAGTAGCTGTCTGCAGGTATGTTTGTCCTTATTGAGAAAAGCAAAGAGTGAGAATTTTCAAAGTAGGGGTGGCAAGAGAAGAGCCATAGGAGTCAAAGAAGTGATGGTTTATGTTTAGTCAGAGTTCTGTAAAGTAGCAGAGTGAACAGGACATATGTGTTATGTTAATATAAGCATGAATGTAATTACTTAAATATATAATATTACAATGTATTATATATCACATATTCTACAGCTATTAATATATACCACATATTAGGCTTATATGCTATATAATATACAATGTGGCATAAATATAATTATAAAAGGGGATTCACTAATGAGAGGCTAATCACATAGTAGCTATCTACGTGCCGAGACCTAGTGAGATAGTAATTGCTTAGACCAAGAGGATGGAAGACTCTGTAGGAGATCCCCTGTGTAAAGATTGAGTAAGCTGATGTCCATGAGTGGTGGTGACAGCATAGATATACCTGCTTAGGAAAAATTGAGCTTGTACATGCTGGCTGACTCCTTCCTTCCTGTTTTGTTCCCTCAGGGCCCTCAGTCTACTGGATGGTGCTGCCAGATTCTGGTGGGTCTTCCCCACTCAGTTAATGTCCTATATGCCTACATATGTCCTCATATCCTAAGTATCTATGGAAGCTCCCTCACAGATACTCCCAGAGATGTGCTTTACTAATAAAGCAGGTCTCTCTTAATTCAGTCAAGTTGAAAATTAAGAGAAACCTTCATATAACAAGTCACAGAACAGACAAGGAAAAATCAAGCTAGCACTGACCTTGAAGCTTCATCTCTGCTAGCTAACTTTCAGAGTGCTGGAAGATGCTATGCATGCTACCAGAAGAGAAAAGTAAGCACCAATCTTAACCAGTTGTGAATCCTGCAAACTACAACAATGACTGGCCTGGAAGGATATGCCCACTGGTGCCATAGTGGCATAAATGTTATGGAGGAGCCAACCATGTTCTGATTGAATTTAAGGCCCACATCACAAGATGGATCCCATACTTGGCATTCTTATCAGGGCTAAAAACCTGTGACCAGACAGGCCACAGGCCATAGGGGAGAACCTACTACTATTATTCTGCTAAATGGACATAGTATTAAGATGATTCTTAATGACATATTGTTATTCTCATAGATTAGAGCATCTCTAAACTCTCAACAGAGAAGCTTCTTCTTGCAATAGATGGCAATTCACACAGAGATTACAACTGGTCAACATGCAGAGAATAAGTGTTTAGAGTTCTCAGCCCTAAATGGGACACCTATATCACTCTCTCTCTTCCCAAGGCTCAGGGTTCATTGTGAAAATGTGGGGCAGAAGTGGATGAATACAAGGAAACCATGTTGTCTGGGTACAACACAGAAGTTGCATATATGAAACCATGGTGGTTATGACAGTATGCATGAGACCTGGGCAAACTCAAGCCAGACAGGGGCCCAACATGGATGGGGAGGTAGACAGGAAGCCCCGGTGCTAGCTGAGGGTCTATTGACAATTGATAGATGCTGGGAGAGGGAAAATAAGTTTTCTTAAGGATGTGACACCTGGTAGGTGATCAGGCTCCAAGGGATAAATACATACCCAAGAACATTTGAGGAACACAACAATTAGACTTAATAGGTCTTTAAAAAAGAAAAAAAATAATAGAGGACATGAAGATGGGGTAGGAATGGAGATGGGGGAGGGAATCTAAATATGATCAGAATACGTTGTATGAAATTCTCAAAGAATCAATAAAAATATTTTTAAAAATTAACCTTCACAGTGTATGTGGTGGCTTGAATGAGAAGTATCCCCCATAGGTTCATATATTTGAATACTTAATCCTCGGTTGGTGGTGCTGCTTGGGAAGATTCTGGAATCTTTAGGAAGCAGAGCTTTACTGGAGCAAGTACATCACTGGGGCAGGCTTTAAAGGTTTATAGTCTCACTCCATTTCCTGTTCTCTTTCTCCCCCCCCCCCCGATTCCTGTGTGTGGATGAAATGTGGTCACCCAGTTTACTGACTCCTGTCACCATGCTTTCCCTGACTGTTGCTGTGCCCTCCTTGCCATGATGGACCTAGTGCTCTCAACCTGTAAGCCAAAATAAACCCTTTCTTTACTAGGTTGCTAGTCAGGGCATTTTATCACCACAACAGAAAACAAACTAATACAGTGCAATAGACATGGTCTACATGGGGTCCATGTACCTTTTGAAGGGTTTGTCTTTTTATTCTGAGTGGAAAGGGGAGCCAGTGTAAGCTTTTATCAAGGGAGTGATTTATATTGTCAAGGCATTAGCACTACTTAAAGACAAAAGAACAGCAAGAACTGTTCAGAGGCAATGTCACTATTCCAGGCAACGGATAGTAACTCAGATGGGCAGTAATCTTCAAGGGTAACAAGTATTCAGGGTTGAGATGTTCTAGCAGTTGAATCCACAAGGTTTCCAAGGTTTTGGTCCATAAAACTGAGAGGAAGAAGGTTGGAAATACAATAGGTTTGAAGGTAGGAAGTTGGAAAGATTGGACATTCCTCTTTGGATAAAGTGAGCTTGAAATGTCTATTGACATACAAGATACTGAGTCAAACCCCAGGACAGTTTTCAGAGCCTCCAAGGTATATTTCTGTCTCATACATTGTAAAAATTCCCTAGTAGCAATAACACATATAGATAAAATAACATCCCTTAAAGTAGCCTGGGGAACACTGCATCTTTGAATACATAATCATTCTTCAGTTCCCGGCACAAGCCTGATGTCACTTCTAATCAGTCAAGACACTCAGAAATTATATTTTCCTGCATAATAGTGTGTGTTTGTGTGTGTACAGTATGATATATGTGGTGTGTGTATGTGTGTGTGTGTATGTTTTGCATGCTCATGAGTGTGCAGGTATGTATGTGTGTGCACATGCAGAGGTCAGAGCAAGATATTGGCTGTCTTCCTCTATCACTCTCCATCTTATGGCCTTGAGACAGGGTCCCTTACTGAAATGGAAGCTTGTTGTTTTGGCTAGGCTGGCTTCCCAGCTAGCTTTCAGAAACTGTCTATCCTTGCCTTCTGAAGTTATGGACCTGGGTGCTTGGGACTCAAATTCATGTCTTCATCCTTGCAGAGCAAGTGTTCTTCCACTAAGTCATCTCTCCAGCCCGTCTATAATATTATTTTAAAGCAAATCACTCTGAAGAGCTAGCTCCTGCAAAGAAACAGCAACAGGTCATAGAGTACTAGAGACAAAGTGAGTTCTTACAAAGAGATGACTAATAACAATGTTCAAGAGTTGTTGAACACCAGAACTTTTCAGGAACTCTTTCAGGTCCACAGAAAGATCTTCTCAAGAAATACATACATTAACCTGAGCAATGTCAGTGCCCTGCGGTCTTCTTTTGATTATGTATCTCAATAAAAATATTTTTACTTCTTTCCTAAATAGATGTAAACCATGTATAATACACAATTGTATTGACATGTTATGTTTTATAAAATATAGATAAAACAGAACATAAACAGAACAGAAATTAATATAAATAGCACCCTAACAATTTCGTCCTGTGCTTTAACAGGTCTTTTTGTATCCGTCTGGAGCGGGCATCCCATCGGGGAGACCAATGAACACAAAACTGAGTGCTGTAGGGAACTTCTCAGATAAAGCAGCTTTCCCTCAGAAGCCATGGCTGAGCCGGTGGTTCTGCAGCCCACCTAAAAACCACCACAGGCAGTTCTTGTCACAGTGGCCTGAAATTCCCTCCCCCAAGCAGCCAATTTCAGATTAGAGACAGGAAGGCGTCATGTCAGCTTAAATGGTCAGAAGGGGTAAATGCCAAGTTTCCAAAAGGCTCTCTCCAAGTTCAGAATATACAAAGCTTTGTGTGGGGCCCTCAGTGATTTGCATAACTGGTCAGTCTCCACGCGTGCCAACAGTAATATAAAAATTACGCCTCTTAGAAGCATGGAGGATGGATAGCAACATTAATTTCCCCCTTTTAAGAGGACACACACTCTTCAAGACAGTGTATTTTTAGTCGTTTACTTTTTAATGATTCAGTTGGTTAGATTTGGGTGGATCTGATGAGCTGAGCAGAAAATCATCTAATAGCATATTCAAAGACCCTAAACACAAACTGTTTTACATGATCTGGTTCTCAGGCAAAGCAATTAGAGCCACTCCATGAATGCCTCTAAGAGAAAGAATAGTCCATGCCATGTAAATTAGGGTCTCCTTTGTACCTGACTGTGGAGGATAGTCATTTGTTGACATTTAAGTCCAGTCCTGTGTTGAGTTTAGGTCTCAACAAAGCACACTGCATTCTGCCTCTTCCTATTTGCTGTGAAATTTGTAATAATAAAAACGAGCCAGGCTCCTGAGGCACAGAGACATTTTAGTAAGGATTACTTGCTACCTCAATAGAGTATGCAAATGTTATTGACAGTTTAAATGCTAATAGAATTTTAGTTGGGTTTTAAAAAATACTGTTTTAACTAAAGCCTTCACCCAGTTTTCACCTTCTTCAAAATTACAGATTCAATCAAATGAAAAGTAAAAAAGGAATTAAAACTTTCTTTTAAAGTTAAGAAAACTAAACAACTCGCTATGTTGGCACCTAAGTTGTATTCTGCTTAGTTTAGTATTCTGACATATACAAAAATGCACTATGTACTACTTAGTATGAGAACTGTATGTGTGTTTAAATCTACAATGTTCATGTTGCAGATCTGTGAAGCTTAATTATCATACATATTCACATTACTTGTCTAACTCATAAACACAGAGAAGCTATATAATGATACTCTGTCTGCAGTTTCCTTTGAAGATTAAAAATAATGTTAATAAGAATAGAAGTTGCTTCATAGAACCTTCAGAGTCAAACAAAACTTAAGCACCATCTATTCCAACCCATTTCTTTCATGGTTGAGGAACTCAGCTTGTTCCAGTTCTGTTACCACTAGAAAAGGAGCGTATGACTCCCTAGAAAATAAATGTGAAGGGGAAACATTTAAAGCTATGAAAGTTGGTATATTGAGTTCCTGGGGGCTGAAGAGATGGCCAGTGATTAAGAGCACTGGCTACTCTTACAGAGGACCCAGGTTCAATTCCCAGCACCCATATGGTGGCTAACAACCATCTGTAACTCCAGTTCCAGGGGATCTGACACCCTCTTCTGACCTCCATGGACATTGCACAACACAAGTGTATCTATCTACATGCACTAATATACTTATACACATAATATAAAAAGAATAAATAAGATATCTAAAAAAAAAGAATTCCTTGGCAGAGTTGATCCAATATTTATAGCATATATTCCAGTGTACAATTCTAATGATACAGGTGTCCTAACTGGTTGTACATTTCCAATAAGGCACTACCTCTGTTACTTCTAGTTATCCAAATTCAATGAAATATATAAATATGAGCCACATATTCCCCTGATTAAAATTCTTCTTTGAACTTAAATTGTCTATACAAATCAAAGACTAGTCTCCACTTAGCCCTGTCCATGTCTTCACCTCATCTCTTGCACAGTGTCTCAATTAAAAAAATTATTTTTATTTTTATTTTATGTGTATGAGTGTTCTGCCTGAATGCATGTAAGCTTAACCATGTCGTGCAATGTCCTGAGGAAATCAGAACAGGGTGTTGGATCCCCTGGAACTGGAGTTTTGAATGGTTGTTAGCCAACATGTGGCTGCTGGGAATCGAGCCTGGGTTCTCTACAACAGAAGCTAGTGCTCTTAACTGCTGAGCCATCTCTCCAGCCCGTATTTCAATTTTTTTTACATCACCAGTGCTGAAGTGGCTATGATTTTCATACACCTCACACCACTCATCCCTACTATGCGTTTGATTTTTGCTCTCCCTTTCACTTATGATATCCTTATCATGTTACAGACTCGCTCCATTTTCCTGGCTCATTTTTGAGGCTCAGTCTTAAGGTGACATCTTCAGTAGGCTCTCCTTGACATCTCCTCTGCTCCCTACCCCCTGCATTTGATATTCTTCATCTTCTATTAGATATTCTATCTGCATAATTAATCACTGCTTTTAAAACATATAATGATAAGACACTGTGTTATGTGTCTACCCACCTAATTTACTGTGAGTTTCTTTTGAGGAGTATTTTATAGCAAGCATAAGGTCTGACATATTGTAAGAGCTTAGTATAAGCTCAGTGATTGTCACTGGGATGACTAAATGATGAATAATTAAATGAGTTAATATATACAAAATGCATAGAACATAGTTGGTGTAAATGACATAAATTTTGCCAAGGAATAAATGAATAACTGTTAAGACCTCTCCTGATCATGAATTCTTCTGATTGGTGAACACTCTGATCAACAGGAGTCACATGACAAGTAGATTTTCACTGTAATTTATAGGGAGACTTAAGTAAAATTCTAATTTGAAGAACTTGTAAGGGGAGACATGTCTTACATTGGCCTCACAAAGAGTTCTATATATGGACTGTGGAAAAATCAGATACTCTGTCCAAAACGTTTCATGAAAGTTCTCTTAATGTACAAAGAATGTGGCATATTGTTGTTTTAAGGGGGCTATCTTCACAACTCCTAGGAATTCATTAAGACTTTTAGCTTCTGACAGTTTTGTGTCTAATACATCCACTAGGGGTCTAGCTTTTAAATATAGTGCATTTATTGTAGTAATATTGTGATCCTCGGGAAACAGTTATGTTCCTTTCTTGGCTGTAGTGAAAATTTCTGCATTCTGTGTGTGAGATGCATACTTGTAACCAATCTTCTATCATACTTTGGATGGCAGGAATGAATTAAATGTTTCAAGGACAGTACTTTTCTCCTGGACTATATCATTCTTCTACTTTTGCTTGAATTGAGTAAATTATAGCGCTGGCAGTTCAAAACTCCTATCCATTTGTGGAATGGATTGTATAGGTTGCCATCTGAAGGTGGCAGCTGGACCCAGTCCTGTCTAGCACTTATTTAATTTTTTATATTTTATTATAGACCTGTTGCATGCCATAAGTTTGGAACTTTTTTTATTCCTTCTCTTTTTCCCCTCCTACCAACTGCCACTCTAAGAGTATCACAAACTCTGGAGTTTTTGTCATTCGCACTCCAAGTACAGCACACTGTTGAAAACCTACTTTACAGAACATCCATTAGTTCATTCATGAACCCTCACCTCCTCTTTAAGGTATGTTGTCAATTTACCTTGGAAAAATGGAAATTAATATTTTCATAGTCCTTTGTATTTGACAAGATGTTTTCATAAATATTTTGGTGTCTAGTCCTTGCAAAACTCTGATTTGTTGTGTAGGAACAAAAGTTACTTTCTTCATAGTAATTAATTTTATTACATTCATTTCATAGTTGAAGGAACCAAAGTCTCAATGTTTCAGTGATTCCTCTAGGTCACATAGCTAGAAAGCAGCAGGGGTGGAATGATAACCCTGCCTTTGGGGTGTCATATGTGTGCTCTTACTCCCTGGAAATTAACTTATGATACCAGCCATTGAAGGACCCTCAGAGAACTGGGCATGATGACACGTGCCTTTAATTCCAGTACTCATGTGGCAGAGGCAGATATATCTTTATGAGACTGAGGCCAACCTGGTCTACAGGCCAGATGGGGCTACAGGGAGACCTGTCTTTAAAAAAAAGAAAAAAAGCACCCTAAGCTACTGTCCATGTGTATTTGTTAGCTTTGATCAATAGGTTATTAGAGATTAAAGAAATAATTTGAAGTAGGCCACCATACACTGTGGAGAAGTAAATATTTGCAAACCAATAGAACTGACTTATTTTCTTCTTGAAAGCCTCACTTACCATATTAATCAATGTATCATCATTGTAAAGTTATTAAACGGTAATTGTCTATGAAAAATGGAACTGTGTCTTGCCTTATAGCCATTTTCTCATTTGCAGTCCTAACATAATCGAAAACTTAGATAATGTCTTTTCTGCTTTGGAGAGAGAAAGATGTTCTCCATTTTTCATTTCTTGGTTTGCTTTTCCTTCTGTTCCTCTGCCATCTCTTACCCCAGGTCATTGCTGGCTGTGTTTCTCATCTTGCCTCTGTTTGACTTCTGTGGTCTTCTCTATGTCATATTTAGACATCATCACAAGCAATGTCTTCTTGGTTATCCTTAATAGTAGGCTTCCCAACAATGCCACTAATTACAATTATTACTAATTAATGTGATAATTAAATGTAGAAGACACCCTGATGAACAGGCAGAGATTTTCAGGTTTGGGTAAAAGAACAAGATTAAATTATATGCTTCTTATAAGAAAAGAATTTTAGATAGACATGCATAGGTTAAATTAAGTAAATCAATGTAAAACAGTATAACCAAGGAACTCTGCATAAACGGAAACTTGAATAGCTACATTAATGCTGGATTTTGGAACAGAAAATTACTAGAAATGAAAAGTTCCATTTAATAATAGAGTTAATTTATCAAGAGTATACATAAATAACAGACATATATCATAATGTGTAAAGAGCTTCAAAAAACTGACGAGTTGCAAATAAATACACAGGCATAGCAAAAGTTTTCAATAACTGATAAAATAAGTAGGTAGAAAAGCAGTAAGGCTTAAATAGTATTATCATCTAACCTTATTTGACTATTTATACAGTATTTAACTTAAATGAAATATTTGCCAAAATACATCATCGTCTAGGCCCTAAAACTAATCTGAATAAATCTGAAAGTATGCAAATCATTCAACGTATGCATTCTGACAATAAATAAAATAAATTAAAAAATAGCAGAAAGTTACATGGAAAACCTCCAAATCTTTGGAAACTAAGCAAAACATTCCTAAGTAACTTTAGGACAAATAAGTAATAAAAAAAATAAATTAGAAAATATTTTAAATTAACAAATGAGGAAGCATATCAAAATTTGACAAAAGAGAAAGGTAAAGGAGCACTTGGAAACACAGCATTAAAAGCCAGTTAAGGGGTGCTGGAGAGATGGCTCAGCAGTTAAGAACACTGACACTCTTCCAGAGGACCCAGGTTCGATTCCCAGCACCCACATGGTGGCTAACAATCATCTGTAACTCCAGTTCCAGGGGATCCAATGTCTTCTTCTGACTTCCATGGGCATTGCACGTCACAGATACACTTTCGTACAAACAGGCATACACATAAAATAAAAAATAATAAATAAAGTAAAAATTTTAAAGTCAATTAAGAAAAGAATATATCTCGTTAGTGGCCCCAAGTTTCAGGATACTTCAGGAAAAGTAAGTGGAAGAACAGGAGTGAATGAGAGCAGAAATTCATTGAAATAAGTGCAGAAAAGCAATAGAGAAAGCAACAAAATGAAAATACATTTCTTTAGGAAGATCAGTAAAATTACCTTTAGTCAGACTGATCTGGAAAAGAAAAACAGTCCATCTCTCCAGGCCCTAAGAGTTTTTTTTTAATTAATATGTATATGTATGAGTGGGGGTCAGGGAGCAATAATTCCTGTTTGAGAGGTTATGCAGCAATAAGCTCTATAGACATTACAAAGATAACAAGGGAAATTTATGACCGACTTTAAGACAAGAAATTTGAAAAATTAGATGAAATGGAATCAATTCTAGAAAAGATACAAACTACCAAATCTCAGGGAAAAAAATGTGTAAAGTAAATTATGTATTCATTATGAAAATTAAATGTATGGCTATAAATATTTTGTAAAGAAAACTTTGGAACTACATGGCTTCATTGGCCTATGCTATCAATAATCTAAAGAAGAAATAATATCAGCCCTATAAATTCTTTCAAAAAATTAGAGGGAAAGATTTCAAGGCATTTATGAAGCCAGCGTGACTCTGAGTCCACATTTTAAAAAACAGTATAAGGACAGCATAGATCTATATTACTTATAAGTAAAGAAAATTTTCAAGATTTTATTTTTAAAAATATTTTATTAGTTATTTTTATTTTATGTGTATGCATGTATTGCCTGCCAGTATGTAAGTGCACTCCTGTTGTGCAATGCCCATGGAGGTCAGAAGGGGGCATCAGGATTCCCCTGGAATGAGAGTTACAACCTGTTGTCGTCTGCCACGTGGGCACTGAAAATCGAACCCCTGTCCTCTGCAAGAGCAGCCAGTGCTCTTAACTGCTGAACCATCTTTCCAGCCCCTAAAATTTTATTTTTTAATTAATATGTATATGTATGTGGGGGTGGGGGGCGTCAGGGAACACAGTGAGTAGTGCCTATGGAGGCCAGTAGGGGGCATTGGATCTCTTGGAACTGGAGTCCAGGCAGGTATGAGCTTCCTGACATGGATGCTCGAAACAGAACATCTTCTGCAAGAGCAAGTTGAGTTAGCCTTCCAGCCTCATAAATGAAAAAATTTAAACAAACTTTTAAATAAATCTTAGGATAAATGATAATTTTATATAAAAGATAATATACATCATGAGCAAATGTAGTTTATCCAGAAATGTAACCTTAGTTCAACATTAAAAAATATCAATTGATGTAACTCACCGTATAAAGGCTGAAAAATATTTAACAAAATTCAGTATCCTTTCTTCACTAAAACTCAGCACTATAGTAAGAGAAAATTATGATAAAAGACAGATACAAAAAAATCTACAAGGTGGCACATGCCTTTAATCCCAGCACTGGAGAAGCAGAAGCAGGCAGGTCTCTGTGAGACTGAGGCCAACCCTGTTATGTTGTGAGTTCCAGGCCAGCTGGAGCTGCAAGGAGACCCTGTTTCAAAAGAACCAAAAATCTTCAATGAATACAATAACACAGAATAATGCTATAAAAAGGAACAAGGCTTAGATGCTGGCCACCGACATCTTTTGTTCTACATTGTACTAGAAGTCCCAACCAACGCAATAAAGAAAGAAAAAAGAGAAGACATTTAGATTTCAGGAAGAAGTAAAGATATTAAGATACTACATTTACGTAGATAACATGGTAGTCAATGTAGTAGTCCAACAGAATCTATAAAAGAACACTAGAGCTAATAACAAATATGCAAGATATAAAGGTGATATGTGAAAATCAATTGTCTATATATATATGAACCACAATGAATTGAAAATGATAAAAGTGGTACTTACATTATCAATAAAACATGTAAAATGCTTAGTAATAAAGAAGACAAAAGATGCTCAATTCTTGGGTACTGAAAATTATACAAACATTTCTGAGAGAAATTACAGAAGACCTAGTAAGATATACTACATTGATGAATTGGAAGAATATTGTGGCTTGGACAACTAATATCTCCTGAAAAGGCATCGTGTGGCTTGTTTGCCAGCTGATGGACTTCTGGGAAGTGCTTGGATTATGAGACTTCTATCTTCCTTGGAGAATTAATGCATTAATTGGTTCATAATTTGACAAAATTATTGAGAAGTGGTAGAAACTAGAGGGAGGGGCTTGGCTTGTTGGAGGAAATGGGTCAGTACAGGCATGTCTCTGATGGGTAAATCTTGTCACTGTCTCTCAATTTCCCTGCCCCCTGTTTCCAAGGTGCGCAACACCACTCTACCATGTGCCCCCCACCATACCCTATATCACTCTGCATAACACCAGGGAGACAAGTGGGTATGGACTGAGACATCTGAAACTAATCCAGAAGTCCCTCCTTCCTTAAAGTGTTATGTACAGATATTTTTGTCACAGTGATGAACGGGGCCAACACAGAGAAGTAATGTTAAGATGACAGCTTCCCTACACATATGTCAGAATTGCTAGAATGAAAACATGATGGCAGCATCACCAAGATGGGAGTAATGAGACGACCTCAGTTAACGTTGTTGTCCAAAATGGAAAATGCCATCACCACTATGGACAAAGTTAAGCAGTTGCTTCCAAAACTAAACCCACAGTCACAACCCTGAATGACAGTCCTTCTCATTCATTCTGAAGAAATGAGAACTTACATATGCATAAAAACTTGTGTGCATAATCATTCACAGTTTTATTTTAATATTCATAAGTTGGAAGCAACCAAAATACCCTGTGGCATATTCAAACCATGGAAAGCTACTCAGCAGTAAAAGAAAATAAACTCTTGATATATGAAGCAACTTGATTAATCTCATAAGTATTATGTGGAGTATAAACAACAGTTTCAAAGGTCGCTTGTTATTTTAATCCATACATACACATGTAATCATATATATATATATATATATACATGAAATCACTCAAAGTTCACATTTATATTTAGATCATTATTGGTGTTGTGTTCTGTGGATTTGGATAACTGTACACTGACAAGCTTTCCCATTACAGTAACATCCAGAGTAGTTCTACTGCCTAAAATTCTTCACGCCATGTGCTCATCCCTCTTTTCTTTAAATTCTAACAGTCACCTAGCTTTTGCTGTCTATGTATGTAGACTGTTTTTCCGAATACCATATAGTTAGAATTATGTAGTATGTAGCATTTTCAGATCTGCTTCTTTATTTGGGACAGGCACATAAGTTTCTTGTGTCTCTTCATGCATGATAGATCCTTTTTGTTCAGCGATGAATGATATTCTACTTTCTGGATGTATTGACGCTTATTATCCCTCACCTATATATAGCACACTTTTATTTTCAGTTTTGGTATATATGAATAATGCTATTCTATGTGTATTCAGATTTTGTATGGACACACATATTGAACTTATTTCAGCAAATATCAAGGAGTGTGGTTGCTGGATTCTACTTTATGTTTTATAAGTTGCCAAACTACTTCCAAAGCGACTTTACCATTTTGCATTTCTACCATCAACAAACAAGAATTCCTGTTGCTCCACATCCTTCTTATCATTTTTGTACTGTCATGTTTTTATCTTAACCATTGTAATTGGTGTGAAGTGGTACCTCATTGCTGTTGTAGTTTGTATTTCTATGGCAACAAATAGAGATGGCAAATCAATAAGTGGCTATCAGAGGAAAGGGATGATGGAGTCAGGGATGGGATCCATATAAAGTAATGGCATAAGAGGGATATTTGTGGCAGTTTTGCATTATATTTGTGGTGGAAGGTAGACAAATCAAATCTACATGTGTTGCAAGGACATGGAACCATACATACACACCCTGTGCATGGCAAATCATTGGTTCTACTGTTGAACTATATTATGTAAACATTGGAGTAAGCAGGTTGAAGGGCATCTGAGCTCTCTGTCTACCATCTTTCCAACTTCCTGTAAATCTATAGTTGTTTGAAAACAAGGAAGTTTTTAATGTCAGTTCCCCACAAATGGTGAATGGATTCTGTAGGATACTATTCAAGCCCCAGGAAGTATTTCTACAAAATTGCCAAGTTGATTCTAAATTTATGCCAAAGTTAGAAAGAATTAGAATAGTCAATACAACCACGAAAAAGGTTGGCAAAGTTAAAGGACTTATGCTATGTGACTCTAAGATTTACTTTAAATCTATAGTAATATCAAAATGGAGAATATTGAGAAAAGATAAATAGATCAATTGTTTATCAATTGTGCTGCAAGAACTGAAAGAAACATACGAAAGGAAAATGAACTTGGAATGAAGCTCAGGAGTAGAATGCATCCTCACCATGCACGAGGCATCAGGTTTGATCCCAATATTTTACACGCACACACATACACACAAACTCCACACATATATACATGTACATGTACATATGTTTCCTAGTTTTGATGACAACACATGACCACTTTGTCAATTTGGACATAGCATATCTGATGCTAATTATTAAACTAAGGATCTATGACAAAAATTAACACAAAATAATCATTTTGTATTGACTCTCTTTAAATTATTTTTCTTTGACAATTTCATATATGTATATATATGCATATATACATGTATAATGAATTTTAACTGTTTTCCTCTCCTATCCCATTCTCCCTCCTTCTTCAGCTGAAACATACTTTCTTCCCAATAAATCCCCTTCCTACTTTCATGCTTTTTGTGTGTTTGACATACTGAGTTTAATTAGGGTTGCCTGCATGAGCATTGGTGGTGTGTGTTGGGGGTTATTTACTGGAACATGAGCAACTTATCAGTGACTATACCACTGGAGAAAGTGACACTCCTTCCCCAGCAACCATTAACCCTAACTCATGAGTCCTCCCTGATCCATGGTGAATGACTATCCCAATCTTGTGAAGGCCTTGTGGTGGTAACACAGCTGAAGTGAGTTCATGAGTGCACCAGATGTCCGAAGGGATCTTTTTGTGGCACACCTCCCTATCCTCTGGCTCTTACATTCTTTTTAGTCCCTCTTCCATGATGTTTGCTGAGCTATGGAGGGGTGACACAGAAGTCCATTTAGGGATGAGCACTCTCACTTATTCTAGGCACTTTGACTAGATGCAGATTTTTTTACTGGTTGCTCTTTGAATACACAGCTGTTATGGATTTAGAGATCAAATAGACCTCGTTTGAATTTCTGGCTCTGCTACAGGCTAACAATGTGATTTTGAGTAGGTTGCTTAACTCCTTTAAGAGCTCTGACTACCTATAAATGCATTTATAGTATCTGTTCTGCTCTGTTCAATACCTGATGTCAGGGTTAAGTGAAATCACGTTTCTGAGTGTGCCAGCCTCCTGCCAGGAACACATTAGATTCAATCAGCATCCAATTGTATTTCTGCTTGCCTTGGCTCTAGTGGTGTCATCTGCCTCCACATTCTGTCTTCCTCTTTCTTCTGAGGGGTTGGTTTGTTTCAGGGAGGGACGAGTCAGCACAGCTCAACACCTCACACAAAGAACTCACCTCATTGTCCTTAAATCTCTCAATCTTCTCCAAGCCCCATAAGCATTGCTTGGCAGCTCCATGGATTACACACCCGCCTGAGAACACTCACTGGGTAAAAGCACAGCATTCCTGCTCACTCAGAACTTTGCAGTCTATTCTCAGGGCTAATGCCTCCATAAACATTGATTTCTTTAGAGCAATGTAATTTCCTTGTCTTATTTTACTTTTTTACTCCAAATCCTTGCCTTTCCTGAAGGCAATAAATATATCCATGAAAATATAAATGAACCAAAGTAAAACTCCAGTCCTCTAGCACTGATATGTATCTCACAGTTGGGCCACTATTTAGATATTCTCTTTAATTTCATTTACTTTGTGGTTATTTTTTCCCCAATCTAAGTAATCTGTGAGGACAAGAATACTTTTGAACCAGATAAAGTACTTAATGTGCTGCTCAGTTTTCATTGGTTCCTAAATCTGATGATATCAACTGGAAGGTTGCAGACAACTATGCTACTTGGAGTTCTCCCTCTTCCAGGAGTTTCTTTACTCACAAATTGCTTCTCTCTTAGAAATTCCTTTCCTCTTTACCTCTACTGATCCAGAAAGCAGAACTATAACTGAAACCACACCTCCTCTATGAATCTCAGTGTTTCTTAAGTTCTCCTTTGCCTCCTATGACCTTCCCTCATGTGAGTGGAATTTTAAAGATCAGTGTGCCAATCACTAGTTGTGGGAACTTGAGCAAGGTATTTAATCTCTCTGATCCTTGATTATCTATGACTTTAAAATGAAGATAATAGCATTTATCACTCAGGACCATTGTGAGGATCAAATGAGGTAATGTATATGGAAGGTCTTTGCAAACTAAGCCGGGATAAACAAATGAAAGGGCTAATTATGTCTATTATAGCTCTTAGCACAGCCTGCCTTGACTTGTACTTACTTGTCAGTGGATTTGTCTCCTGAATCCTTTCGAGAAACTGTGAGAGTCAGACTGTTTTACTGGTTTTTATAACCCCCACTCTGCTTTACACATGTAGGCATGCATTGGGATGTGTTGAACTGAGATTACTCAGCGCTTATTCAAGCCAGGCTCTTCTTCCTTCAGAGAATCTAATGTCAATTCCAGTACTGTTGATCTATATATAGCCATTGATGTACACATACTTTTCTTTAAAAAAATCACCAGAAGACTATTTTCAAATTCGAAAGGGGGAGTTATTTTCCTCCGATAAGTACCACATGTTCAAACCCTGCAGAACAAGTAACCAGCGCAATTCATCAAATGAGATTATAGGAATTCAGGAAACAGCAAGTTCTAATTAAACCAAAATAACAATCCATAGCAGATGCACACTCTATTTTCAAGCCATGCTTTTGTGATTTATTATCCCGGAGTTGTGGAGTCAGAACTTGAAACAGAGGAACTGAGCTAAAAGCCAAAATAGGACAATTGTCCAGCTCTTGTAGAAGAGTCTAAATTAGAATGTCAGATGTTTATATTCAAAGTCAGGGACATCTTCCAACCAAGGAGGGAGCAGTACTCTCAACTGACCACTGACTCCCTGGATCTAAAAAATGGTACTGTTGAGATTTCTACTGTACATTTTCATATAGCTTCTTCAGGAGTTCTTTTCTGGCCCTCCTGGAAGAGTTAGGTCTTTTTCTTTGGGTTCTCAACACTGCATGCTCATCTTTGGCTAGTGCATAACACATTGCTTGGGCACAAACCATGGCCATGTCAGTCTAGTCAGACTTTATCTCTTAAGAAGCTTTGGACGCTGAATTAGTCCAGTGTTATTAAGTATGGTCATAGTCCTTTCAGAAAAAAAAAATGTTGATTAGACCTGTAGACGTGATTTTGCACCTCTGAAGAGAGCTATGGACTGACAATACACATTTGTGAGTAATCACCATATAGATATTCCAGGGTAAGAGACTGTGAGAAAAAGAGAGATGTGGCTAAGGGGGAGGGTGTAGGAAGAGAGTCAAGAAGGAGGGGAGAGGACAAGAGGAGGCCTAACTGCTCAGATTTACCATTTATTTACTTGGCAAAGGACTTTGGGCAAGGCTTTTCATCATCTTAAGCTGCAAGTCTCTTCTCTGTTAAAAAAAAAAATAAAGCATTCATAAATTTATCTGGCATATACTTTCAAGAATGCATATTATAGGCCAGCTATGCAAGATGGGGAAACAGCAATAGATGAAGCATCAGTTTTCCTTGGAAATGAGTGTATAACCAGGGTCAGCCAGAGATAAATGGATATGGTGAACAGATGGAGCCAGGATGGTTTTGGTTTCTTTCTGAATTGTAGCCATGCCAGTCCTGGATGATCAGGACAGATTTCTGGAAGGATGGCATCTAAGAGGAAACCTGAGGGAAATGTGGGCGACCATCCATATGAGAACTAGGAAGCAAAAGGAAGTGAACCAGATAGAGAAGCAAGAAGTGCGAAAGCCCGCAGATGAGGAGTGAGTAAACGGAGGCTCTGTAAGCATCTCCATCTGAGCTAGAGAGAAAATGCAAAGGGGAGACAAGTTGGGCGGGTCTAAATTATGAAGCATCCTGGGGGCTGATTGTGGGAGGCTGGCTTCCATCTCAAAGGAAGTGAAGAGTCATGGAGATTTTGTTAACTGAAGAATTCAATCAGTAAAATAATATTTCACAGTTATAGCTCTTGTTTCAGGTGGAAACTGCATTAGAAGTAGGAAGGCCAGTTAGGAAGCTGCCAAAAGTGTCTAGATACAGAATGAAGATGCCTAGAATCCAGACAACGGCGGCGGAAATGCAAACAAAACTTTGGATTCTACAGGCAATGAGAAAGTAGACTACGGCAGCAACTTGAGTTCTCGAAGTGAGCAAACATCAGGAAAAGCTGGATTTTGGTGCAGAGTGATAAACACGCCAAGCGCTGTTTGGCACGCTCATTACAAATTATATACATGTATTAGAATGCCAATTACCCCATAAACATGTATTGTGTCAATTAAAACATGTTAGCAAACATTTATACAAGTAAAAAATAAATGACTTCAAAAGAGAAATGAGAGTTTGCTGTCGGCCTCGCAATGGGAAGGGAATTCAACTCACCCATTTCTGTGACTCCTGGCATTTACACTTTGTATGTTCATGAGTTTGTTTTTAAGAGACCACTAACTACAGCAACCTTAATTTTAAACACAAAAACCACAAACAGATGTCTGCTTCTTACCCTGTATCCTTTCCTTCTATTGAGAGAGATGTTGCCTATCCTAGCTCATTGGTCCCTTTGAAGACATTCTTTTGAGAAATAAAGCATTATTGTTGTTAATACTACAAGTTGGATGTTGTTCCTTCTCTTTCCACAGGTCCAACATTCTCAGGAAGTTAACGTGCAGCCTCCTGTTCACATCCCACAAACCTCTGCATGTACAAAGCCCAGCATACTGTATGGCATGTAACAGGTGTTCTGTAGAAGTGTTAAATACATGAACTAATGAAATAAGAAGTAATTTATATTTAAGTGCATTGAAGGAACAGGGAAGAACTATACTGTTATGAGGGTAAGTTGAGGAGTAGTTACCTATGGGAGTTCGTTGTGAAAATAAGCAGGACCTTGGACTTTGGGCACTGTATTGGCTGCTTGTAGATCTTTTGCTGATATTTTAAATAAAATGTTAGAAAATCCAAGTTTCATGATCAGATCATCGGAGGCATGTAATACACTTCTTCACAATTAATTCATTTGATTTTCATATTTCTTGCTCATAGAAAAGATTGTTTTTTACTTTGATATCACTCTTCTGATCTGGGATGGTATTTCTATGACAACCACTAAATTTGGCACATACTTAGCTGAAACAGAGAGGGTTTCCTTCATTAAAAGAATGGTGACATGTCTCAAGAGTAGGAAACTTAATATCATTTCCATGGCACAGTGGATGCACAGGAGGGAAAGAGGAAAGGAAAGGGGGTGGGAGGAGGCAGAGACATACAAAGAAAGACGACAGTAAAATATACTGTCTTCCAGTGACAAATGAATAGATCAACAAAGCTGTTCTACACGTGAAGAGAGAGAGGGAAGGAGAGCAAGGAAAACATGCAAATATGTGATTTAGGGAGAATCAGTTTGGGGGTTCTACGTCTACTCACAGACTCATATTTCGGGAAAGTGCTCTTCACACCCACTGTTTGCTATGGAAATACTCCGTGTGTGTGTATAGCCCCACAAGGAAGACACTCAATAATACAAATAACAAAGACTTAAGAGGTTAGGAGAGTAGTATGGTCCTTTATGATTTCATTCCAAGACCCCAAAATTATCTGCTGCAGGGGCTGAAGAAATGGCTCAGTGGCTAAAGGCACATGCTGCTCTTGCAGAGAACCTGAATTTGGTTCCCAACCTCCATGTTTATACAACCACATGTAACTCCAGTCCAGGGGCTCCAGGGTCCTCTTCTGGCAACTGCACTTATGTCACACACATTCCATGCAGACACATACAAACAAATTAAAAATAAACCTCAAAAAATTGCGGCTGCATATTCAAGGAGTTCTGGTGACCATAGGAATGGATCTTTCACAACTTCAGAAGCAAAATCTTACCCCAAATATCAACTTACCTAGAAAATAATATAACTATGTATGTGACAAATTGAGAGGCTTATGAGGAAGAACACTCCAGGAGACCAGAAGACCAGAAGCCTGTCTTCTAGTAACAAATCTGCAACTGCACACCTGTTTCACCTTGGGAAAGTCAGTTTCCTTCTTTGTGCCTTATCTTCTCATTATTAAAGGTCAGGAAAGCATAGAGTGATGCTAACATTTCATCAATTAGAAGGCTTACAATGATGGAAGGCTGCAAATGATCAATAAGTCAAAACTTCAAACTAGCTTAAAAATAAATCTATGTGGGCATAGAACTGTGGATATGGGCAGCAGGCCCCAACCTTAGCCAGAGAACTATTGGCAGCTGATTACTGCTGGGTGAGGGAGAGCTGATCTTCTTTAAGGGAGAGACTCTAGATAGGCTGACTAGTCTCCAGTGGGTGAACTTGCACTGAGGAGCATCTGGGTATACAAACTTGACTCAGTAGGCCTTAACATGTATGACAGAATGCATGAACTCTGGTGAGGAGGTGTAAAGATAATTGAGATGTTTTATATAAAATTCACAAAAATTCAATAAAAATATACATTGAAAAAAATGTTTTCAAATCTGAAAAAAAATCTATGGATCATTAAATGGAATTTTGAGGCTGGTGTGGTAGTAGCTCATGACTGTAATCCAGGTATTTGGGAAGCTAAGGTAGCAGATTCACTGTGGGTTTGAGGTCAGCCTGGAATACACAGTGAGTTCTAGGCAAGCTTGGGCTACAGAATGAGACCCTCTCTCAAAACTGCAAATGAAATGGGTGGCTAGAAAGGTGGTTCAGACTTAAGAGCACTGGTTGTTCTTGTAAAAGACCGGGGTTTGGTTCCCAGCACCCACTTGGTGACTAGCAATCACCTGTAACTCTAGTTCCAAGGAATCTGATGCCCTCTTCTGGGCTCCATAGGCATTGCATGCATGAGTATACTTACATACATGAAGGCAAAAGACTCATACACATAAAATAAAAATAACTCAGGAAACAAAACAAAACAAACAAGAAAGAAAATTCCATCGACTACAGAGCACCTGTCTTTTCTGTTTTGAGTTTCTTATTCTCAAAATTCACCTGCAGCATTCCATTTCTAAAATTCAAATCCTCTAGCTCTCTAAGGATTCTGGCAGGAAACTTGATTCTTGTTGTAGAGAAATACATTTCTCCTTTTGTTTTGTTCACTAAGCATACACATCCAGGAAAATACCACTACTAAATAGTTATATTTCAGGCAGAGATGACAACAGCCCGATTCTAAGCTGATCTAAATATGAGGAAATATATTCCTAGACATGGGTAGAAAACTCCAGAATAGTTCTAGGCTAACTCAGCCACAGCTCAACAGCATGATACAAGAATGAGATTCTTTCCACACTCCACTGTGCCTGCCTTAGCCTGCTGCACATCCTTGTGAATGCCTCTCTTCATGATCCCCAGATGTCTACTACAGCTCTCAGTATCACATACAGAAGAGGCAGGAGATGGGAAGGAAAGCTGTGAAGTGCTGTTTTCTGGATAGGACAGAACCATGGTACACATGAACTCACAGCAGCTGTGGTTAATGGTAAAAGATCAAACCAGCCAAAACTCCACATGGATGGGGAAAAGGCTTCCCTACTTACTTTCCTAAAAGCAGAGCAGAATCTTTCTCTCAAGTGCATTTCCTCTTCAGTATCTTTGATAGAGTAGTTCTCACAAGCCCATTCTTAAATGGATCCCTAGAGACGAGAAGTGAATTGTTCATTTAGTAGGGTAGGAGTGGAACAGACTCCCTTCCTTTCTTTCTTTCTCTTTCTTTCTTCTTTCTTTCTCTTTCTTTCTTTCTTTCTTTCTTTCTTTCTTTCTTTCTTTCTTTCTTTCTTTCTTTCTTTCTTTCTTTCTTCCTTCTTTTGAGTTTCCCTGTAGCCCCAACTGGCCTGGAACTCATTATGTAGACTAGGCTGGCCTTGATCTCACAGAGATCCCCTGCCTGTGCCTCTTGAGTGCTGGGATTAAGGGCATGCACCACCATGCCTAGTTCACTTGCTCTTCAATCACAAGAATGCCTGATGCCTAAAATGAATGGAGTCTATGCAAAGGAATTTCCAAAGAAAACCCATTCTAGAAAAAAAAAAAAAACTGCACAGCATTAGTTCTTCCTGCTAAGTCTCACCCTACTGGTAGACTTTGAGTTATGTCTCATTGGGCAGAAGGGAGTTTACAGCCTGTCTGTTCTGAAATACCAGTTTACAATATCAAAAGCAAAATGCTGTGTCCCGTCTTGGATCTAATTTTTCATTCCTCCTCTTATCACTGGCCACAGGAATAGAGTATCTTAATCATTTCAGTGTCTCAGTTTACCCCTCTGTGAAATGGAATAACATCACTCACTGCCTCTGCCTCATCACACACTTTTGAAGGTTGAATGAAACAAGGTAGGAACACAGGGCACCTGAATGTACTCACATTCCACAGATGGTGGTTCCTGCTTTCCTCACCTCTGGCCTCTGTGGATGGATCTGGAAAGAGGAGGGTTACACAGAACTAAATTCAGTACATTTTCATGTAGTTGGCTTTTAGTTTTGTTTTAACTTCACTCTGTATTTTTTATATAAAATAAGTGCTAGAATGCTCATTTTGTTCCATATTTCAGTCTTTATAATCCTCATCTGCCTGTTGCAGAGAGCATAGGTGTGATGCCCACCTCTGTCTCCTAAAGTCGTCTCTTATTGGAATGGTACGAAAGTTGCCAACCACTTGGAAAATAAATCAGGATGAGGGTGAATGGCTTATAAGACCTACAAAAAACGTATTTTTAGATGGTGTTTTAGGTCTACATTCAGTTGGTAATTATACATGTCAGTTAGAGTAAGAGAATTTTATTAAAATGTCAGTGAATCTGGAATTGATGCAGAAAAAAGGCTTAATGGAAGAGTTGACTTTTGAACCAGACTTTGAAAAATGATCAGAAATTCATTAGTAGGAGAAAGAAATGGAGGGTAGGCTGAGGCAAACAAAGTCCACATATGGAATGTTGGCACAGGGAACATTGCAAGTCTATCAAAAAGCAAGAATTTCAATGCTGGAGAATCCTGGTTGGAAAAACAACTCAAAGGTGGAAGATTCTCTTATGCCATGCAGAGGTAGTTACACATTCTGTCCACAATGAGCTATTCAAGGACTGAATCAGAGAAGAGACATGATGGGACTTAAGTTTTAGTCAAGTAATCTTCCTGGAGGATAAAATGAGTATTTTAGATGAGATTTTCTGTGTTGGTAGGTAAGATAGTGAAGCAAAATATACAAACAATATTGGAAGTAAAAGGAACAGGGTTGGAAAAGAAGACAGACAGCTCAGGACACAGAGAGGCTTAGGTGTTCCCTGAAGATGCAGGAGAAATTCTTTGTTTACCGTTGGATTCAAGAAGAGGACCACAACCTCTCCAACACTGCTTATGTAACTGTCTCTTTCCCTAAACTTCTCTAATAATATCACACATTAATCTTTAGAATTTAGAACAATTCACATGATATTTTGGGGGTTTATTTGTAATGTATACCTTGGCCATACTGTCTGAATTTATTTCCCTAAAGTACTTTAGGTAAATTAGCTAGTTGAGTTTCTTCTGGCAGAAAACAACCTTTCTCTTACAAAGCTATGCTCATCAAGTGTCCAAGGTCCTCCTCATTTATCAAAGATTCCATAATGTCCTTGTTCAATGTACAAGTATAGTAACTCTTCAGCCTTTTTTGGGGAAATGGTCTGTACACAGGGGAGGTACTGTTAGTCTTCTGCCCTGGTGAAAATGGATGATGATACGTTTTGAGGAATGGTCACTGTGCTGGATAGTTTTAGTGTCAACATGACATACCTGGGTTGAGGGAGCCTTAATTGAGGAATTGCCTCCATTGGACTGGCCTGTGGCCATGTCTGTGAGGCATCTTCTTCATTACTGAGTGATATTGGAGGGCCCAGTCCACTGTGGGCAGATGGACCTATGTTGTATAAGAAAGCAGGTTGAGCAGGGGCCAGAGGACCAAGCCAGTAAGCAGCATTCCTCCATGGACTATGCTTCAGCTCCTGTCTCCAGGTTCCTGCCCTCAGTTCCTACCTTGGGCTCCTTCAGTGATAAACTATGAGGAGGAAGCTAGAGGAGATGTAAGCCAGATAAACCCTTTCTTCCCCAAGTTGGTATTGGTCAAAGTGTTTGGTCACAGCAATGGAGAAACAAACTAGAACAATCAGTTTCATACTGTCATGACTCCTATGTTCCTTCAAACTTCTTGGATGAACTCCATCCATTTTATAATGTTTTTGCATTTAGTTTGAAACTCTGATCCTAAAAATTCTGTTTCCCAGTTCTTTTCTATCAAAAATCAAACAGTACATAGATTTTCTTTCTTTCCAACATGGAATTAACATCATTTTGTAGATGGAATGTGATAGCTGGGGTCCTATTAAGCTTTGATCCCTGAAACATGGCAAGATGAAGATAACATTTGACTCGAGCCCATTAAAGAAGTCTCTGTATTAAGTGCTGGCTGGTCCATTGCCCAGAAACAGAATCATCAGATAGCCACCACAGGCAGTAACCAAAACAACCAGACTAGAAAATGGATATTCCATCTACTTTTGAGCATCTAAATGACCAAACTGAATCTAGTACTGCATGATCAATTCTAATTTAAAAGCTTAAATGATTTTTGAATTCTATTTACTTAAAAGTTTCTTATTTATCATATTTGATGTTTATCTAAATTAGTTAACTAATCTAGTTAACATTTAGATTAAATTTATAAAGATTCATGTGAGGTCATATACACATGCAAAATCCATCCACTCAATCCTCTTACTTCTTGGGGCCAGAAGTGAAGTCCACAGACATTGATACCAAGAACGCTTCCTCATGAAACTCCTCCACATTCCTGAGGGTTTTTTTTCTTTACACTTTGTGCTCAGAATGCCTCTGTTGTCTCACCCTTGTTTGGATCCTGCATAGGCTAAATTAATGATGTAACTAGAAAGAAGGATGTGATATCTAAACTACTGGAAGATTCAAATATCACTGTCACATGCATCTCTCTGCAACTAGTATTTGAAGGTTTTTTGCTGAAGACTCACCTCTACAAATTTCCCTAACCAACACCATCCCTGACTGTAAAACAACATGTTAAGTTTTGTTTACATAGCTGGGGATACAGCTCAGTGTTAGAGTGCTTGCATAGTATATTTAAATCCTGAGTTTGATCCCTAGGACCACCAAAAACAAGTTCAGTCCACAGCTTCCTCTTTTCCATTCTAGTTTCCTTCACATATCTTAATCTTTTCAGTGACAGCACTTTTGCATGTATCTGTCTTCCCTATTGACTTTGGGCGCCATGAAGACCAGAACTAGCTCACTCATATTTCCTGTATGCATATTTCTAATTGGTATATGTAAAATAAGAATTTCCATTTTGAAATACGCAACCCAGTGGCATTAATTACATTCACGAGGATGTGCCACACTCTCACCTTCCTCAGAGTATCTTACACAGCTTTTGTATTTGCTTCATTATGCATGACCTATGTGAATTTAACCAGTATTTACATAGTGAATTGTTTAAGTGATAAATGGATGCAACAGTCTAGAGGTTGGCTAAAATATGTAGTAATTTGGACATTTTTGTGTGTAAAATGTCCAAATACAGTGCAAAGGCTGTAAAGCTGAAGTAAGTTGTCACTACCAGGAGAGACTATATCAAAGGGAGTATCTTTAGAAAGAGGACCTGTGCTATTGAGGACACTTGAAGCAAGCTTTTGATGAAAAGGTTATATGGCAGAACTCAGAGACTTCCATGAGCAGTGACAGCATCCCTTGCCAGTGGAGAACTTTCAATATAGACCAGTCTGATATCAGGCCTTTTGTGGGTTGTCTGACTTTTAGAACTGTTTAGAAAGGATTCAAAAATGGCTTTGATGTGTAATAATGATCTCCCCTCCCCTTAGAAAAGGGTGTGCTGATTTTGGGTCCTAGCATAGTCTTTCAGGCTATAAAAGAAACTGACAGTGATGATTTCTCTGTTCTTCATTAGTGTGCAAGCTTTGGGATACTGTACATACAATGATGGTCACAATTGTTTGGATTTCACAGTAATGGACAGTTATATAGTTTGAAACAAGGAGAGGAGGGCAGAGTAACAAGCAGTGCTTTAAGTCCATGAGGGAAAATCAACAAATACCTGTTTTGTGCTATCTGTTCTCACATGTAGAGCATGCTGACTAACTTGCTATATCCCATTGCTCCATCCCGCACCGTGAGGAACTGGTCTTCTGACTGCTGTCAGCCAGGAAGGCCAGGTGTGGTCCAGCTCAGAGCCCAAGGAACAAGCCCTCATAGTAGTTGTAGTGGAAAGATCCAGAAGTGCAGGGGTAAGACCTTTCTCAAGGTCCTCACCTACAGTTCTGTAGTTTTCTTTGTGTTTGTCTGTTTACATTCATACATATTTATGTGCTTCTCATCCTAGTTATTATGAAGCAAGACTAATAAATTATTGACTGACTTTTTCTCCTTGAAATAACTGTTTGGTCCATTCCTAACCCAACCTAGTGAATATAAAAAGAACTTACACAATCTCCCTCAAAGGGCAGGAGTGTGCAGATTTTGTATAAGAAAAAGATTCATGGTTAACAGTCAGCATTGTGTTATGTTACTGTACCACATTTTCTTTATCCACCCATCCATCAACGGACAATTCCTTCAGTCTGTGTCTTGGCTGTTGTGAACAGGGGCACAATAAACATGGCACAAAGAGGTCTCTTTGATACACTGATTTGAAATGTGAAATGACTGTATCATATGATGGCTCTACTTTTGGAGCACCTGCTATACCATTTTCCGTATTGGCTGTAATAACTTACAATCCTATCAACAGTGTGATGTAGTTTCCTTTTCCTTGCATCCTTGATAGCATTCGTTAGCTTTGGTTTTTCTGATAATTGCCATTCTAAACGTGGTGAGATGATTATCTCACTGTGGTGTTAATTTTCACCTTTCTGATGATTAGTGATGTTAGTATTTTTCTTTTGGGAAATGTCTATCCAAGTCAATTGCCCATTGCTTAATTGGATTATTTTGAGTTTTGTTTGAATGTCTTATATATTAACATATGTTATCAGGTGAAAATGTTTTCTCTCATTCTTCAAGTTCTCTCGCCTTAATCAATTATTTCATTTTATTCTTTTTAAATAAATAATTTATTGAGAATTTCATACATGCATATAAGGTGTTTTGATGAAATCCATGCCCACAGCCTCCTCTCCAACTTCTCCTATAAGTCCCCATCACTTTTTCTGATAACTTCATGTACTCCTTCTTTGATTTATTTTTTTAATGGGGCTTTTGGCTACACTAACATTCCCCCCTCTGAAGAAGTAACCCTAAAATCTTTTAAGGATTAGATAACATCTCCCAAATATTTTCAACGTTTTTGGACCTTGGAATGTAGTGTCTTGCTAAGAGGCTCAAGGACATTGTGAGTTTTAGCCAAGAAACTGGTTATTTTTCTTTGGGGTCTTTTAACCCTAACTGCCTAGCCAATTCCTACTTCCTATTCTTATTACACCATCCTCTGAAGAGGTTACCCAAATTACCAATAGGAAATAGGGACTCAGATCACTCTGGTTTCTTCCATACTGATCAGGGACATGGGTTGAGGCAATTGGAGTACCAATTGGAGTACCCATTCAATGGGTCTATCTTAAAGACTCCCAAATTGCATAACTCTTGTTTCTAAGGAGAGAAAAAAGTCCTTGAATCATGAATAGGAGATGTGAAGGAGAAGTAAAGGCGAGAGTAATTAGCATTACAAGTTCTAGACAGAGCTAGAAAAAGGTCAGAACAGGGCAATCTTCAAATGTTCATATGAAAGTCCATTAGAATTTCTTGACAAGGATTTCTGCAAGCATCCCACTATTGGGTTCCTCCTCATTTTCCTTTTGTCTTCCAAGGCTGGACTCTAGAGTGATGGTGTCAGGATTTGCTTTCATGTATTTTGAGAGCTGTTTGAGTGGTTAGAATCAGTGCCAGTTCTCTCTCAAAGGCTTTTAGATGGGGGA
>NW_008360313.1:1749108-1750824 GCF_000622305.1 Nannospalax galili
GGACTTAAGCCTAATGTCTGGGAAGTGTAATCCCTTGAACTCTTAAAGAAATATACTGATGACTTTGCTCTTTGGTTATACTTTCCTTTTGGGTGTTTACGACCATACAGTTGGCCCAAATGAATCAATTTATTTTTACACTTAAGGTCATTTGAGGACCTGTTCCTCAGGGGTCACATGGGCTTGGGAGGAGCTCCTGGCTCCTTTCTTTTACCAGTTCCATCTATGTGAAGATAAGTCAAAGGTCCTGCTTGACCATGTCTGTCTTCACTTGGAATTATGAATGAGATGTTTCCTCTGAGTTGACCCTCCTCTTTTTAGACAGGACACTGGTTAAGTCTATCTTGTAGGGTCTCCATAGCCTCCCTGAACAAGAGGATAGGTAACTCACCACAGTTACAGGACATTTTGGGAGATGTTCCATAGTCCTCTGGAACTTAGTCAACCTTGGAGGGCAAAGGGCAAAAACTGTCCTTTCAGTTCCTCTGACCACATTAGTATAGGGCCTCAAGTTATGGCTATTAAACATCTAAAAAGGTTAGTTTTACCAGTCTGGAACTTTTAATTATCATGTGCTATGTAGATAAGGCTTGGGTAAAAAAAAAACAAATATTCTCAGATAAACCTTGACTAGAATCTATATATTTTGTTCCTTAAACTAGTTGATTAAACTATGACCATAAATATTTTAAGATTATGTGTATATTATTTTTGTCTCATCCTTTATATATAACAAACCTAAACAGCCCTTCATCACTTGCTTAGGCTTTCTCATTTTTTCTGTCTACTTTGGAAAATATCTCCATTCCCATATCCTTTTAACATCTTTTACATTCTCATTTTCTTTTAAAAAAATAATTATGAGACATAATGGCATTAACAAATAAATTTTCCATCTGTTGTGAGACTTCTTTTCCTGGGGATGCTAAGCAATGCTTATTCCCTTTTAAGGTTTTCATGTCAAGCCAATGTTTGGTTAAAATTTTACTAGGGAACCAATTAATTTATTGAGCTTACTTACTGAGATAACTGAGGGATTGCTGAAGTGTATGTATGACCTGAGGGTATACACACTGGAAAGCCTTTACCCAGCATGGGTCATGGCTTCTCTTCCTAGCCTTCCCCTGACTGTATACTTTAGCCCTCCTCAAATCCAGGACACCACATGTGATTAGGGCCAAATTACATACAGTTAGCTGGGAAGAGTGGCTGCATAATCTGGTGAAGGTCCAATAACCCTGCTTGGCCCTCCTTTAATGAATGAGCTCAACCGTCAACAAGCCCATTTGTGACGATGTTTAACAATCAGTCTCAGCTGAAGTCATGATGATGGTAGTTATTTCATGCAGAAGGGACTGCTGTATAGCATCATCTTATTAAAAGGACCTGGAATTTAAAAGGATTTGGTGCTAGGATCCACATATGAGGGAGAACATACATCTGTTTTTCTGAGTCTGTGTTACTTAGTATAAAAGTTTCTAGATCCGTCCATTTACCTGCAAATTTCATTATTTCATCTTTCTTTACTGCTGAATAGAACTCCACTGTGTAAATATACCATATTTTTGCTAACCACTCATCATTTGAGGGGCACTTAGGTTGCTTCCAACTCTTAGCTATTATGTAAAGAGCAACAACAAACATGGTTGTACAAGTGTCTCTACAACAGGATGAGTCCTTTGGGTATATGCCAAGGAGTGGTATAACTGGGTCATA
>NW_008360313.1:1751171-1751990 GCF_000622305.1 Nannospalax galili
TGGATATTAAACCTCTGTCAGATGTGTCACTGGTGAAGATTTTCTCCCATTCTGTGGGCTTTCTGATGGCTTCCCTGGTTATTTCTTATGATGTACAGAAGCTTTTTAGTTTAATAGGTCCCACTTATTGATTGCTAATCTTAATTCCTGAGCAACTTCTGTCCTATTTAGAAAATCCTTTCCTTCACCTATATCTTTTAAGTTACTGCCAATATTTGATTGTAATAGTTTCAGGGTTTCCAGTTTTACATTGAGGTCTTTGATCCAGTTGGAGTTGAGTTTTGTGCAAGGTGAAGGATAAGGATCTAGTTTCATTCTTCTACAGGTGGAGATCCAGTTTTGCCAGCACCATTTGTTGAAGATGCTGTCTTTCCCCCATTGTGTGTTCTTGGTACCTTTGTCAAGTATCAGGTGGCTGAAATTGCATGTACTGGGGTTTGAATCTTCATTGATGTTCTATTGATCTGTGTCTATTTTTATGCCAGTATCGTGCTGTTTTATGACTATAGCTCTGTAGTATATTTTGAGATCTGGTATAGTAATCCCCCCAGCATTGCCCTTTGTGCTCAGGGTTGCTTTGGCTATCTGGGGTCTTTTGTGCTTCCATACGGAATTTGAGAATGTTTTTTTTCTAATTCTGTGAAATATGTCTTGGGGATTTTGATTGGGATTGCATTGAATCTATATGTTGCTTTTGGAAGGATGGTCATTTTCACAATATTAGTTCTTCCAATCCATGAGCCTGGGAGGTCCTTCCATCTCCTGGTGTCTTCCTCAATGTCTTTCTTTAATGATTAAAATTTTCATTGTAAATATCTT
>NW_008360313.1:1752129-1754045 GCF_000622305.1 Nannospalax galili
GCCACTTTACTGAACGTGTTAACAATTTATAGGAGTTTTCTCTTGGAATTTTTGGCATCTCTTAGATATAATATCATGTCATCTGCAAAAGGGATAATTTGATTTGATCTCTTCCAATTATTACTCCTTTAATTTCTTTCTCTTGTCTTACTGCTCTTGCAAGAGTTTCAAGCACTATGTTAAAGAGGGGTGGAGATAGTGGAAAGCCTTTTCTGGTTCCTGATTTTAATGGGAATTCTTCCAGTTTTTCTCCATGTAGAATGATGTTGGTTGTGGGTTAGTTGTATATAGCTTTAATTATGTTGAGGTATGTTCCCTCCAGTGCAATTCCCTCTAGGGCTTTGAACATAAATGCATGTTGACTTTTGTCAAAAGCCTTTTCTGCATCTACTGAGATGACAACATGGTTTTTATCTTTGAGTCCATCTATATGATTAATGACATTTGAGTCATTAATGAGTTGCAGATATTGAACCAGCCCTGCATCTCTGGGATAAAGCCTAATTGGTCATGGTGAATGATCTTTTTGATGTGTATCTGTATGTGGTTTGCAAGTATTTGTTGAGAATTTTTAAATCTATGTTCATTAAGGATATGGGTCTGTAGTTTTCTTTTTTGGTTGTGTCTTTTCCAGGTTTGGGTATTAGAGCAATGCTGGCTTCACAGAAGGAATTTGGGAGTTCTCCCTCTGTTTCTATCATTTTTGAATAATTTAAGTAGTATTGATTGGAGGTCTTCTTTAAATGTCTGGTAGAATTCTGCTGTAAATCCATCTGGGCCTGGCCTTTTTTTAGTTGGGAGGCTTTGTATTACTGTTTCAATTTCCTTACATGTTATGGGTCTGTTTAAACTGTTGATCTCTTCTTGGTTTAACTTTGGAGGTTCCCATGATTTCAGATATCCACTTCTTTTAGATTTTCAAATTTAGTAGCATATATGTTTTTAAAAATATTCCCTTCTAATGGCCTGGATCTTTTGGGTGTCTGTTGTGATGTTTCCCCTTTCATCTCTGATTTTGTTGATTTGTATTTGCTCTTTCTTTCTTTTGGTTAACTGGGCTAAGGGTCTGTCTACCTTGTTTAGCTTTTCAAAGAACCATCTTTTAGATTCATTGATTCTTTGTGTTGTTTTCTTTGTTTCTATTTCATTAATTTCTGCTCTGATTTTTGTTATTTCTTCTCTTCTGCTGGGTTTGGGTTTCATTTGTTCTTGCCTTTCCAGTTCCTTGAGTTGCAGTCATAGGTCATTTATGTGGGCTCGTTCTAATTTTTTAATATAGGCACTTAGAGCTATAAACTTCCCCCTTAGGACTGCTTTTAAAATTGTTCCAGAGGTTGTGTTGTGTCATATTGTCCTTTTCATTGAATTCCAGGAATTCTTTTATTTCTTTCTTAATTTCTCCTTTGACCCACTTATTGTTTAGGAGTGCGTTGTTCAACCACCACACAGTCATGTAATGACTAGGATTTTGTCCAGTGTTCATCTAATAGAATGCAGGGAATTTTCAATTTTTTTGAATTTGTTGAGGTTTGTCTTGTGGACCAGTATGTGGTCAATTTTTGAAGAATTTCTATGTTGTGCTGAGTAGAAAGTGTATTCTTTGGTGGTTGGGTGGAATATTCAAAAGATGTCTCTTAGATCCATTTTATGTATGGTATCATTTAATTCAGACATCTCTCTGTTTATTCTTTGTCCAGTTGACCTGTCTAATGGAGACAGTGGGGTATTGAAGTCCCCTACTGTTACTGAGTTGGGGTTAATTTGTGTCTTAAAGTCCTTTTTTTTTTTTAATGAATTTTGGTGCACCAGAGTTTGGTGTATGTATGTTAAGTATTGTAATATCTTCTTGGTTAACTGTTCCTTTGATCAGAATGAAGTGACCCTCCTTATCTCTTCTGTTTAGTTGTACTTTGAAG
>NW_008360313.1:1754067-1754943 GCF_000622305.1 Nannospalax galili
ATTGCAACCCCTGCTTGTTTCTTAGTGCCATTTGCTTGGAATATTCTTTTCCATCCTTTTACCTTAAGGTAGTGCCTGTCCTTGAGGTGAGATGGGTTTCTTGTAGACAGCAAAGAGATGGATTTTGTTTCTTAATCCATTCAGCTAGCCTGTGTCCTTTTGACTGGGGAGTTCAGTCCATTGATATTTAAGGTTATTATTGAAAGGTGTGTATTGGTTGCTTTCACTGTGATTGCTGTTTGTGTTCTCTAATTTTGTGTTTCTTAGATTATACCTTTATTTATTTATTTTCTTTCATTGCCCTGGGGTATAGCTGTTTCTCTCTCTGCTCTCTGTATTGCTTCAAGTATTCTTTGAAGGGCTGGTTTTGTGGGCATGTATTCTTTCAGGTTATTTGTGTCATGGAAAATTTTTCTTTCCTCCTCAACTATAATTGATATTTTTGCTGGGTAAAGTATTCTGCACTGGCACTTATTGCCATGTAGAACTGGAAATACCTTGGTCCAGGCTCTTCTGGCTTTCATAGTTTGCATTGATAAGTCAGCTATAATTCTGATGGGCTTTCCTTTACATGTGACTTGTTTTTCTTTTGTTGCTTTCAGTATTTTCTCTTTGTTTTGTATGTTTAATGTTTTTACTATGATGTGCCGTGGAGAGTTTCTTTTCTGTTCCTGTCTGTTTGGTGTTCTGTATGCTTCTTGTATTTGTATGGGCATGTCCTTTCCTTAATTTCAGGACATTCTCTTCTACAATCCTGTTTAATATTTGGTCGGTACCATTAACCTGAAATTCTCCTTCCTTTATTCTTAAGATCCATAGATTTGGTCTTTTCATTGTGTCCCACATCTTTTGCATATTCCATTTCTCTGTTTTTTT
>NW_008360313.1:1755047-1804958 GCF_000622305.1 Nannospalax galili
TTTCAAGTTGGCTTATTGAGTTTTGCACTTCCTTCTTCATTTCTGCCTGAGTTTTCTTCAATGTTTCTATCTCTTTTGTGAATTCATTCAGAAGTTTATCCCTATCTTCTTTTAGTTCTTTGATTTGTTTGTTCATGTGTTCTTTAAATTCATTGAATTCCATGATCATATTTATGATTGTTCTTTTAAATTCAATGTCCTGGGTTATCTCTAGGGGGTCCTCCTTGTAGAACTCTTCTACAGGATTGGTGGAATTTGGTGGGGACATAGTGTTTTGCCTTTCCATTTAACTATTCTTTCATTGTGATTTTGGCATGTGAATTTATTTTGTTGTTTATGATTCTGATATGAGAATTAAGTTAAAGTATGCTTCTGATTGTATTATTGGGGTACCTAGATCCTTTATTGGTTATGTAAAGCTGGTTGGTATAAGATTCAGGTTCTCTCAGGTTTAATTTGGAGGGAATTGATGGCTTCAGATCAGCTATTTAGGAGTACCCACAGAAGCCCAATTCAGGTTGCAATCAGGAACACTCAGGCTTCCTTCACCATGTAGAGGCAGGATCCAGGTACTCTCATGCAGTCCCCTGCTCTCTGTCACTCACTTGTCTCTGGAGTTTATCTGCTTAGCAATGGCCTCTTGTGAGGACCTCTTTGATCTGTTTCTGCTATACACAGTTTTCCTGAGACTCTCTCTGGTTCTCTTCAGAGAGAAGGTGAGGGCAGGAAAAGCAAAACAGAAGCTGACCTCGCTGCTTTCTAGCTGGGATTCCTAAGTTCACATTTATTATTATAGATGTTTGTGGAGGCTGAGGGATGCATGCTTGTGTGCAGAAGCTATGCCTTGCAATTGTGTTCAGACTCCTTTGTAACCCTTGGGTAGGTGTTCCAAGCAGATAAGGAAGGTGAGTACTAAAAGAGATGGTGAGCAATGGAGTTACAAGGGTTGGGGTAGCGTGAGCTGAGAAATGTTAAGGGGCTCTTCCTTTACACAAAAATTATTCCTTAGTAACTGAAGAATGCAGATGATCCCTCCAGCCACAGGTCTGGGGATGCGTCAAGGAAGATATGGACAAAGAAGAATACAAAGTAAAAGGTAGAAAAGATGTCCGAGCCATGATTACTGACTTAACAGAGTTTCAGCCCTACTGCCAACCACACTCTGGACATTTCTTCCTTTTATATTTGGCACCCATTTCTGAGGATGTTATCAACTATGATTCATGCATGGGTGGTTTGTAAATATTCTGTGTACTATACTACAGTATAGAGCAATATATAGCATATAGTGAGTGTGTAAGGATTCTCTCCTGCTATGAATGTGATTTTTTGAAAAATTGTGGTCTTGGAGAGATAATAGGAGAAAAAGACACATTCAGAATGCATTTTTCACCTCGCTCTGAAACTACTAAAAGCTGCTCATTTTCTTTTCTGGGTATTAAACTGATAGCATTTTATTTCTCTTGTAAAAGATTAAAATTGTATTCATAGACATGACCTCAAATCAGATTGAGTTGTTGTTCTCAAAGCAGGCTGACACACTTTCTAAGACTGTAGGACAAAAGGGCACATGGGTATGAAGTTTCTGACAGCCTATTCCAAGGCACAAAAGCAATAATCCAGTTTGAAATAAGCCACTTGCTAAAACCTAAGATACAAATCTTTCTGGGGGGAAGAAAGAGGGAAGGTGGGGAGGACTCACATGAGACAGCAGAAGTAGCCTGTGCTGTGTAGACAGGGATTATGCATCTCTAGAAGAGCATTTGTGCCTTCCCTGCTCTTTACTTACAATGTCACCCCTGTTCCCTAAGACACCCGTTCCTGTGGCATCTTCAGGAAATCCAAAGATCAAGCTTTTCTTTTTGTTATATGATGCAGCCACTAAACACAACATGCTAGATACGACAGCCTTGCAGATAAGAAAGCCCCCACGGGAGCCTGTAAAGACACAGGTGGGCCAGGCTATCGCTTGGCTTGTGGCCATTCCTTTCTACTCCATAGTCAGGCCGCATAGTTCGGTGCTTTTATGGATGACAGCTCTGCTTAGAGATAAGAACCTGTGTTCTGAAATATACCCTCTGAAAACAATGCCATGGTTATTTCTCAAACAGTCTCTCTTTTTTTTCTTTGTTTGTTTGGCTTTTGTTTTTTGAGAAGTCTCCCTGTAGTCCCAGCTGGTCTGGAACTTGCTATGTAGACCAGGATGGTCTCAATCTTACAGAGATCTGCCTGCCTCTGCTTCCAGCACACCTTGCTCACCTTCTTTTAGGTCTAATTTAAAAAAAAACAGATTAAGACAGGGTCTCCTATGGCCCCAGCTGGCTCGATCTCACAGAGATCTACCTGCCTCTGCCTCCCAAGTGCTGGGATTGAAGGTGTGCCACCATGCCCAGCCTCCCCCCGCCTTTTTTTAAAAAGCAAGATTGAAGTTTATTTAGAAAAGGTTGCAATGCAGATTTAACAAAGAGTATTGAGAAAGAGAGAGAGAGAGAGAGATACGTAAGAGAGCATTGGTGAGTGCCTTAGAGTAGCCCTAAGCGTCTCAAGATTCCAAACATTCTTGAGCTGATAGTCAATCACTTGCACTTACTTGCAGATTCGGACATAAATCATTTACAATAGTTTGAGTCTTCTATATCTGCTATTGAGATACTTCCATAAAGGAAAATAGTCTAATTCCTATCTCCTTAATCAAGGATTTAGATTAGGAGTTTGTATCAGTCTGTATTGTATCAGTCTTTGTATCAGTCTGTATTGGGTTGTTCTAACAAAAACCCAAGGCTCGGTGCTTTATGAAGAAAAGATGTTTATTGAGCTCACAGTCTGGGAAGCTGAAAGTCAGCGTTGAGGGGCCCCATCTGTTTGGTCTCTTGTGAAGGTCCATTTGGATGGGGCATAGCATGATGGATATCATGGCAGGAGTGTGCACAAGAAGACCTCACACGGTGGAGCAGAAAGCCAGAAAATGGGAAAGGAATCTTCCTGTTCCATAACAACCCACTTTCACAGGAGCCAACCCTCTGCTGGACCTGCATTAATCATTTCTTCAGGCCAATTTTGCACTGAGCCCCACCTCTTTTAAGTTCCACCACCTCTCATCATCTCCATTCTGGGGATCAAGTCTCCAGCATATGAACTTTTGAGACAAAACACATGCAAATCAATGAAGCGCTTTTTCTGTCTAGGCCGTATAGTAAGTATTTTAGGCTATAGGGTCTCCATTACAAATACTCAGTTTTTCCCTGTACCTTTCAAGCAGTCGTGACAGTGTGTAAACAATGTGCCACACATGAATCCATGAACACATTTTCATGTAATTATAAATAGCCCAATGCTTTCTATCTTTCTGTTCTGTTACTCTGTTCTTTTTTGTACAACCATTATTATGTGTTGATATATTCTGCTTAGTTATTTTTAAAGATTATGAAGCACTTAATTACATTTATAAAGCTGACTTGCTGAAATTCTCCTGTTGTTAAGTATTTGGACTTCCTCCCATTTTCCCTGATAAGCTAAATAAAGCTACTGTACAAATCCCTATACAAGTCCCATGCAAGAATGTTAAAATCTAAATTAAAAAATGTTATTACTTATCGAAGCTCTACTAATTATTATTTTGAAATACAGTTGCGTTATATACTCCAAAACATAGTTAGATAATTATTTTTAACTCAATAAGATCACCAACTCATTGAATATCTCTACCACATTGAATAATCTGTTAGAGAAAATTATTCAACACACCTTTTACCAAGATACATGATTTGATATGAAAATTTTTTTGATATGAAATTTTTTATACCATAGCTCCTGGCAGATATTACAGATTTCTTGCCATATTTGATTATATATCTCAATATTACTGTACAAATTCTACTGTGGTGACAGCTTAAGTACTTTAATCTATGTTCAAATACTGCTCTTTCTACTTCTAAATCATGTAGTTTTGTCAACATTGTCAATAACCTCATAGTTAACCTTCAGTTACAGTCATATTCAAGCTCAGTGTATTCATTTCCCAATAGGGGAAAGTGGAATCTGAAAGCTTGTTCCATCTTGTTAGAATAGCAGACTTCTTCCAGTTCAGAGTTCAGGATCCTGTGTTTCTAAGGTCAGCAGCAGATCCTTGCCATTTAGACCTATGGGATGCTGGGGTCTAAAGTCGCAGAGAGAGATGGAAGGCAGCATGGTGAGACGCTATTCTCAGGCCTTCTCTGTGCTCAGAATGGATCTCATCCAATAGGAGCATCTCAGAAGCAAAAGCAAAGCCTACCTAATTAAAACAATCTAGAGAGCTGGGCATCCTAAGAGATGTGGTTTCACCACTTCTGTTATGACCTATTTATACCTTTAAGCACTTAGGATAACATGGAGAAAGAGTACATGGTCTAGACCATTAAGTCAAATTATTACTGGCAAAATACCTGTTTTCTAATTTTCAAAATGTCACCAACTAATGATGCGCTTTTGTAAAACACAGCAAAAAAATTATGATTAGAAAATGAGCATGAAAGATATCAGGCTGTGATTTTACACTTAGCATTAGAGACCATTTTATTATATATTTATCCACTTATTTATGTCCTCAGCTGGAGGAACTCTCAGAAATTAAACTAAGAAGAACAGATATTACACTTGATTTCAGTCAAAAGCCAAAATGCAATCTAATTTTTATAATAGAATTAACAAAAAATGTTTTACTACCTATTTCTGCTAGATAGTATATTAAATTAACATTAAATAAACATAAACAGGACAAAGTGCTTAGGTGAAGTTAAGGAAATGGCCACTTTTTCATTAAAAGTGTGGAAATACATAAACAACATAGGCTCATATGTCTTATCCAGGCCTTTGTGAGCAGGTCTGAGATCCCCCATCACTGTGGAGGGCTCAGGCTTTAAAAGCAAATAGACTTAGTCTTGTCTCAATCTCTTACCATCTGTGTGACTTGAGACAACTTACTTTCTTAGCCTCCAAACACTGTTGCTTTTAGTATTAAGTAAGACATTACAACTAAAGTGCTTATGGCAGTATCTGGCATAGTAAATGCTAAAAAGTTCTAACCAGCATTTCTGCTAAATCATCAGCCAACGTGAGAAGGGTTCGAGGAAATTTAGGAATATACAAAGAGGATGGCATGCATATTGCATCAGTGTATCATCTAATAAACAGAGCAAGATAAAGATGTGCATTGAAATCCCACAGAATAATGTGTAGCAAAACTAGCAAAAGGATTCAACAAGGATGCAAAATACACTATCAATACTAACAAGGAGAGATAATAAATATGAAATGGATTAATAACAGGAAGAATTTCTTAAGTTTCTAAGAATAGAAATAACATGAAAATGTATAAAATATTATGAATTAATGTTAGAAATTCTGTTAAAAGACACAAATAAAGATTTGACAACAATGAATGGCATGAATACTATGAAGCTGTCAGTGTCCCCAAGTTAGCTATAGATTCATTTTATTCCAATACAAAATTCAGCAAAAACTTTTGAGAAACTGATTGCACAATGAACATTGAAGAGTCAGGATTTGTAAATAGTTGAGTCAATTACACACACACACACACACACACACACACACACACAATTCAAAGGGAAAAAATGTCCCTAGCAAACAGAAAATAGTACATACCAGCACAGCAGCAGATGAACAAAACAAGGAACATACTAAATGAACATTCTTTAAGGAAAAATATATGAGCTAGAAGAGAATAAACTGTTTAAGAGATGGTTTTATGAAGGCTGACTTATGACATCAAAAATAAGCATTTAGATTCCTTTTTCTAATAATGTTTTTGAGAATTTCATATATGAGTATTGTATTTGCATCATTTCTACCCCCCCAGTCCCCCCACTCCCTCTCAATTTCTTGTCTGATTATTTGATTACTATTGTTACATATGCATGCATACATTTATAAATACAGGTATATATGTAATTCCCTGAGTCCATTTAGTGATGCTTGTGTGTACATGTGTTTAGAGGTGACCACTTGAGATTATTAGATAAGTTATCAGGGAGCTAGTCCCTGGAGAAAACTGATTCTCCCTCCTTCAGTATCCATTGATTGCCCATAGAACTTCATCTAAAGGTAAGACCTGTGAAAATACCCCCAACTCCATTGGCATGTCAACTGCTTTTGTTGTTATGCTTGTTAGGCTACTGTACTGTGGAGATTTCATGAGTGCCTCTTCCCTATCAAGTCTAGGATGCATTATCTAATAGCAGGTCTCTTCTGGCTCTCACAATATTTTTCTGTCTCCTCTTCTGTGATGATACCTGAACCGTAGATGTTCAATTGGTCAAAAATCAGAGAATAAGTGACTGTGAGATCCTCAGTTCCATCTGTTACATCTACAGCCTTTTCTTACTTCATGCTACATAGAACAGAAGGTTTAAAGACCTAAATGCAATGAATAACAACTTCAAGAAAGTAAGAAGAAAATAAGCCTTAGAGTGGAAAATGATTTATAAATATGAGACTATAAGTCCAAACTATAAGACTCTGACCATGTAAATATTAGTAATTTCTATTCAGAACAGGCACAATAGTCTTAATATATGTGTACAGTACTATATCAGCAAAGTTTAAAATCAACGAGGCTATAAAGGAAACTCCTGATCATTGGGGAGGATGAATAGGAAAATGTGTAAAGGATAAAAAGGTGATTTGTAAAAGAAGAAACCTGAATGACTACAGTTAAAGAGATTCTCAACCTCATCAGTAAGCAGAAACATAAAGTTCAGGCAACTGTGTGATGCTACTTCATACTCGCTCAATTGGCAAAAATTAAAGTCATGGGGCTCCAAGTTATCAACAAGTTGAATGAAGCAGGAGACCAAATCGCATGGCTGGTAACAGTGGAAGCTGGCACAGTCTTTCTGAAAAGTAATCTGGCAGCTTTTACTGATTGGTATCTGTGTAGCCTACAATATAACAATCTTTTTCCTGGGATCTTGCCTGAGAAGTCTCACATAGGCCAGTAAGACACCACATAGAAAAATGAGCACAAGAGTATTATTTGCACAGCAAATATTTGTCCATTGGCACATGGAAAATATTTGGCTGCCAGCAATAAATGAGCAAGTGTATGTAAGAGCTAAGCATTGAGCAAGGACATAAGAAATACAATATAGAATCTAAAGGTACATTCATGTACAAAGTACTATTGCACATTTTTCATAGGTGTGGACATATAGAAAAGCATACATTAGGCATCTTGAAGTTCACACTACATGATAAAGAATGGTTGGAAGACAGAAGATGAAGGAAAAACTAAATAAAATAAGAAAAGGGGTATTATGGGATCAAATATGAGAGGGTACCATAAGTTGAAATGAGTATAATAAATCAAATATTCACCTAAATCCAAAAATTTTAAAAATTAAAACCCAGCATATACAAATGTGGAACATACCAACAAGGTGCACTTAGTCTCCAGAAATTTTTCTTAAGCACATAGAAGCATAAGAGCCCCCACTGAATAAACATGTAGATTAAGACCCTGTTGTTAAATTCATGGACTGTGTTTCTCTCTGGACTATTCCCCCTCAAACCCTTGGAGTTCTAAATTTTGCAATACCCATGATAATTAGCCAAGTAGGGAGGGGAGGGGATGGTTTCTCTTTCCCATGAAGTGTGTGACAAAGATTTCCTGGCCAAGGTAGCCTTAGAAACGCTTGCTTGTGTTCTTGCCTGAGCTGTATTTTCCATGTTCTCCTCTATATGCTGGCAGTAGCAAATGCCTTCACCATGGCTGTCATCCAAAGAATTCGAAGCCAGAGCTTTGCTCTGGGAGCACATCCAGAAGAGTCATTTAGATTCCATAGCTGAAAAGCCCCAAACTTTAAGGAGGACCCAGAGGCTGTGCTGACTGCCTGTTTGAGCCTTTGCAAATTCAAGATGGAAAAGACTGAAAGTCCTTGGTCCTTATTGAAGGCTGTGTGCTGCCCTGATCACCATGTCTGTTCTTATTCCAGGGTGCCCAAATGTTTAGGGATGCTTCAAGGGCAGGAGGTCAAGCATCACTCAGGATAAAGCATCTGAATCAGAGTGGGGAGATTATGTCTTTGCCCCACTTCCAAATTGGGTATGAAGATGTGTTGAGTAGAGTTTTCCTCATGAGTGTTGTGTTTATGAAAAGACTGCCGTGGAGAAACACTGAAAGAACATAAAAGGATAAAAGATATCTGAAAAATCTTTCCCATCTCGTCATATATGGATAGAGTCCCTTTATTCTTAGAGATTTTTAAGGTGCTGTTTTAAGTTTATGTAGTATGAAAGACTAGTTTTTAAATATCATTTCATAATATTAACAAAACTATTTAATAGCTGTTCATATTTCCCATTTTACAAGTAATGAACAGTGTTAGAAAGGTCCCCTCCTTTGCCAAGGGTAATGCAGTTAGGATACAGCCAAGCCTGGATGAAATCCAGGTCTACAAGGGTTGGTGTGTATAGACTTTCATTATCCTGGTATTGATATGTAAAGCTTCTGCTATGATAACAAATGTTTATGCAACAAATGGGAAACCCAGTTATCCTTAAAACCTCAGTTTTAAGAATTGGTTCAAATTATGCAGATTTGATCTCAAAGCAAGTCGTCAAGGTCATGAGCCCTTAAAACCTTGACTGTTAAGACTCTGTGTGTGTGTGTGTGTGTGTGTGTGTGTGTGTGTGTTTTCACTCACTCGTTACATAAAGAGAGTAGACCAGGACCCAGCAATAGGAGATCCAACCAACACAAATTTCCTTCCCTTCCTGCCTCATGTAAATGCACAGTGGGATTTTAGGGGAGAAGACTGGATAACAGAGATCCTGGACTCCAGGGGAAAGACCAACAACAGCAAGAAAAACTAAGTCTAAGATAGCCTTGCTGGGTGCTAAAAGACTTTGCAAGACCAACAAGCCTATATTTCCAATCTCACCTAAGGTAAGGCCTTTCTCTTTGTTTACACAAGTGCTATTTTCAGTGCCATTTCCCAGGTTCTGATGACAATTCCCCCGAATGATATGGAATTAGAATCTCTCTTATCACCTCCAAGTATGCTTAAAGATTCTCCTGAAAAGGAATTTGCCGTTGGTCTCTGTCACATGAAGGGCAGGTTCCTGGCTCCCCTTTCCATTGATCTTAGTTAGTTATATGAAGCTATAACAGAATATTATAGACCAGCTAATGTATAATAAACAGACATTTACTGTCTCATGGTTCTAGAAGCTGGGAAGTCTGAGACTAGGGAACCATATTGGGGAGGGTGTGCTTGCTGCATCTTAATAGTAAATAGCATCACATAGGAGAAAGGGGGGGGAGATTTCATCCTTTTATCAAAAAACTCTTCCAGCAGTAACCGTCTGCTGTGGTGATGACATTAAACCATTTATGAGGTCAGAGCCCTCATGCCCTAATCTAATCACCTTTAAGATCCCATCTTTTTGCACTGTTAAATTGAGGATTAATCTTCCAAAAACTTTGAGGTACACATTCAAACCAAACCATACCACCATATACTTTGCTCAGACCAATGAATATGCAGATTTTCCTCTTTGGTTATCATAGTTCTTCACAGAGACAGAGAGGAGTGTGCCCTCGTGGTCAGAGAGGCTCAGAAGTTGATTTCTCTCCACATAGAAAGGCTAAAGGTCCTGCAGTGTTGGCTGGTCATTGAGGGCCTTGGCAATGGCACCTGGGCTCTTGTTTGGCTTCTCTGTGTGACTGTGGGCCCATGCTTCAAGACTCAGCCTTGAATTCATCTTATCTAAAATTAATACCATGAGGCTTGATATTTATAAAATCATTTACAGTTTCCAGACTACTTCTACATTACTCCTTCAGTCCTCACCACTTTGAGAATGCATACATATTACCACCCTGTGTGTACACATACATGAGGAAGCAACTCTGAACAGTCTAGGAACTCACCTAATATTCTGGATGAATTCATGGTGAGAATACAAAATGAATCTTCACACACTTAGCACCCTTCCTCAACAGGTCTTCCACAGAAATAGCCACTGGGCACCTTTCTACCTGCTCCTCTTCTCCTTCAAGACATGATTCCTCCAAGGGCCCTTCATTTTACCCCACAACAATCCCTTTATACACTGATCCTATGTAGTACCTTACACTGTCCTTTTGATATTGGTGGATTCCACCTTAAGTCACTATGGGTTTTTTGAATATTTTAATGTATGATGGAATTTTATTCAGCAATAAACAAAAATGAAATTATGAAATTTGCAGAAAAATGGATAGATCTGGAAATTTTTTAAAATTTGTTTTTATTGAATTTTTGTGGACTTCATACAGAATATCTCAAATAATCTTAATCAGCTTTATACCCCCTTCCCCACTGGCACCCTCCCATAGCCCCCCCACTGGAACCCATATACTTTGTTATCTATGTTAAGGCCCACCCTGTCAAGTCAGTGTCCCCAGTCATTCCCCAGTGCAAGTCCATCCACTGAGGCCTAGTCAGCCTATCTCAAGACCCTTGTTTTAGGAAAATCAGCTCTTCTTCATCTAGCAGCAATCAGTCGCCAATATTTCTTCAGCTAAGATTGGGGTCCGCTATTCATTTCCCCAGTTCTATGCTGGGTTTGCCTGAGTTTACATGGGACCTGTATATGCTGACATCTTTGCCATAGATCACGGAAGAGGTGGCAGAAAGATTGTAAGAGCCAGGGAGGAGGTACATGACCATATGAAACAAAGTCCTATATAGTGATGGAAAATTTGTTCTCTCTTCCTGAATCTTAATTTTCATCTTTGATAGAAATATTTTTATCTTCCTTTTAACTTTTTTATGAAATAAAGTGAAACAATGCAGTAAACTTCTTAATACGATGTCTAGGACTCAATAGCTATTATGATTATTTTTTCCTTTCCCTAGAAGTAGAATATTTTCCCACTTTTTTTTTGACTTTTTTGAGACAGGGTCTCCTTGTAGCCCCAGCTGTCCTGGAACTCACTCTGTAGACCAGGCTGGCCTCAAACTCACAAAGATCTGCCTGCCTCTGCCTCCCAAATGCTGGGATTAAAAGCGTGCACCACCACTCCCATTCTCACATATTTTATGCTCATGACATTAAGCATAGATTTTTTTTTTTGCAAATAGTAGGGACCAAATATAATGTTTGAAAGAATGACTGATTTTTTTAAAGTTCTTTGAGGTAAGAGTTGAGAAATGGTATAAATTTGTAAGTTCTAGCCAAATACCTTGCTACTTTTGTTTTAGTCAGAGACACTATATCATAGAGCAGAGTGAATAAGCCTGCATACAAATTAATGCTTGGGACTTATCCCAACTATCACTCCCACTCCTACAAACTGAAGAATATTTAACTGCATAACACATCTTGTCTCCATTGTACATGTAGCCTTTCAAGATCCTGCCAACCCCACTAGATGGTCAGTTCAGTGGGCATGGTGTCCACATTACAGCGCCTAGCATTCTAGTTTAGCAAAACTCAGAGGGGAAGAAATTCTCACTGAATGTTTGCTTATGACCAAGATGGTCCTTCCCATCCCACTGCCCAGGACAGTCCCAACAGGCAGCTGCTAAGGCTTTGAATAGTCTCCTTTCTTTTGTATTGAATCTTTTGAGAAAAAAAGTACATGGATTTAACTTAAATAGAGAACCAAAACACCCCTTGAGGATGCTGTGATTTTTACTTTGGGCTGTAATTATCACCTGACAAATGATAAAGGCAAGTGCAGATGTGCATGCAATGTTAAGTTAATTAAATATACAGCTGGGCACTGCAGCATCACCCTATCAGGTGTAATAAAGTTAGCCACATACCTCTAGCTTGTTAATTCTAGGATCTCATGATACTTAATACTCAATAAGAATGAAAGGGCATCTCCCTAAATTCTAATATTTCTAGAGATGGATTATCTTACTTTTATGTCATATCTCACACTGTATAAATAATTTTCATTTATGTATTAGTCAAAGTTTGTGGTTGCCGGCTGTGGCTGCTCTCCTCTGGCTATGGCCACTCTCCTGCTCTCTTAGCTCCTTCAATCAGTCGTCCGGTCTGGACCCCAGGGCTGGTGAGGAGCCTGTGCCAGCGTCACTGCATTCAGGTGCAGGAGACCAGGTTCAGTGACACAGATATGCTTTATTGCAAGAAAGTACGGGCTTATGTAAGGGTAATAGTCCAATCACAGCACAGCATATGGGATCCCTTATTAGCATGGCAGACTAGTATCCTATTACACTCTAGCGGGCCAGATGCCCCATTAGAAGCAATGCATTCCAGCATGATGGGTATGTAAGGCAAAGGCAAAATCAGTAACAAGATTTTCCACAACAAAAGTTCTCTAGAAGAACAGGACCAATAGAATGAATATATATTAAAAGAGGGTTCATTAGATTAGCTTACAGGATGCAAAGTAGTCTGACAATGGCTGTCTCCCTCTTGAGAGGCTCAGAACCTTGTAGTTGCTCAGTCAATGAAGCTGGTTACTCAGCAGTCCTCATGTGGTGCCGAAGGCCTGGAGAATTCCTGGAGGGCCACTCGTTCACATTGGAAGTGTGAAGAATCTGATTCTAGTATTGACAAAGGAATTAGCAGTGGCAACGATATGGCAGATGAACTTGCCTAGAAGAGTGAAGGCCAAGCAAAAAAAGAAGGAAAAGACCTTCCTTCTTCTCCCTTTTTATCTAGGGGACTACTAGAAGGTGCAGCTCACATTTAGATTGGGTCTTCCCACATCAACTGAGACAATCAACAATCCTTCACAGACATGCTCAGAGTTCAACCCAATGTAGACAATTCCTTATTGACACTTCTGGGTTATATTGAGTTTACTATAAAAACAAACCATCAGTTACATCACATCATTGAAGTCTCACAATCACCCTGTGGAGTAGATGATGTTATCCCCATTTCACATATAAAGAAACTCAAATGCAGCAAGTTAAATCACTGGCTAAGACTGTATAATCATTGTGTCCATTATAGTTGTGTAACAAATTAGCCTATAATTTAGTACCTTAAACATCAAATATTTTCTATGTCACAATTTCTGAAAATCAAGAATTAGACCATTGCTCAGTTGGGTGCCTTTGGCTCAAGGTATGCCATGAAGTTGTAGATAAGCTGTTGCTGAAGGTCCAACTGAGGTAAAATCTATTTTAAGCTCACTGATGGTCATGGGCATAATCAGTTCCTTATAAGGCATCAGAGACTATGGGTCTCAACTCACTATTAGCCATCAGAGAGAGGGCTTCATCAGTTCCCTACCCTATGCACCTCTCTATGAGGCATCTCACAACATGGTGACTGGTTTTCATCACAGTATACAAGTGAGAGAGACAGAGAACTTAACACAGAGCCATGATCATTTTCAGAGCCTAAAGTGGAAAATGACATCACTTACTTCAGCTGTGCTTAGTTCATTAGAGGTAGGTCAATAAATCTAGCCACATTCAAGGGTCATGCACACCAGGAGACAAGGGAACTAAAGGCCATCTTAGAGGCTATATCCGTGGTAAAGAAAGGACATAAACTAGGTCAATGTTCTTTCTGATACACCAAGCTTTATCAATCATGATCTATTCACCTATGTTAATTACAAGAACTATTCTTAACACAAAGGGATATGCTCACAGTAATTGAGTGAAGGATAGACAGTTTCCATAACTGATATGAAGGCTATGCTATAAGAAAGAGGGTGGCATTGTGAGAAACCCAGTGTACAGCACGCAGCCCAGTCCAGAGATGGCATTGGAGACCAGTGTTGGTGGACCTGAGGGACTACCAGGATGGTGTAAGAGAAAGAAGAAAGTCCTTTCCAGTGACTGTAATAAACAGAAGTGTGAGAGAATTTCACCAGTTCAATAAAATGCAAGTTATTTAGTTCAACTACTGGAAAAGAAGCAGTTAGTGTTGATGCTAGATAAATAAGCTATGTGCAATAGTTCTCAATCTTGATTCCATTGGAACCATATATCCTTTTTAAATGTCTATTCCTTAAATTACATTATGAAATAAGAATCTCTGGAGTGGGACCTGAGCATGGATTTATTTTAAATCATTCAAGATGACTCCAAAGTGTAATCAGTATGAAAATTAGTGGGCTCACTCATGAAAGGGCCATTGTAGACTTAAGCAGTTTACATTTCCTTCTAGAAAACATCAAGAGCCCTGACTTGATGAGACTTGTATTTTAGAAATCTCATTTAACCTATATAGTGTGGAAGATGGAACACAGGGTGAGAGACTGGAAAATAATGTCAGAAAAAGAAACAGCTGCAATAAATCTAGATTAGAAATAGTAAATGGAAGCAGAAGCAGGGAAGATATAGAGGATGGAACGGATTTGAAGTCATTAGGGAGATAAATTGACTATATGTGAGATGTAAGGGGAGGGAGGAGCAACAGGTTTCTGACTTGAAATGACAGGCAGATGTGATTCCCTACCAAAGGGCAAGAGGAGGATCAGGACTGAGTGAGGAAATGGTAAAAATATGGTTTAGTCTTGACAGATCATCTAGGGCAGGTGTCCGATGAACCCCTAAAATCATGGTCAGAAGCTGAAGGAAGAAATATGAGCTGGACACAAGTATCTAAGATTCACGGAGGCAAGAGAATAGATGACATCAACAGGGGGAAAGAAGGTCAAGGACAGTTCACTAAGGGAGTATGCTATTAAAAGAGTAGACAGCAAAAGCAGATGCTGTCTTCACTGAGAAGCAGCGACCTGGGACTTGAGAAGAAAATGAGAAGAGGATAGGGGTGTCTAAGGCAAAAGAGAAGCAACTTTCATTAAAGGGAGGTAGGTGATCAGCTGGTCAAATGCCAAAGGAAGGAGAATATGAAAACTATGAATAGTACATTGTATTGTGTGACAGCATGGATTCGATATGTCACAATTCCTCCAATATGGAATTTGGGACAATTCATATGAGAACAATCCTTATTAAATAAGAACATCTTATCATTTCATTATCAAGGAGTCTATAGAAAGAAAACACCATGCTGATTAGAATTTATACTGGAGCTGTTCACCTTCCCAGGAGGCATCCTGTCACCTACAAAATATTTAAGGGTCTGCTATCCATTAGGAAATGAATGGTTGGGTAGGTGACCAAGAGTGTCAAATACAAAAGATTTTCTTCATATATCATTCAGGATTATTATCTTGAAAAAAATTATGAGGAAGCCAAGAGAGAGGGAAAGCAGAGAAAACGTGTCCAAGAATGCACATCAAGGGAAGATCTGTGATTCAGTTCAAGTCTGATTCCTAAGACTGTGGTATTTGAATGGCTCCTAGAGACAGTGACTTCTATCACTTCTCCTAGAAGGGGCTGCATCCTTTTTTAGTGTATTTTAGGTGCTTATTTCCCCATTCATGTATTTGTGAAGGTGTTCTCTCTAAACAAACTACTGAGGCTTTACTTGTCTGTAACTTTTTCAGTTCATGACTAATTACTTCTGCATCTATCAAGATTATTCTGAACTCTAATTTTACCCTGTTAGGGGTTAGTCATTCCTTACAACTCAGTACTAACTAAAGTGAGAACTGTATTCTCACCAACATCTGCCAAACTGTAAGAAGGGCAGTCACCTGTGCTTGGGTGACCAGAACTACACCTTCAATGTGATTGTGGTACATCTACTATAATCACAGTACAATGAACCCTATAGATTGTATTCTCCTAGTGTGCTAGAAAGTTGCTGTGGCTCATAGTCATGTGTTTTATTGATAATAAGGTAGGCTACATTTATTACTTATTTTATCTACAGTAGTGCATCAATCTTCCACAGAAGAATATCACATCAGTTTTCTTGGGATGGTTTTGAAGCTGGTTTGTTATTGGGGACAGCTATGAGTCCATGGGTTAACAAATTCATCATCTGACTCTTTCTAGGGTCTTTCCAAAAACCCAGGTCACAGTGACTGATCTGCCATGTCCATGAAATCTCTTTTTAATCCTCTTACACCCCTAAATCTTCATTCTTCCTCCTTCACTTGACTATCATCTTTGATTCATCTCTCTGAACTTCTTTTCCATAAGAGGTTTAGCTAATTCATCTCTGGAGCCATGCTTGGTGACGTAGTCATATATATGGGGGAATACTAACCTTTCAACTCTCTAACCATCCATGCACATGTCTGTTCCACATTCCAAAGGGGAGGAAAGAGCAAGAAAAATAGGCTGGCACACAATCTAGGACAGTTTTAAAGTAATATAATTTGCTTTTGATTCCCAAATTCTCCATTAAGCACTGGCTTGCTCCTTCTAGTTCAGTAGCGACTAGCCACCCATAAAAGAAAATCAATTACAGGATATATCTGTCAAAGACAACAATCAACAAGTGGGAATTCATTAAAATACAAAGGTTTTATACAGCAAAGGAAACAACCAAAGAAGTGAAGAGGAAACCCACAAAGTAGGAGAAAATCTTCACCCTGACACACATCTGACAGAGGATTAATATCTAGAATATATAAAGAACTCAAAAAATGAAGAATCAAGAAAACAAATGACCCAATTAAAAAACGGGCTAAGGATCTGAGCAGAGAGTCCTCCAAAGAAGAAATAAAAGATGCCCAAGAAACACCTTAAAGTGCCAGGGTTTGTGCACGAACATACAGAAACAGAGGTTTTCAGGCCACTGGAACTTTCCATGAGCTTGCAGCAATGGTAACAGCATGCACAACACCCATGCTGACTCAAACAAACAAAACCCAGCATAGAACAGGGAAAATGGGCAGCAGGCCCTAACCCTAGCCAAGGAATTATTGGAGAATAATTACTGTGGGGAGTGACTCTAGATACGTTGTTTAGACTCTAGTGGATGAACTTTCACTGAGGGACATCTGGGTACAAATGCTTGACTGGGCAGGACTTAACATATCTGAAATCTAGTGGGTGGGGGCAATGGAGGTCAGGGAGAAGGGAGGAGGTCTAAATTTGATTAAGCTCTATTATATGAAATGCACAAAAACTCAATAAAAAAGAAACACCTTAAAAAGTGTATGACATCCTGGGTAATTAGGGAAATGCAAATCCAAACCTCTTTGAGACTCCATCTTACCCCAGTCAGACTGGCTAAGATCAAGAGAACAAATGATATCAAATGCTGGTGAGGATGTGGGGGAAAAGGAAATGCTCATTCACTGCTGATGAAAATGCAAACTCATGCAACCACTATGGAAAGCAGTGTGGAGAACTCTTAAAAATGAATCTGCCATGTAATCCAGCTACTTCACTCCTTGGCATATACTGAAAGGATTCATACTACTGTAGAGATACTTGTGCAACTATGTTTGTTGCTGCTCTTTTCACAATAGCTTAAGAAATGGAAACAACCTAAATGCCCCTCAACTGACTAATGGATAATGAAAATGTGGTACAGTCATACAATAGTGTTCTACTCCGTAGTAAAGAAAGACGAAATCATGAAATTTGCAGGTAAATGGATGGAACTAGAAGCTGTTATACTAAGTGAAGTAACACAGACTCAGAAAAACAAGTGACATATGTTCCTTCTTATTTGTGGATCTTAGCACCAAATCCTTATATGTGATATATGCATATATCCTTATATAACCACAGGAACCAGGAAAATGGAAAGGAACCATGAAGGTAAAGGGAAAGAAAGAGCCTGAGAGAGTGGGATAGTAGGAGACAGATGTTACTAAGGGGAAAATTGGGAAAAGAGGGGTATTTAACAGGAAAGGGAGGAGGGAAGGACATATGAGGAACCATAGGGGTAAGTGGAAAAAGGTGTTCAAGAGAGAGAGGAGACAGGTATTACCAATGGAAAAATGGGGAAAACGGGGGTACTTTAACTGGGGAGGGAAGGGGGAGGGCTAGATAAAGAGAGAGAAATAATGCTTGGGTGGTGTGAAAAACTAAAGGGAAATGTATTGGTTCAAAAGCCTACTGAAAAATATACATACAATATCTGTACATGAATGCATGTGTATTCCTGAAGGCTATATAACAAGAAACACAGTGCCAGACAGGAGAAACCTCCCTTTGAGTTGTTGGTCAGGATAGTCCAAGAGACTCCCAAAATAATCCAGGCTATTTACACAGCCTTTAATTACCTCCCAGAACTTGAAGGCACTGTAAACACAGGCAAGTACACATAGCTGGAGAGGTCATAGAGCCTAGAGAAAACCTATCTACCCTATCTGCCACATCCCTAGACAAATTTAATTTCTTGCTAGATGCTAAATACATATTCCTATATTTACAGACAAGTATACCAGTCACTACTCATCAAAGAGCTTTCTTTTTGTAACAGATGGAGACTATTATATAATTCTACAACTGGTCACACAGAGTAAGTGTCTGTGAGATGCCCAGCCCTAAGTGACACATCTACAACGGAACCTCTACACCAAAGGCTCATGAAACATAGCGGAACAGGAGGTAGAGAGAATACTAATGCATCTCTCAATTCTCACCATCAAATCTTCCTCATGCAACAGATGCACACAGAAAGCCACCACTGGCCAAAGTGTAGAGAATAATGCACTACAAAGTGCATTTTAGGACTTGTATTAATCTTTTACCCACTCAGAACTCAGGGACCATTGTTGAAGAGAGGGTGGAAAGGTTGTAACAGTCAGGGTGGTGCATGACCATAAGGAAGCAGAGTCTTCCAGGCTTCTGGGAACTTGCTCATGTGAACTTGCAGCAATGGTGACAGCATGCATAAGACCCATGCAAACTCAATCAGACGAAAACCCAGCATAGAACTGGGGAGATGGGCAGCAGATCCCAACCTTAGCCTTGTCACTGCTATCACTGCTGGATAAGGGAGTTGATTTTTTTTATTTGATGTGTATGACCGTATTGCCTGCATGTGTATAAGTGCACCCATGTCTTGCAATGCCCACAGAGGTCAGAAGAACTCCTAGAACTGGAGTTACAGATGATTGTTAGCCAACATGTGTACTGGGAACCAAACCCAGGTCTTCAGTAAGAGCAGTCAGTGCTCTTAACAGCCGAACCATCTCTCTAGCCCTGAGTTGATCTTCTTTAAGGGAGTGACTCTAGATCTAGATCAGCTGGTCAGCTTCCAGTGGATAAACTCACACTGAGGGACATAGGGTGACACAAACTTGAGTCAATAGGCCTTAATAGATATGACAGAATGCATGAAATATTGTGGGCAGGCTATGGGGGGGTGCGGATAGGGGAGGATTCTAAATACGGTTAAGATCTATGGTATGAAATGTGCCCCCCCCAAACCCCATTGCCGCAGGGAGACCATGCTCACCAGTCCCCATAGCAAGGAGAGAGAGTGGTGGGAAGGGGGGGGCCTCCGGCAGCAGCAAGTACTATAGGAAGAAAACACCCAGGAGGCTGTGTCAGTGGACAGCTTGTTGGGCAGAAGCAGAGGTTTACATGGCAAAGAGGTGGGGTTGAGTTTCTGGCAGGTAGGCAGGTGGGGGGAAGGAGGGGGTTTCTAAGGCTATGTGGCCTTTTTCCTCTCTGGTCACATGATCTACAAGAGACCCTGCTAGGATTAAAGGATTAGGGACTTAATGGTTTTGCTTGGGGGTTGTTGGGTAAGACACAGTGTCCCTAGAATGGAGCAGGCCAGCTTCCTGCAGTCCTCACTAGGTGGTATCTGGCCTGGCAGCCATACTCTACATTCCAGGCATTCTTGACTTATCCCAACAATGAAATGCACAAAAAATAAATAAAATATACATTGAAAAAAAATAATAATTGAAAAATGAAGACATGGTTGATCTGTAAGAAAACAAAACAAAAATCAACTTATTTGGTAGTCTGTGGTGTCTAGTAGAGCCTTTGAATCCATGTTATAACTTCATTTAAACTCTTTTTATATTACATATATACTTAAAGATTTTATATATTTTTATTTTATGTGTATGAGTATTTTACCTGTAAGTATGTAAGAGTATTGTGCGTGTGTTTGGTGTCCATGGTGGCCAGAAAACAGCATTAGATCTCCTGGGCTTGAGTTAAAGATGGTTGTTAGCTACCATGTGGGTGTATGGGATCAAATCTGGGTCCTTTGGAAGAACAGACAGTGCTCTTACCCTCTGAGCCATCTCTCCAGCCTCATATACATACACATTTTAAGAAGCTTCTACAGTGGTAAGTTTCCATATGACTTTTTCAAAAGGCCTTTAACTGTATCACACCCTCTCTTCTTGAGGCTTAGGATCACTGCAGAAGGAACTGAAAGATTGTAAGGGCCAAAGGTAATAGATGAATACAAGGAAGCCATGTTGTCTGGATGCCACAGGGTATACAAATCCACAACACTTGTAACAGCAGGCACAGAACCTGTGCAAGCCCAAGCCAGACAAAATCCAGCATAGATCCCCTGGCTGAGGATCTATGGACAAGTGATACATGCTGGGAGAGGGGGAGTCAACAGTTTTCTTTACTGGTGTGACCCTGGCAGGTTGACCAGACTCCATAGAATGGACCCATATCCAGTAGCATTTGGGGAACACAAATCCTACAGGCCTTTAAAAACATAAGAATAATGATTGAGTCCATGAAATGAGGTGTTAAGGTGGGGGAGGAGGTCTGAATGCAATAAAAATATATTATATGAAATTATCAAAGAACCAATGAAAATATTTAAAAATCTTAAACCTTTACAACTCTAAGGGAAAAGGAAGGAAGTTGCCTTGAGCCACATTATTATCTGTATCCCACTAGAGTAGGATGACTCTGACAATATAACACATAGTGCATGCCTATAACCAGGCTAGCAGGTGTCAGGTAAGAAGCAAAAGCTACCCAACAACTGAGAAAGCAAGGGATTCTGTCAGACATTTTGTAAGTACACAGGGACAGTAAGGGGTATGACTGGAGCAGAGCCTTTGAGGAATCCTTCTAAGCAGCCAGTCCCTATCAAAGACCATTCTGCCTGACATGGTGGCACACGCATTTAATCCCAGGACTCTGGAGGCAGAGGCAGGTAGATCTAGTGAGATTGAGGTCAGCCTGGCCTACATAGCGAGGTCTAGGTCAACTGGGCTATAAGAAGGTGCCATCTCAAATAATGAGAGAGAGAGAGAGAGAGAGAGAGAGAGAGAGAGAGAGAGGTGAGAGAATATGCTGTAGGAATCTGAGCTGGTTATACACTGAGGATAACTACAGCAGTACGAAAATCTAAGCCCTGCCTATCACTTGGACTTTGTGAAACAGAGTTCCTATCTATCATCAATTAGTGTTTCATTTTTGTCATTTTTGCACTACTGGAGATTGTACCTTGGGCCTTGCATATGCTAGGCAAGAATTTTGCTACTGAATCTTCTTTTGAGACAAGTTCTCACTAACTTGCCCAGCCTAGCATTCACCTCCTCCTATAGTCCAGGAAGATCTTGAATTTGTGATCCTCCTGCCTCAACTCCCTAAATAGCTGGGATTACAGACATGTACCAACAATCACGGAAGGGCCGTGATAAAGCAGAGTTCTCTGTTTTTCTATCTGCCATTGTGGCATTATTTGTCTTCATCAGGAACAATCTAGTGGCATAAACACCACATATCTGATATACAAAGGAAAAAAAATAATAATAAATAGGGTGAGGACAATGTCAAACAAGAGACCAGGTGCTGTTTAAAGCCTTGAAAGGTAACAAGAAATATGAGCAGAGTGGTATCTGGGAAGATCTTCCCTCTGTCAAGGAGATGGTGTTCATGATTAAGTGCATAGCATCACAGAGGTCAATTTAATTCACATATTCCTGAATTACTTACACAAATGTAACTTGGACCAGTTTGTACACTGATCTGTGTAAAAACTGCTCTCTGAATTTTTTATTAGTTTGGCCATATGAAAGTTAATGAAAATCTAATGTTACCTTAAAAATCCTCACATTTCTAGCCTTAACTGTGGCAATACATTTATTTTTAAAGGACTTTTTAAGTTTGTTGGCTGATGGTTATATGACTACGGTAACTTTGGACCTTTTGTTAATAGGTATTTAAAAGTGTCTTCCAAAAAATAACATGTTATGGTAGCATCATCAATTCAATTCAAGACTCTCCTGGGTCTTAGGGAATATCTTTCTTATAAAAGGGATCATGCTTTCTATTCCTCCTCATCTTTTGGGGAATGTTTATATTAAATTGAATTGATTTTGATGGCAATTTTACCCCCTTCCAGTGTCATAACAGCTCCCACAAATATTATCTAAATCCTTCATTGAGTGTGTCTGCTAGGTTCCCTTGGACAGATTGTGCAATAAAGATTTTCTTGTAGCTCTATCAGGAAATGCTGTTGGCTCAACATGTATGAGGGGTGGAAGCAGGGTTGGATGGAAAGAGAAGTGGAGCTGTGATTCATTTTCGACATGAGCATCAGCTGGCCCTTCAGAGAGTTCTAGAACTGAGGATAGCCCTTCAGAATTGTCCTGAGTTGACTCAGGGGTCCAGGATTTCTTTTATAACTGTTTTGACTCATCATTAGGCCGCAACTACACAGAGAACAAAATTTTGGGCAGGGAGCGCTCTTTTACTAAGGGCAGTTTCTGGGAAGGGGTTCACATGTGAACCATCAACAGCAAGGACAAAAACAAGTCACTGTCCTAAGGCAGCACCTGAGCTATGCATCACAGCATCTTTGAACCTAGGAATACATTGGTGATCAATATCAATCCAGTGTCCTATTTCAGGGAGCATATGGTCAAGTGAATATTGAAAGTGTTTCTCCCGTTGCCTGCCTTACAGGCCTATGTGCTTTCTATTTTGATGACTCTGCCTCTTGCTTGAAATTTATCTAATTGTTACAATTTCCTTTTATCCAATACCTGTAGAGACATGACAATTCAATCATAATCAATAGCATGTAGATCAGAACTGGACATCTTATGTGGGGAGAAAGATTTACTGGCCCAGAGGTATGTTCTAATTGGTTTGGTTTTATATATGGTCTGAGGTGGTGGTTATAACATAAACACAAACCTGGGATTAAACAGGGAAGCACACTTTCCAGCCTTCTCACTTCCTCTAGTATCATTTAAATTGGTTCTAGAGTAGTTGGGAGGTTCTAAACCACTTGACTCTTTTTAAGTTGCAGAGACAACTGGCCTAGAGGTTCTGATTTAGCAGTCCTAGGTTGGGCCCTGGCACCTGAAATAGAGTTTAGAACTCATTCCTATACACTTTTAAGTTTGAGAAACATGGCCCTAGTATATCTGTCTTGTGACTAAGTCTACTCTCCTACCTAAGATCCACACACACAACTTGAATACCTCTGTCCTTCTGATAAATTCTGCCTTATTTTAATTACTGGACATAGAAGTGAGGAAGTAGGTTAGAAACCCCAACCCTAGCTGGGGAACTACTGGAAACCAATAGCTGTGGGCAGGGAGAGAGTTGGTCTTCTTTAAGGGTATGACTCTGTGTAGGTTAACCAGCCTCCAGTAGATGGATCCACACCAAAGGGTGTGTAGGTAGGTAGGTAGATAGATAGATGATAGATAGATAGATAGATAGATAGATGATAGATAGATAGATAGATAGATAGATAGATAGATAGACAGATGATAGATGATAGATATGGTCTTTTAAATATGTATTTAAAAGACCAAAGTAACACCATGATTAAATGCAGCCACTGGAATCCAATCAAATCTCAATGTCTTAATTCAGTAGTATGTAAGAGGGAGTAACATAACGTAATTTTGTAACATAGTGTAACGTAGTGGGATTTTTGTAACATAGAGTAACATAGCAAGATTTTGTAACATAATCTGCCAGATTCTTGATATATTGAGAACAGTCATCCTGTCTCATAGGGTTTGTAATGGGGATGAAGTGATATTACAGGTAAAATGTTTAGTACATACCAGGTACATTCTACATATGCAGTTGCCACTCCCCAGGTAGAAGCAAGGCTTTCAGAGAACAGAATGCAGGTCATAACTATAGGTGAATTGATTGAAGGCAGCTATGCAAGACCCAGTGTTCTGTTTTGCAATTAAGTTGTTGTGGAAAACAGGCAAATGAGAGGAAACTTACAAGCCTGCTGTGGCTGGTAGAATGATCATGCAAGGATGCAGGCCACAGCTGGACAGAGGAATGCCTTTAGTAAGGGCTGGTGTCTTTTGCTTGATTGCAGAAAGAAGCATGAGGGCCGGGAATTAAGGTCGTGTGGTCCGGCGGACAGCGCCAGTCTCACAGCCAGACTAGGTTTGATATTCCGTTTTGACATTCTCTATGGCAGGCGCATTCACTTGCAGCGCATGGGCTACATGCTGAGGATAGCTATGTATGTGATCCAATACAGAATAATAGTCTTAAAACATCATAACTTTTGTGATGTTGCTTGTAACTAGGTTGCACAGTTCTTAAGGAAGAACTTTGTAGATGGCAACAGCATGTTGCAATGTCAAACCTAGAGTCAAGGGTGGACCTCACATGTGCTCCTTCATCTTGCTAAGCCCCAGTCTCCTAGTTGCAAATGGGAGTTTTCTGATCATAACTGAGAACATATTTCAAATGCCAATAGCAGAGCTGGCACTAGGTAACAGGTAGCTACACCCCTTATCCCTCTTTTAGCTCCCACTTTTGACATTCCCCCCACCCCTGGAAATACTGGAACACAGAAAGAATTGAGAAAGCCACACTGCTTCCCTGGAGAGTAGAGCATGACCTAGGACAGCCCGTCTAGTTTGCTGTTACCAACACAAGTCAGACCTTGCCTTTATGGCTCTATAAGGCACAGGGGCATGGTTCGGGTTCACCAACTAGTGAAAAGCAGTTTCTACTAGGCTTGCTGAAAGGAATGAAGCTGAGAGTACATTCACTGCTGGAGGCCAGAACACCTCCCAGGGAAAGGCGCCAAGGAACCCACGCTGCCCTGTGAGCTGCAACAAGCAGGGTGGTTTTGCAGAGTTCCAAATGTACTGGGTGGAGGGATGGGAAGAGTTAGCATGCCTCCGAAGGTCACTTTTAGGCATCAGATTTTCCCTATATCACCTTCCCACACACTTTGCACACAGTAGGAAGAAAGCAGCAGCCTCCCCCACCCTGCTTCCAGTGCCAGATCACTGTGCTGTGTCTGATGAGCAGCTGTCTCTAGTGGTAACAGCTTTCAGAAGAGCACATGACTTCTAATTCCACACCAGTTGGAGCCTCCATGGTACCAGGGCTTAGGTGCCTGTTATTCCTCAGGAGTCTTTAGCTCTTCTTTAATTTACAATTAATATGGTAAACAGTTTCTCACTTGTCAGCAACCTTGACTGAGTGTCTTCTCACTGCAGAACACATTGTGCCCCACACAGAGATCAAGAGGCCTGCCTTAAAAGCACACAAGAGGGATAGGAAGCTGCTTCATTGCTTGCTAACTGAATGATCTCAAACTCCCAGGGTTTCTGGCTGGAAATGAAAATATTGTTAATGTGCTCCTGATGCAAGTGAATGAACACATTGTGAGGCACTGTGCACTGCCCCACGGTTGTGTTCCATAAATGCTTTTAATTTAATCAGTTGTAGTAGCAGGTGTATTGCCAATGTACTCATAGCAAAAAGCAAAGAGAATGAAATAGGAAGATTCTATGCTTAGAAAGAAACGTGCTACACAGGATTTTAGAGAATGACCTTCAAAGCATTTAGCCTGGACAGATGGCCATACTGTTACCAATAAGTCAGTCAGTTGTATGGGGCCCTCAGCTCTAGAACTGCATTTTAATGAGAAGGATTTTAAGCTTAGTTATCATATGGCTCAGGGGTGTTGGTGATAATTTCATTCGTTCCACAAATATTTTTACTGCCTACCATGTGCAGACGTTTTCAAAATAAAGTAACTGGCACATTCAGACTAGTATGGTACACTTTTTTCTTTTTTTCGGTCAGCCAATTGAAATTATTTGAAGTGAGCTGAAGAAGGCTGTGCACTTTGCACCTATTCTCTGAGTATTCTCCTGCCCTAGTCTGCTTCTCCATTGTCATATTCTATATCAATACAGACATTCTCTCTCTCCCTCCCCCTCCCTCCCTCCTCTCTCCTCTCTTACTCTTGCTTTCTCACTCTCTGTCTTTCAAATCAAAACCTGTCTGACTTTGCTCACCTTATCTTTGGTTCTCCCAATGGCAGCTGTGAGAAATTGAACTAAGAGATTTTATTCCACGTTACACCAGGAATTAACCACTCCAGAAATATTTGCAGTATAAAAGACAACAGCTGAGGACTCATCTCTTTAACCTAAGGAACCGAACCGTATTTTAGACCCTAAAATAGAAATGTATCTCTACTTCCTTACTGTGACACTTTTTCTAAAAGATAGGAGAAAGAAAAGAGAAGAATGTAAAACAGTGGCTAGATGCTGAACTGGGCTGTAGAAAGGTATAACTGAATAACCTTATCTCAAGGTTTTCAGTATTTGGGTATGGTGGCACATGAATGTAATCCCAGCTCTCAGAAGTCTCAGATAGGAGGGTCTGAAGTTCTCAAGTTCAAGATGAGCCTGGGCTACCTAAAGAGTATGATCAAAGTACATTTTATGTGTGTGTGTGTGTGTGTGTGTGTGTGTGTGTGTGTGTGTGTGTGAAGATTCATGGTGAAACCCATTATCTTGTACAAAGAATATGTGCTAATAAAGAAAGGTTTAAAGCAGGAAGAAAATGAACTTAGAGGATGTTAAGACAGTCAATAATTTTCGCTTCAAATGAGATTTCAGCCATCTTATGAGGTGCCGTTGTCTTGATGTCCTCTCCTTCTGGTGGGACAGCCTGTACTTTGACAGCCCTCCCCAACACCTGATTTGTCTTGTATTTGACATGTTGGAGTAATCCTTAAGATGTTCCAGGTGGCTAAGCTGGTTTTTAGAAAGGAATCTGTAACTGTACCAACATACCGTTCTGTAGGGTAGTCGGTCCTTGAATTTGTTTTCCTGGCTTTTTTAAAGCAATGGCTAAATCCTGGTGACTCATTATGGCAAATTTGGCCATGGGGCTTCATGTGTGAATATTAGTTCTTATCAAAATGGGATTATTTTGTACATATTCACACTCTGAGGTCACATTATTTCTCCCAAGAAAATTGCTTTGAAATCATAATGCAAGTTGAAAATTTGATTTGTATGGGAAAGTTATTTATAAATATACAGAAAAGAACCTAAAGGCAATGATCTTAATTCATTTGATTAAGTTTTTATAATACAGTATGAATTAAAATTCAAGACCTCAAATTTCTTTTACCTTTTAATCTGATAACCTCTGAATTGTTAAATTCAAAGCTAGTATCTTTGAGGGAAGATGCCAGTGTCCTTTTGTCTTTTAGCATGAATTCATAATCATAAACTATTAGGAAAGAATGCCTTAGAATGGGGGCCCAGGACCTATGGATAAGCTCAAAATAAGTCAGACAAACATGGGGATAGTTTAGCAACCTGAGAGTCTACTCGAAATGGTCATGTGCATCCTCTTCTAACAATGTACTATAGACCTAGGGCCCTCACTTACATGTATTATGCATTCATACTCCTCCCCTAACAATGTACCTAGTAACCTAGGACGCCATCAATTACCTCATTTTTCCAGTGGGGTAACTGCTCAAACTTAATCTCTCAAACTTGAATGGATAAGCAATTTGCCTGACATTTCTATGAACACTAGGCAAGGCTCTAGCTGTGGCTGTAAATTATAAGCAATTCTTTAATACTGAGGAGGAGTTGGTAAGTTGTTGCTATATTTCTTGGGATGGGTGCTGTTTGTGTGCTGGACCACCCCCACCACCACCACCACTTTCTCCCATACTTCATCCCTCTCATAGACATGGTACCTATGGCAAATATTTGTCTCCTTTCATGAAGTATTGGTGTTGAGGAATCACTATCAGTTTTTATTGTTGTTTCATGGAAAAATAACCTAAATATCTAGTCCTAATTTTTGAGACCTCAAGCCACAGCTCTCATCCAATGGATCTTCCAGATGTGAGGCACATACATATCAGCATGTTAGACAACCACAAAGAAAAAATTCCAGATAAAGAAGTGGTATGACAGAAGGCCACAACTGGTCAAAGTATACAGAATAAGAGACTACAGAATATGTACCCCTGGATAGGACTCCTATATTAAAATTCATCCCCCTGGATAGGACTTTAAAATTCATTCACCCAGGGCTCAGGAAAGGGGGCAGAAAGATTGTAAGATCCAGGGGTGGTGCATGACCTGGAGGCAGAGTCTCCCAGGCTTCTGGGAATTTGCTCGAATGAAAGCGCAACAGTGACAGCATGCACAAGACCCATGCAAATTCAATCAGACAAAAAGCCAGCATAGAACTCAGGAAATGGGTAGCAGGCTCCAACCTTAGCAAAGGAACTATTAGCAACCTATCACTGCTGGGTGAGAAGGAGTTGATCTTCTTTAAGGGAGTGATGCTAGACTCAACAGTCTCTGATGGATAAACTCACATCGAGGGACATCTGGGCACACAAACTTGACTAGATAGATATTAACATATATGACAGAATGCATGAAATTCAGTGGGTAGCCTATGGGGGCTGTAGATATGGGAAAGGGGCTGAATATTATTAAGATCTATTATATGAGATGCACAAAAATCCAATAAAATATACATTAAAAAAGAAATGGTGTGAATGGAAACACATAGAAGATTCCTTTCCATCCTCTTCTCCTGACAGGTCATTCCCATCTTTCTCCTAGTTGCACAGTAGAACACTTGCCTGTAAATGTAACTACGCAATGGAGATAGTCCATAAAAATTACTTGTGAGTGATCCACTGCTAAATATTTATCTTCCGTGCACATCATGTAAGCTGCTTTGCCTTTGGCTTTGTGAACATGACACTGAGCTTGAATGGTTAACTGCTAGCATTTCAGCACTCTCAGTTCCCTTTTCTGGCAAACCTAGAAAACACTGGTGAATTCATCCACATCAATACTCTTCTAAAAACTTGTTTAATGTTATTAACTCTGAGAGCTGAGCTAGTCATTTCGTTCTAGCTCATAAATATTTTTCCCAGTGATTTTCCTTGGAAGAGGAATTTTTACAGGCTTGATTCATTCTCTTCTCACTCTTCACCAATTTCTTGGCCACCCGTGCCAGGGTGACTGTTAAATATGGTTTGCTTCTTGATGCTTGAGGTGCTGTTTGGGAGATACGGCACCTCTCCGTCTACTCCAGCTATCATAGTTTACACAAGGAGTTTTCTGCCATAATTCATTGTTTCCATTCAACTTAACAGTGTCTTTGAGTCTTTTCTATGTGAGGAATTTGGGGTTGAAACAAACAGTCTTTGGGAGTTTCATATAGAGTATTAATCTTAACACACAGAAGCAAGATAGTTTCATGTTGAAAAGAAAAGACCTAGAAACCGTGTGCTATGGAGCCTAGACAGCAATTCCATTTGCAGGGAACAAGAACACCCGCAAAGAGGAGACTGCATCTGAGTGGAGTTCTTTTTACCTAACACAGTAGATAAGAAACATGTATTGATAACTTACCATCAAAGCCTGTGTGCAGCACTTTCATATGTGTTTTCCCATTACATACTTTTCTAATTTGCCTTCCATTGCTGTGACAAAACACTCTGACCAATACCAACTTGGGGAGGAAAGTGTTTGTTTGCTTTACATCTTTTGAGTCACAGTTCATCACTAAGGTAAGAACTCAGGGCAGGAACCTAGAGGCAGGAACTGAAGCACAGGTCATGGAGGAACAATGTCTACTGGCTTGCTCCCCTGGCCCAGTGCTCAGCCTACTCTCTTATACAATACAGAACAACCTGCCCAGGGGTGGCACTTCCCACAGTGAGCTGGGCCCTAGCACATCACTCAACAATTAAGAAAATGCCTCACAGATAAGGGCACAGGCCAGTTCGAAGGAGGCAATTTCCCAATTAAGGGTCCCTCTACCGAGGTGTGTCAAGTTGACTACTAAATCTATCCAGCACACATACTCGCAAGCATCTTATGAAACAGACACTACTATTTTTCCTGCTTTGCTACTGAGTAAACACTGACTTAAGGATTCAAATAGCTCCAGATGCTAAAGACAGTTCTTACCAACTCCAGAGCCCCTGCTCTCCTCACTCTACCTCACACCTGTTTACTTGAGTAGATTTCTAACAGGCAGAAGAAAGGATTTCTCGGCTGTACTTCCATTTTTTCTGGATGAGCAGGTGAACAGGGTCTCAGAAGGTGGAACAATGGAAGTCTAGGAAAACAACAGAGCTGTTTCTCAGGGATGGGTGGTTACCATGTACCAGCCAGTGCCTGAGCACTTTGGATACAATCAATATTCAATCCTCATAATAATCTCTCCTCCCTAAGAGCTCACTGCTCCTCACTTTGGCTTGTTGTGAAGGTTCCCAGCTCAGAATGCTGATGCTATAATGGTAATAGTCTGTCACTATTGTGGGAGAGTGAGGAGAGGTGGTTGAGGGAGGCCGAGAGGTTGGTAAGAGTTGCATCTGGTGACTGTTACCACAGTGGTAGAACTTCCTAGCATCCAGATGAAGTAGTTTTCTCAAGTTGCCACACAAATCACCACAAGCCTATTGGTTTAAAACAACTGAACTCTATTCTCTTTCTCATTATGAAGACTAGAAGTCTAATCAAGATGCCATCAGGATCAAGCTCCATCAAAGGCTCCAGGTTAGAATCCTCCCTTGCCTTTTCCTAACTTCTGGCAACTCTGAGGCTTCCTTGGCTTAAGATTCATCTTCCTAATCTCTGCCTATGTCTTCCTATCATCCTCGGTGTCCTTTTGTGTCTTTTCTTATTATTATTAAGGATTCTGGCCACTGATCTGTGGAGTCTCCTTAATAACAATTCATCATGAGATTGCCAATTATATTTGCAAAGATCTTGATTCTAAGTAAGGTCATATTTGGAGCTTCTGGGTATATATATACGTTCTGGGAAGCCACTATTAATCCAAAGTCCACTGTACTAAACCTTAGAAAACTAGCAGTGCTAGTGACTGTAGTGAATTAGTATGAGAGCATACCATCTCCATAAAGAGGACAAGGATTATTTGGGGACTCTGTACAAGATAGAGTCAAAACTCATACATCAAAATTCTCAGAATGTATTAACACTTGGTTTTCTGAGCTTATCAGAATAAAGTGCCTTGTTAGCTACTATGGATTATGAGTTTTAGGACACTAGATTTTGATGCCTCCCTGAATGAGCTGTCAGATCTACTGTGCTTTTGTAGAAAGAGATACTTTGATGTAGAAGCCTTCCAAGTGGGTTATGGATGCAGCTGCATGCAGACATGCACACATGCGCAAGGGGAGAAAGAGAGAGAGAGAGAGACAGAGTTTACAGGACAGCACATGGTGTCATTGTATTCATATGATCAGTAAGGTGAAGTCCTGCCAGATGATTCAGTGGGTAAAAGTGCTTGCTAAGCAAGCTTGCAAAGTTGAGTTACATCCTCAGAAGGAATCAGCTCTAGAAGTAGCTGTCTTCTGACCTCCACACACATGCCATGGCACACGGAACTGCACTACACACAAACACACACAGACACACAGACAGACACACACATACCATATGCACACACATGCAGATTTCCACATGCAATAACAATGAATAAAATACTTTTAAAGACGAGATTTGCATTTCTGTCCATTAAGCTTTTATCTATACAAAGCTGATGGTTGCTTTGGCTTACAAAGCATGAGATTTACAGTTTTGCCTCTTCCTCCCTTGAACATTGTTTTCCCTGAAGCTATCTCATTTTGGGTAGTGCCACATGGTGTGCTTCATCGTTGATAATTTTCTCTATAATGTCATTAGCCAGAAGGCAACATTATATCAAGCCTTGCTTCAGTGACTCCTAAAAGCATTTCTGAAGAAAGGGAAAAAATTGAGAAGAGTGGAGAGTGTCTTTCCTTCAGTGACATCAGCCTATTTCAACATGTCCACACAAGAAGACATTGATGCAGCGTCTACCATCAATGTGCTAATCTGGAGGATCAGGTCTGGGGATACAGTTACACACACAACAGGCACACTCCCTGCTTTCAAAGCACACCATCTACTTCAGTGAAGAGCATCTTCTCAGATAGTCAAGATCACTTGTCAACCGATAATAAGTCACAAAATTTATACTTTCTAAGTTATTTCTTTATCCGAATTTTACATCTTAGGAGGCATCAAATAGAATTCACTCTTTGGTGCTAAAGGTATTCATAGAGATAAAAGACTGATTATGACCGCAGGGGTCAGCAAACAACTGATAAATACTTATTGAATGTCAGCAACTTCTCAGGAACAATACTCCTGCCTGAAGAAGGGCAGCGTGTGAAAACAAGCACAGGACTGACCTCCATGGAACTTCCAATCTAGTGCAGGGCATCAGATATTATCACACAATCACACAAATAAATACAGACTTGAAACTGTGATAAGGGCTGTGAAGGGGTTTTTGCAGAGTGTGAAGTAGGTTTTTTCTGAATCAGAAAAGTCAGTAAGACTTCCCAGAGGACAAGTCTAAAGGGGGACAACATTTTAAGGAGTAGAGAAGAGAGAAGAGGATTCCAGGCAGAGAAAACAGACAAGTTAATTAGAAACTCTCATTTTTATAGGGCCCCTTTCAGATCTGCATGAGTCTGTGCCTAGGGGCTAGGGATCTGCATCATGAGTTCTCTGAATGATCCTCATGTAGTCCTGAGAGATTGTTCCTTTTGAGAGCTCAAGCTTTGTGTTCCAAAATACTTCAGAACAGACCTTTTCCACCAGCTGGGTAACCTTGAACAGATTTCCCTTTAAGCATCAATAGTCTCATTTGTAAAGTTGGGATGACATGTTCCTTGAAGAGTATGAGGGTGACATTTAAAATAACAAATATAAAATATATTAGACAACCAAGCACACTGGCATAAGCAAGCAAGTAGGCAAGGCATGTTTCATTTGCTCAGGAACCTCTCTGGGGACAAGGACAGCATGGCCTTGTGGGGAAGCCTGACCTATGGGTACAAAGATAAATCAAATGGATTCTCTTTTTTTTTTTTTTCGGGAAAAATTATTACCTTTGATTTCTTGAACGAAAGGGATGCAAAGGTCGGGATTTGCACAGATGCTAAAGTTACTGGAATTTTTGCAGTTCTTTTGTGGTTGCCAGATGATACAGGGGAAAACGGGTCCCCTCTTGGGGTTCTTAGATGCATTAGTAAAAGAATTTAAGAAGGAACTAAAACAGAAGCTTAAGGAAAATTTTATTACAGTTTAAAAAAAAGCTTCCAGGGCAGGCAAGCTGCAAATTAGGCAGCTGCCCAGAAGAGGAGAATGGAGAAGGGAAAGAGAAAGCCAGACTATTTAAAGCTGGTGTGGAGGTCAGGCATTTGGCGAACTAGCAGCCACATGGTGAGGAGGGGCGCTTTGGAGAAAAAGTAAAGAAACCACAAATGTTGGGACAGTCCAAAGTGTTACAGAAAGCATGTTTAGAAAAGAGAAAGAAGAAAAAGAGAGTTTATGCTTTCCTTTTTTTAAAATTTTGTTACTTTTATGTGTATGCGTGTACTGCCTGCATGTAGGTAAGTGCACCCGTGTCATACAATGCCCACAGAGGTCAGAAGAGGCTGTAGGATCCCTGGGATTGGAGTTACGGACAGTTGTTAGCTGCCATATGGGTGCTGGGATTCAAACCTGGGTCTTCTGTAAGAAAAACCAGTGTTCTTAATCGCTGAGCCATCTCTCCAGCCCTAGTTTATGCTTTTCTGAAGAAAAGGATGCAGACTTTGGAAGCAGCCGGCATAAGGAACTGTGTGAGAGGGTGAAGATTCCGAGCAAGAAAAGTTCACCATTTCTTTAAGGAACCAGTTATTCTGCTTATCCCTTTAGCATGACTTAGGTGAACCCTCCTTCTTAGTGGTAACCCCTTAGCCAGGTGATTGACCTGGAAAAACTGGAATGTTAGGTGACCACCCAGGCCCTTAAGAGGACTTTCTTGCTACCATAAGACTAGAGAATGGAGCATTAAAGGTAAACATCCTAAAGACATCTTTATAAGCACCCCTCAAGTCCTGAAGTGACAGGGTTAGAAAGCAGGGTTACTTCAACCTAATAGAAACACTCACCTTGGAATACAGGCCTACCAACAAAAGCCAAAGCTGTGGGGAGAGAAACCCAGCCACTACTGACCAGGGCTTAGCACACAAAGAGAGAGAGCCAGAAGAATCCACACTGTATGCTGCACCAGCCTCCTGTCCTTCCATAATTTACTAGTGCCCCAGTGGGCCAACCCACCCAAGAGCCAGAAGACCACAAAGCACATAAGACAGCACACGAAAGCCTCCCAGGGTGCAGTGTGGGAAAGAGAAGATATCTAGAAGTGAGGAAGACAGGAAATAGGGGTTTGTTCTTTTCTTTCTTTTTTTTTTTTTTTACCGATAGGCTTTGTTCTAAGCACTTTACATGTATTTTGTCATTCAATTTTTGTAATAAAAGTAAAGTGTATGCATGTACCTCTTTACGTCTCTATCTCTGTCTCTGTCTCTCTGTCTCTGTCTCTCTGTCTCTGTCTTTGTCTCTCTGTCTCTGTCTCTCTGTCTCTGTCTCTCTGTCTCTGTCTCTCTCTCTCTCTCTCTCTCTCTCTCTCTCTCTCTCTCTCTCTCCTGCTGCGCCTTTTCCACACACACACACACAGAGAGAGAGTTTTGTCAAAGCAATAGAAATGTCTCTCCTGCTCCTGCTTAGGTGAAGCTAGTTTACTGACGTAGAGAGTTGAATTATTTTGGTAGGTGTTAATACTGCAGCATTTAAAGAAGTTGGGGTAGAAAATAGGACTCATTAATGTGCAGTGTGCTGAGCTCCAGGCTGTTGACAGAGAAGGGAGGCAGGCTGAGCTACTGCCTTTGCTGCCGCAGTTCTAGTTCTGCTCTGTCACTGTCTGCGTGGGCAGCTTGTGAGCAGGAGACAGGTGGCTGCCTGCTCCTGAAAGCCACAGGAGTGTCTATACTTTGACCGACAGCAGGAACATTAACAGAGGAGCCATTCTGCCTTCTGTCTTGTACCGGGGGAATCAGAACCGTTCTCAGGAAACAAATATGAACCTTAGCCTGCGGTCCTAGACCTTACTAGGCCGGGAAATCACTGTGAAGTTTTTAAAAAGACAGATTCCTGGGCCCCAACAGAAGGGTTCCCCTTCAGTACTGGACCAGGAATGTGGAAGTCTGTCTTTAGCATATTCTTCCATAATTGTGAATGAAGTGACCACAATTCAACACTTTTGAGTAAGAATATGATGATTCTTTTTAATAAATAATTTATTGAGAATTTCATACATACATATAATTTTGATCAAATCTATGCCCACTCCCTCCCCTCCAACTCCTCCCATATCTCCCCATCACTTTTTCCTGATAACTTCATGTACTTTTTCTTCTTTATTTTTTATGGGGCTTTTGGCTACTCTAACATTCCCCCTTTTGAAGAAGTAACCCTAAATACAAACTCCCAAATACTTTCAACATTTTGGGCCTTTGGAACAGAGTATGTTGCTAAGAGGCCCAAGGACACTTTGACTTTTAGCCACAAAACTGGCTACTTTTCTTTGGGGTCTTTTTACCCTAACTGCCTAGCCAATTCCTACCTACTGTTCTTACCATACCATCCTCTGAAGAGCAGGATGCAGATTGCTCTGGCTTCTTCCATGCTGAACAGGGGATGCACGGTGAGGCAACTGGAATACGCTGTTTGGGAGGTTTTAGAAGTGTGGCTATCCAGGAGGAAGCATGTCATTGAGGGTGGGCTTAGAGAGTTCTTGGGCCTTGCTGGATCTCCAGTTGCTCTCTTGCTTCCTGTGCCTGCGTGATGATGTGAGAGCTTAGCTTCTGCTACTCTTCCTCCAGCCACCTCCAGCCATCATGCCTCCCTGCCATGATGGACTGAAATTCCCCTGGAACCCTAAACTCATATAAATTCTTCCTTCTATAAATTGTTTTGGTCAGTGTTTCTATCACAGCAACAGAAAAGCGACTAATACACACACCATTCTCTGAAGAGTTTACCCCAATTGCCAATAGGAAATAGGGATGCAGACCGCTCTGGCTTCTTCCATGCTGAACAGGGACACAGGGTGAGGCCATTGGAGTACTCCTTCAGTGGGTCTATCTTAAAGACTTCTAAATTGTATAACTCTTATCTCAAGGAGGAAAAGAAAGTCTTTGAATGGTGAATAGGAGATGTGAAGGAGCAGTAAAGGCAAGAGTAATTAGCATTACAAATTCTAGTCAGGGAACTAGAAAAAAGAACAGAGCAATTTTCCAATATTCATATGAGAATCCGCTGGAATTCTTGACAAGGGCTTTTGAAAGCCTACCTCTATTGAGTTCCTCCTCATTTTTCTTTTGTCTTCCAAGGCTGGACTCTAGAGTGATGGATTCAGGATTTGCTTTCAGGTACTTTGATAGATGATGGAGTGGTTAGAATCAGTGTCATTTCCCTCTCAAAGGCTTCTAGATAGGGGAAGAAATCAAATTTATCCATCCTTTTAGAACAATAGTGGGTTGTCTCCCTTAGCTACAGGTGGGCACTACAGTATTGGAGACCAATATTTGAAGTCTTACATCTGACCAGCACTTTCTGTTTAGGAACAAAATCATCAGAGAAATAATTGAATAAATAACTTTTTATATAGACTTAAGCCTAATGTCTGGGAAGTGTAATCCCTTGAACTCTTAAATAAATATACTGATGACTTTACTCTTTGGTTATACTTTCCTTTTGGGTGTTTAGGACCATACAGTTGGCCTAAATAAATCAATTTATTTTTATACTTAAGAGGTCATTTGAGGATCTGTTCCTCAGGGGTCACATGGGCTTAGGAGGAGCTCCTGGCTCCTTTCTTTTACCAGTTCCATCTATGTGAAGATAAGTCAAAGGTCCTGCTCGACCATGTCTGGCTTCACTTGGAAGCACGAATGAGATATTTCCTCTGAGTTGACCCTCCTCTTTGTAGACTGGACACTGGTTCAAGTCCATCTTGTGGGGTCTCCATGGCCTCCCTGAACAAGAGGACAGGTGACTTACCACATTTACAGGACTTTTTGAGAGATGTTCCATGGTCCCCTGGAACTTAGTTGACCTTGGAGTGCAAGGGGCAAAAACTGTCCTTTAAGCCCCCTCTGACCAAGATTTTAGAGCTGGTAGAGACAGGAGGCTTCTCAGATGCTCAGGTACAGCATTTGAAATCCACTGATTTAAAGTCTAATGCTGGAAATAAGTAAAGACATATCACTAGAGCAACAGTAGAATTTTCATGTAGCTTAGTTAAAGGGGAATGAACTTGAATGAATCTTATTTAAAGGGTTAGCCAGGAGTGATCAGAGAATACAGGAAACAGAAACAGTGCCTGAGGACAAAGCCTAACGAGATGATACCATCCTCCATGGATGGGAAAGTTCCTTTGGGGAAGACAACGGTGCTTCGGCCACTAACTCCTGGTTCCCACAACATCATCTTTAGGATGGTCAGAGAGTAGGTGTTGGTAAACATAGGAACTATCTCTTCCAAAGCTAGGGTAGACCACCTTGCTTCCTTAAAGAAGGTGTTCACCAAATAACAACATGTCAAGTCTTCTGACAGACCTGTTAAAACTCTTTGGACTGACCATCAAAGAAATGTGGAGTGCTTCAGGATCTTGATTTGGGACTGGAGGACACAGGTTTACTGTGTTTGGACATCATTCTGGCTCTCTAAGCCTCTGCTTACAACTTGACAAAATGAGAATAATCAAAGGTATATTTTGCTTCTATGAACACAAATATGAACCGAGATCATGTTAACCATCAGCAAAGGGAAAAGATTAATATTTATTCGGTTCCTAGTGCCTTCTGAATTGTGTGATTTCTATATATTATGGACAATGATACACAAAAGGAAGGTATTGTTATTTAGTTCATAAATATTTAATCTTAAGCACTTAAACACTGACTTCAAATTGGGAAATTGGTCTTGGAATGATATCACACAAGTGCTTTCAGACTGAGTAGTGTTCCCTAGTTCCCTACATTTGTATTCCCATCTATCTCCCCATGGGACATTCTGTTAAGTTCTCTAACAGGCTGTGAGCTCTAGGTTGTAATAGGTGTTTTGATCTTTTTTGTGCCATTCATAAGCACACACTGTATTTACTGAAGTTACATATTTATACAGCCCTGGCCTTCATTCATCCTCACAGATCCCAGACCACTGGTTATGTGGTTAAACACAGCAGCTTCCTGCATTTAGGCATCTCAGAGCTGACTTGACACTCAGTATCATTTACCCCAGTACCCTTCCTGGATAGTTGTGATTTCCATCCTCCAGCGAGATGTCTCCCTCATCTTTCAGCTGCTCTAGAGCCTCCTGAATTCCTCTCCTTCATGACTGACCTGCTTTTACTGCTCAGTTCTCCTGATAGTTCTCCCTGAAAGCTTATCCTCAGATATCTCTGCAGTCACACTCATCCATACGATTAATGAGACCTCTGAGAATGATACAACCACAGCCTCCAGCTTTGCTAATTCCCCAAACCCTACAGTTTCTCCTCTACACAAATACACTGCTGTCCTGCTGAGCCTTGGGGTCACTCTTTATGCTGATTTGCTTGATGATCCCCTGAGCTCCAGCTTCTAGTATTTCTCTGAGGTCATCATTTATATCAAGTACAATTTACAAAGTCTTTGCAAGATGATTATTTATTATGATTCTCGGAACAATCTTGTGGTGAGAGGCAATGGTGTTATTATGCACCATTTTGCAGATGATAAAACAGAGATTACAGGTTTTCTCTAATGTAATGATTCTCAGTGATTTGTCCCCCAGCAGACTTTGACAATGTCTGGAGGCATTTCTGACGGTCTCAATAGAGGCTGTAGAAATGCTGCTGGAATGAGATTGAGATCAGGGATTAATGCTCAAAACCTCACAATATGCAGTATAGTCTTCACACCAAGGAATTATCTGATCTAAAACAACAGTAGTGCCAAAGTTGGGAAAACCTGGTACAAGGTCATTAAGTTTACTCATAATATTCGGATTCTAGAAATCTTTGCTCTTTTTAAGACCATGTTCAAGACACTGTTATAAGGTCCTGACATGGCTTTTGGGCACCTGGAGTAATATAATCTCATTAAAGAGAAGCAGCTGATAAATGCAAGTCCCTTTGTGAAATGCGCTACCCAAAAAATTGGTATTGATCTTTGAACTTTATTTTCCTCAAGCACAAAATGATTATTTTCTAATGATTGGAAGATTAATTGGTCTATCACATGTAGAGCATATGGTAGAGTATCAAGCGCATAGTAGGTCCACCTTAGTCAACCTCTCTCAATCTCACCCTCACTAGTTCTCATATTGCCTCCAATATACATGTTTCACCTCGCTGGTAACCCTCAAGGATATGTCCAAAGGGTAGATGAATGGGTTCCACAACCGGAAAGCAATGGATCATGCAAAGGGTGGCTGCCGGGTTAGAAGGAATACAGGTCCCAAACAAGTATGACCAACGTGTCTGTAGGTTTCTACAGCTTTCATAACTCAGGCCTAATGACAAATGTTGGTGAGGATACATAGAATTTGGAACCCTCATCTGTTGCTGTTAAGGATATAAAATGATGCAGCTCTTTTAGAAAAGTGCATAGTAGTTCCTCAACAGATTAAATATAAAGTTACCGTTAGCTTAACATAACAGCCAAAAGACGGAAACAACCAAATATCCATTACCCTTATGAATGGATAAATCAAATGCAAATATTAGAATATTTTGTGGCAATAAAAATAAATACAGTGGAATTACTTGCTACAACTTAGATGAAACTTCAAAACATACCAGGTGAACAAATTCAGTCAGAAACAGTGATATTTTCAATGAATCTACTCACCTGGAAAGTCCAGACTATAGAAATTCATAGAAATAGAAAGGGTGTTAGTTGTTATCTTGAATTGGTGTTGATAAGAAATAGTGACTGCTGATGGGTACAGGGTTTCTTGATAGGTGAATAAAATAGTCTCAAACTGATTGTGGCGAGGTTATAGAACTCAATGAATGCACTAAACACCATTGAGTTATGTACCTTAACTGTGAGTTCTATCTCAATTAAAGCTGTTGAAAAACTCAAAAGAAAGAAAAAGGAGGAGGACAAAGAGTTGCAGAAATGAATTTTGTGGTCAAATTTCCTCCATTCAAAGCTTCAAAGCATCTCAAGTCAGTTATTAGAGATGTGAAGGAGGGAAACCTCTCTCCCTCCACCTTAGGTCTTGTTTGGATTCTTTAGTCCAGTCTAGAAATCAAATCAACTTAAGGCAAATTAACAAGAGCAGAAGCATCTAAGTCTTACTAGTTTTCCACGTCTGTGGGAAATCTCCACAAGACAGTAAAGTTTGAAGAGATATCCAAGCAAGATACTCTTGTACTTTTTGGACTGAGTCATAAATCTTGGGGCAGTGACAAGACATGAGAACAGCTAAACACTGAGCAGTTGGGAAGTAAACACAACAGGAGACCCTAATGGAGCAAGGCTTGACTGCAACTCTCCCTGACACTGGCTCTGAGCAGATAAAACTGTCTCCCCTGTACAGACTGACACGTCCTGTCATTAGAAAGGAGAAAACCAGAAAGTTTCTTTGTGTTAACTTTCTTAGGCCCAATAAAGCTTCAATATTCTAAGGAGGAATATTTTGATTTCCTTCATCTTCCTGAAGATGTGATCTAGCGGTGACAAGCCTGGGATCTGGAGTCTCGATGACCAGGTATGATCCAATAGGCTTCTGTTTCACTGTACATTCCAACAGCATGGCTCCTGGCAGTTGGACACCATGTCCCCCAGGTATCTTCTATTCAACAGTTCTTTCTTCAGCGTGCATGAGACCTGAATAGCTTCATGAAACAAACTTTGCTGCATCCCACTCCTAGTGTCTGATTCAGAGAGACTGAGTAGGGCCAAAGAGTTTGCATTTCCAGTAAATACATAAGTGATACCCATGTTGCTGGCCCTAAAACTGCAGCTGGGTGAGCTAATATTTTAGTTCCAGGGCTTTGTGGGTATCCACTTTTCAAATACCAGAAGCCATCCATAGTTATGTGTGTTAATAAAAAATGACTCTAAATATTTTCTATGGCAATTTCTAAGTGTTGATTTAGTAACTGCAGTTTTAGAATGATGGGGGGGGCGTGAAGAATGAGAGTAGAAGTCCTAGACCACATCTTCCAGCTCTAGGAATCTGGGCCAAAACGCTCACTGACCACAATTTCCTCATCTGTGAGAAATGAATCCCAGTAATGACTCATTAATATAGATAATAAAGTTGTGAAAAAGTGAATGATAATGTAGTTGGAAACAGATGACAAACTCTAAATGCACTAAACTTATGTTCTTAATGCCCACTCTTCAAAACCATTCTCTCAGAGGCCTCCATGTTTTCTAGAATCCTCTGAGACATTACATGGGAACCTAGTCTCAAACCAGCCTGTGCAGGATTAAGATGCTGCCAACTTTTGCACATTTCAAGATGTTCTGCAGAGAACAGGAACTGGGTAAGGCCAGGAAACTATTGAAAAATAAATGTATTATGAAGAAGAAGAATGTATATCATGATTTGCACTGTCTCCGAGTTCTTTAAGTGTTCAGATTACTCATGAATCACAACCAGAAAGCACAGAACAGCTCATGAGCACCAGGACAACAAATCAGAGGGGAGAAGCCTCTTGAGAAGGAACCCTTATCCCTGGCTGTACACGAGACTCACATGGGAAGGTTTTGGAGAATGCTGTTCAGCAGGCCTTCCTTGCTCAGGAGCTTCTGACTTGATTGGTCTCAGGACAACAGCAATTTTAAAAAATATTCCCAGGTAATTCTTAAGAGCTTACAGGACTGAGAACAATTGTTCTAGTATATTAGAAGTCCAAAAGGTCAGTCTAAAGGGACTCTGGTTGCCAGCATTAGTCAGTCACTTAGGAACAGAGATTGGGAGAAAATGGTGCTAAAAACAAAACTGAGATTCAAATACCCATTCAGCCTGGAGCCCTTACCCCCTCTTCAGTAACCATAAACACAGAACAAAGAGTAGACTTAATGCACACACATACAGAGAGACAGAGAGAGAGACAGAGAGAGAGAGAGAGAAGAGAGAGCTTATTTTCAAGTATATGCTTCTTTCTCTTTTAAGGTACCCTTGATTTTCAGTCCAGCCTGAACATCATCTGGTAAATTTCTATAGGTAGGGCAAGGAATTTATAGTATAATCTTTTATAGGCTATATTTATCTTTGATACATTGTTGTCAAACATTAGTGTACAACTCTGAAATTTTTTTTTTCAGTGTAGATACTACCTCCCGAACATTTATAATTTATCAGGTCGAGGGTACAATTCAGGAGTCTGCATTTTTAAAAATGTTATTTATTATTTTTATTTTATGTGTATGAGTATATTGCCTGCAGGTGTATAAGTACATCCATGTTGTGTAATACCTGTGGAGGGCAGAAGAGAGCATTGGATCCCTTAGAGCTGGAATTAGGGACAGTTATTAGCTGCCATGTAGGCGCTGGGAATCAAACTCAGGTCCTCTGCAAAAGCAGTCAGTGCTCTTAACCACTGAGCCTTCTCTCTAGCCTGAGAAGTCTGTATTTTAATAAGATTCATGGGAACTTCAGATATCATGTGGTCAATAACCACAATTTTAAGAAAATTCAAGGACAACTATATGAGCAATGGGAAAAAATATGTACTTAAGAGATGCCAACTAGTTCAAAAGTCTAGATCAGCTAAAACATCAATGAATGTATACCATGACAAGGAATGCATGAAAAATGCTCAAGATCATTAAGGAAAATTAAATGTCCACACTAAATTACCTAACAGACCTATTAGAATGACCAAAATTAAAAAGGAACAGCAATTTCCTGGTAGAGATACACAGTGGTATACTCACTTTAGAAATCAGGCAGTTTCTTTTCAAGTTAAACAGATTCTTATTTAATGGCCCAGAAATCCATTCTTAAGTATTTCCCCAAATTCAATGAAAAAGAAATTATTTATACAAAACTTGTACACATATATAGAAACTGTTTATAATTATTCTTATATAATTACACATAATTTTCACAAACTAAAAACAATCCCAATATCCTTCAAATGGTTCCTTGATATGGCACATTCATTCTGTGGAATCCCACTCCACAATACAAAGGAATGACGTACTGACACACACACAATACAGATGAGTCTCAAACGCAACGTTAAGTGAGTGTGGTATGATTCTATTTATTTGACATTCTGGAGCAGACAAAACTATAGGGGAAGAGAGTAGACTGCTGGTTACCAGGATCAAGTATTGAGAAAGATCTGACTGCAAAGGGATATTAGGAGATGCTTTGGATTGTTGGAACTGTTCTACATCTTGCTGATGATAGGACTGCATGCTGAGCAGTTGAAAAGCTGACCTTTATTTTAAAAGAAAAATCAAGATGAATTAAAAATACCAAAAGACAAAAGGTGGCATTATTCAAATTTAATCTACTATGTAGTTAATAGTAGAGCACAGATTCTAGATGTGAATGGGTCCAATCTCAGTAACTCAGCTAGATGCTTAAGCATATAGATAATGGCCACTTGTTTTCTGCATGGGCCAATAGTACTACCTGCAAATTGGGAATTCTAGTAGTAGACCTGAAACCTCCATATTCCAATACATGAAATTAACAGATATTGGACTAAGAACTTGAAAGAAACAGGCATCAAGGTTATAGGAATCTAAATGACTTTGTCCCTTCAGCTTACTAATTTTGAGTTCAGTATTGAAGTTTCTATCTGGATATTTGGATGAGTCTAGATGGCTAGGCTGAAAAATTGATACAGGACTTGTTTGTGGGAAGTCAAGTGAGACAGAGGGTGGAACACTAAGAGCTGAGAGATGCATACACTGCCAGTCAGTCTTTCTTGAGCGTTTCTAAGCAGAGTGAAGCAGTTGACTTTTGTAACCTCTCTATAAAGTGATTATCTCGGGGGGCGGGGTGTCTTTGATTTACATGTTCCCCGAGTATTCCTAGAAGTCCACCTTAAAACAATCTGAATGTACTCAAAGCCAATTTCTCAGCATGGAAAAGTTTTGCTTGAGCAATGACACACTGCAGTTGGATCCTGTTCACCCACATCTGGAAGCCACATGTCAGCAGCAGCTGTATAAAAGTCAGCCCAGCAAACCTAGTGTGACTTTTTTTGCCCAAAGCCAGGCAGCATGGACCTCACTCTTCTGTGGGTACTTCTGCCACTGGTCACCATGGCCTGGGGCCAATATGGTGACTACGGGTACCCGTACCAGCAATACCATGACTACAGCGATGATGGCTGGGTGAATCTGAACCGACAGGGCTTCAGCTACCAGTGTCCCCACGGACAGGTGGTGGTGGCTGTAAGGAGCATCTTTAGCAAGAAGGAAGGCTCTGACAGACAATGGAACTATGCCTGCATGCCCACATCCCCGAGTCTCGGGGAACCCACGGAATGCTGGTGGGAGGAGATCAACAGGGCTGGCATGGAATGGTAAGAGGCAGCCAGCGCTCTTGGGCTGGGAACTTCTCTTCATGTACTCCTGCAGATGATTGATCCTCAGGGAATAGCAGTGTCTGAACCCTTTGCAAATCCTAAATTTTCTCTTCTATGCTCTGGTGAGGTAGGGCTGCTGTAATGTAGCTGGCTTCACAGGGTGAAAAGCAAGACAGGATACATCCATGGGAGATGGACTTCATTGTGGTTCTATTCCATCCAGGGTGTCCACAGGCTTAGTGTGGCTCACAGGCTGGGTGTGTAACTGTGGAATGTTTCTCAGACTGCAAAAATTGAAATGACTTAGGGAACTTTATAGTATTTGAGCATTGCTGTGGAATTGGATTATTTCCATTTTGTAATGACTTACTTTACTTTCTTTACTGTTTCACAGTTTGAGGAAAGTAAACAATTGGGTGCTTAGCCAAGATAGTTTGAAAAATATTGATTTCGGGCAAGTGAATGGGTGGACAGGATAAAGAAACAGAAGCAAAGGTAAGCTAAGTTAAACCGTTCTCTGCTGTCTGATGAAATGTGTTCTGTCAGTTTTGAGTACTGAAATCCTTTTCTCTGTTGGAATTTAAAGTAGGTATTGTTGCTGGGATATAGTTTACTAAAGGATTTCTGAGAGGTGTTGTTTTGCTGACTGCCTTTTGCCTTCTGCCTTAATCAACGAATGGAACTGGTCTGGGTTTGTGCTTCTCTGTAGTGTATGACTGTCCCAGCCCTAGTATTTGATCAGAAGCTAAATCAGTTATTCGCAGCTGCTTGAAGGGTGCCCAGATTGCAGGGTGTGTGACAGAATAAAGGCCGACCCTGGGGGAGGCAGGCTGAGGGAGGAGGAAGCCCAGCTGTCAGGCTGGCATGTATGCTATCCATACAGCAAGTCAGACCACCCTGTGAGGAGCTCCATTAAGGCCATAGTGGAGTTGAGGGGGGAGTGATCAACCTAAAACCTTGGGGGTTACACCACCAGCCATCCAGAAGGAAATGGGACATGTGAGTGGAAGAGCTTAGGAAGAAGAAGGCATCTAATAAAAACAGCTTTCCTGAGCAGATACCATGCTAAGGACTTTATATGGATTATTTTCATTTTATGCTCTAAACAAATCTATACATGATGTTATAGGCAGACACACTGGTCTAGAGATAAGGTAAATTTCCTCAGTTAAAAGCTAAGATTCAGATCCAGAAAGTCTTAGCTCTAAAGAACATATGTTTAGCTACAATGACGGGCTGCAGAAGGCCTAATGCACCTACCTCGTGTGGACTTTGTCAGCAGAGCCAGTGCCCAGAACCCATTCCTCATCCTGGGAGAGGGTGGGATCTGCAGGAACCTAGCAGAAGCTCAACCATGGTGGGGTGGGGTTCCTGAGGAGGGGGTGGAGAGAAAAGGGGTGGAGAGAGTATCACACAAGCAGTTGCAGGTTTGAGGGGCTACAGAAGCTGGACAGCCTTTATGAGGCCATCTTCATCTACCCCTCTGTATCTGGCAAGCAGATTCAATGACCTAAAACCCTTTCAGACAAATGGCTGACTCAGAGACAAACTTAGCCTTGAGGACTGACCCCACTGACTCCCAGCGGCAGGTCTGATGCCTGGCATGAGGGGTGGAAATGACCTAGTTGCAATTGTCCCTCTAGTCCTCTTCAGGCAACTATCATGTAGTGGGGCCTTGTTATAACCCCCTTGTTAGAGTCACAAGAAGATGGCTCTCAAACCCTAAAGGGAGAGGCCCTGAGCTGAGTCAGAGGCTGGGGTTTAGTTCTGGTGCTAATGGCAAAGCTCCCTGTGGCCTCAGCTGTCTCTCCAAGGCTGCCTTTGTAGAATGAGCCCCCAGACTCTGCAGCCTCTATGGGCTCCGCTGAACAGCACTTCACAGGGTGTCCCTGGCTTTTTCTTGCATTCTCTTGATCCTAGCTCTTCTCCCTAGCTCATCCTGGCTAGGAGAAAAACCAAATGATATTTAGTTTGAAATTTACCAGCCGGGCCTGATTTGTCATGAACTCCCAAGCTATTTGAAGAGAATCAGAAGAGGAAAGCAGTGAAAGAATATGATTTTTTTCCGTTTTTATTCTTTTCCACTTTTGTGGCCCATGGGAGGCTAAGTGTAAAGCTGACAGGCAAGACATGTCTCCCACCTCCTCTTCTTCTGCATTTTTGGTGAGCAGAATCCAGGATTTTGTTTCCTCCGTCTACCCTCTGTTGTCTCCTTCTCCCCACCTCCACTAATCACAAAGCTGGAAACTCATGAACATGCAAGACAGTTTTTTCACTATAGGACCAGCTGCCCCAGAACCGATACCAATTACTCCCCAGGCATTTGTTTTCAGACGATTATGACTTTGAGTTCAGACTCCAGTCTCAGTGAAAAATTTGGAAGGAAAGAAATTATTCACAGGCTGGGGAGCAATTACATCTTCCTGCTGGCTGCAGGCTCTTAATCTGTTCTGGGGGAGGAGTTGTTGATGATTTTATGCAGTTTGGCTGTCTCGTGTAAGTAAATTAGCTTTCAGGTTTATTTTAAGAAGGAGAAGGAGTCTCTAACACAAACTTGACAATAGACAGGATCTGTTGCAAAAGCTTGCTAATGGGGCACTTTCTTAAAGGGGGCTGCTGTCCTGGATGAGGGTATTAATCACCGTTTCTCTGCTGAAAACCATCTTTTCAAATACAGTGTTCTACAGCATGATTATGGTTTTCCACCACTGGAACTTCCAGGAGGCTTTACCTGATTCTCCATGAGTACAGTCTTGGGAGGTTGTACAGGGAGGCAGCAGTTCTGAACTGTTCTCAGGGGATTCTTCTAACTTTAGTCAGCATACACTGTGGGACATAGGAGCCCTGTGCGGACCAAGATGGATCAGAACATTGTCATGATGCCGAGCCATCTTGTCACAAAGGTTCTCTGAGCTAAGACTCTTCATAACTCCCGGTTGTCTCATCACTTAGCAATGGAGTCTTAAGTATTCCGTTCCTTCTGTAGAAGGACGGGGGGGAAGGGAGGGAGGAGAAAAAGAGGTGCGAGAAGAGAGGAGAAATAAGGTGTGATGCTTACATGAAAAAGGATGGGAGAGTTCTAAAGTAAATCTGTTCCTGAAACGAACACCTGGCCCTTAACATCCTATTGATAAGCAGTCAAAAAAGATTTAGTGACTATGGAATTTGATGATGAGACTCATTTGGTGCAAACCAGGTTTATATGGAGTCTGAATTTAGAGGAAGAATACTCTATATATTTGAATCACTTTTACCCCATGTGCAAAGACATATTAAATCAACAATTTTTAAAAATATTTTATTTATTATTTTTATTTTATGTGTATGATTGTATGCCTACATGTGTGTAAGTGCACCCATGCCATGCAAAACCCGTGGACGTCAGAAGAGGGCATTAGATTCCCCTGGAACTGGAGTTGTGGACAGTTGTTAGCCATCATGTAGGTGCTGGGGATTGAACCCAGGTCCTCTGCAAGAGCAGTCAGTGCTCTTAACTGCTGGGCCCCTCTCCAGCCCAAACCATCATTTTTAATTAGAGCTGAATTTATGAATTAATTTGTCAATGACAATGACATGACTGAGAGAAAAGAAAGAACAAATATCCCACAGAGCTACAACAGCATCAAGGCAAGACTGAAGCTGGACATATTGGCCAGGAATTCAGTTTTCCATAATCTGACTGTAATTGAGACTGATGTTCTATGTAGTGTAGAACAACCATCCCAACTCATGATCCCGAGTTTTTCATATGAAAAGTGCTCACCTTCTTTACACCTATGTCCCTTACCCTCTGCACCCTCCACTTGCTCTGTTTTCTGAGTATACTCAATACTACCAAATCTATATTTGCTTACTGTTTGTCTCTCATTAAATATAATCTTCACAAACATGTATTCATTACTGTATACCCAGTGCTAGAATAATGCTAGCATGTATCAGGCCCCCAATAAACATGTAGTAAAAGACTCAATAGGTCTAGTTGGTGCTTAAGGCAGCCCAAATCCCAGCCAGTGCCTCTATCACTCTCAACAATGAAGCCTAAAGATTTTCCCATAGATAAACTATTTTGTCTTAGGTCATTGATTTCTGGTATTTCCATATCTATAATGTTAGACTTGACATCACATTTTATCACGCTCACCAACATGTAGGATGGTCTTTTGAGGAACCCTAAGATCTCTAAAGTGTACAGAACATTCATGACACATATTGTTAATCACAGAATGATCCCTTTATTGGATTTGCATTCTCCTAATAATCTTAATGTCTCAATAAACTAAAACACTACATAATAAATTCCTTATTTCAAAAGACCCAGTTGTTATATAATATCCTGGCTTAGATCCTAGGCCAATAAAAGGACATTAGTGGAAAAAGTGATGAAATTGGAATAATGTCTAGCATTTAGGGTTCTGCTAAATGTCAAATTTTGGTTTTCAGAGATACGCTTGAGTTATAACAGCACTGTGGAAGCAGGGTAAAAGACAGGCATGTATCTTGTGTCATCTTTAAACCTAAAATCATTTCAAAATAAAAAATTAAAGACAACATAAGAATTCAAGCTGGCTGAATACATACTGGAAATTTAACAGACAAACCACATACAATATCCAGGGATCCCAAGGCTGGAAGGGGCCCCAGGTAAAATACAGAGCAATCTTCATTCATAGGTCAGGAATTAAAGCCCAAGAGTGAAGCAACTGAAGAGTGAACAAAATCTTCATAATCAGTATGAGTTCTATGACCCAAACCCTGATTTATATGGTGATTGTTGGCCTGTGTTTCCCTCATTTGTACATGAATTTTCCCATTCAGTGATTGTTATCATGAATTTTGCCAGACTGTAGGAATATGAAGATTAATAACACAACTCTGTGCCCATGAGCTACCCATAGCTCAATCTTATTTTGTCTTCACAACAGTATTGGGAAAGAGGTATTGTCTCTGTCTTACACATAGGGAGACCATAGCTCTGAAGCATTAGGGGACTCCCACTCATGTCTCATGAATGGAGAAGCAACCAACCTGATATCCCACAGCCACAGATGGAACACAGATGGATATGAAATGCTTAGATAAATGCTGAGCTAAGGGGGATAGAATCGTATGTAAGAATGACTTCTGAGGACGGCAAGGCTGAGTGTGGGAAAACACGGTTGTGGCAGATCTAGGATTCCTGCCAATTTTCCATTTAAGTCACTCTACTAAGAACTAGGAATCAATTGACTGGAGGAACTTCAGATTTGCTTTAAAAAGAAAGGAAAGACTCTTGGCTGGATGGCAAAATTCACTTCTCCCAGTATGGGATTTGCCTCTGTCTGGGTACCTGCCGGATTGCTTCCCAATAAGTAAAAGACTTCCCAGAGAGGTGAAAACCTCTGCCTCTCTCTCTCTCTCTCTCTCTCTCTCTCTCTCTCTCTCT
>NW_008360313.1:1805141-1842793 GCF_000622305.1 Nannospalax galili
TATGTATATGAGACTGTGTGTCTTTAGACGAACTACCTAACCTCTCTAAACCTGCATTTCTTTTATATATAAAACAGAGAAGATGATGCTAGTTACTTCTATTTCATAGAACTGTTTTGATGATTAAAATAATTAATGCAGGTATAGTGCTTAGCACAATGCCTGATACATGGTAATGTTTTGTCAATGATTATTCATGATCACTGTTAGGAATGGAAACTGAGGCTTACTGAAACAAAGCATAGAGGTTGGTCAATTTAAAAACTGAAGTGGAAATTAAAATCACTAGTTTATGGCACCTCTGATGTGTCATTTGGAGCACATATTTCAATTACAATCTATAAATATTAAAAGTACAATTATAAGCATCTCGAATATTTGCTACAGTTTGATATCTATTGAGGTATCATTAGACCAATAGGTTAAACCGTATTATAATAACTGATGATCATGAACCCCCCCCCCACGAGTAAGCCTGCTATCTCTGCATGACTTGAAATGTGCAAGACATAAATAAATCTCACAAAATAAGCTGGATCTCCTAAGAGGCCCTTTGAGTAGTCTCTACTGCTCATATTTTTCTAAAGTGGATTTTTCTGTGCAGAAAAGCTGTTTGACAGGTTGCTCCTGCTTAACATCTGGTAGATAGTGAAGCAAGGCTGAAACCTGGTGACAGGCAGCAGAGCTCTTAGCTGCACCAGGAAGAGAGCAGACTGCATAACGCTGAGTATTATTTAAAGAGACTGCTCATGTGTCCGTTATTGTGGTTGGATGATGAGTAATAAGTGGTGTGGTATTTACCTTCCAAAAGCTTGTCTGTCACCCTGGGAGGCTTCTAGATGAAGAATATTTTTAATGAAATGTTGGTTACATCAACAAATCATGAGAAATAAATCATCAGTCTGAATTGGAATGATCAAGAAAGTAAAAATTCTTGGACGAAGGGAGGCTGGAAATTGCCTTTTATTCTCTGGCATCTAACTCTCCAAGGCTCAGCTCATTGTCTCCTTCCAGCCTTAACCATTCTCAATGGAGGGCCCAAGACTTACATGTTTAAAAACAATTCAGTTCCTTTGATTGGGCAAGCTTGCCCCCAGCTGGGCTTATTTCTCCCTCTTAGCACTTCACTGTCTCACCATCCCAACAGTTGTTGTTTCTCTTTGTCTTCTCGTCTTCCATATCACTCTGCTTCCTGCTTCCAACATCTCCACTGTCATAGAATCTGCTTGTCAGTACCAGTACTCTAAGAGTAGGTTGCAATGAATCCTTGAAAGATTTAATAAACATTCTTTTTTTTTGGGGGGGGGTCTTTTTTTGAGACAGGGTCTCCCTATAGCACCAGCTGACCCAGAACTTGCTATGTAGAACAGGCTGGCCTCGAACTCACAGAGATACGCCTGACTCTGCCTCCCAAGTGCTGGGATTGAAGGTGTGTACCACCATGCCAGGCATTCTTAAATCCAGTGGATGGTGTTTTAAATGTCTGAGAGTAACTCAAAGGATTACTTCAGATAAAGCAGAATTAATGAAACTTTTTGTTATAATTTAAGGTTTTAGCCAACTTTGAGGAATGGCAAGAAATTTGAGAGAAAGGGTCAGCTTCTGGTCTAGGATGTGGGCAAAGCTGCTCTTAGTCCACCCCAGTCATGGGGTTGGGGACAGGCTAACAACCCTTGACATATATGTAGAGTTGAAAAAGAGCAGCACAGTCAGACCATCCATTGTGTCTTTCTCTTCTATATCCAACTCAACCCCAGCCCCAAATCACTAAGAATTTGAAATTTCTATTTTTTTAAAGATTTGTTTATTTTACATGTATGTGTGTGCCTGAGTGTTTGTATGTGCACCACAGAGATCAGAAGAGGGCATTGGATCATTGGATCCCTGGAACTGCAGTTACAGGTGGTTGTGAGTTACCATAGGGACGCTGGGAACTGAACCCACGTCTTCTGCAAGAGCAACAAATGCTGTTAACTGCTGAGCCATCTTTCCAGCACCTGATTTTTTTTTTTCTATGAATTTGAACTGAGACTAACAGAGATCAGAGGGAGAGGCTAAAACTCCTTTAAAAAATTTGTTTTAAACCAGGTGTGGTGGTGTATACCTTTAATCCCAGCACTCAGGAGGCAGAGGCAGGCATATCTCTGTGAGTTCAAGGCTAGCCTGGTCTACATAGTGAGTTCCAGGCCAGCTGGAGCTGCAGGGAGACCCTGTCTCAAAAAGACAAAAAAATAAAATAAAAAGCTGTTTTCACTCTTCATACCTTCCAGGTTTGACTTCTGTTATTCTTTCTGTTTCAGGCTTGAAGACACAAACAAGAGAAAGCTGGGGTGGGGTACTGAAGGGAACAGGACTGTGATGATGCTGTTTTGGGGTTCCCTGAGAGCAAGAGCAGTGGGAACTTTGGTCTAAAGCAAGCCTGAGTTCCAGATCCTGTTTGTGACCACTGTTTTGCTGAATCCTCATTGTGATTTATATGAGGCTTCACCAAAGCATGCTCAGGGAAGAGTAGGAACTAGAATGTCTGCCTGCTAATTCCTCAGGATGAGCTTTTCCTTTGCATCTTATCATTTCTGTTTCACTATTACAGGTACAGTGGTTTCTGTCTTCACTGCCAGGGTGTCAGCCTTGAGATAAACCACTCTCAGAAAAACCGTTTTCCTCAGAATATGTCTGCGAATGTTGTTGTCACAGGAAGAGTAATTTCCTTGCGATTGTCCGTTCGGAAAACTTCTAGTTTCAGGCGGAGCAAGGCTGATATTGTTCCTCTTGAAGATATAGAGAAAAAGAAAGGGAGGACAGATCTCAGAAGCAGGGCACCTGGCCCTCACACACCAAGGGAATGTCCCCTTAGAGTCTGCTGAGGGCGCAGTTAGGGGCAGGTCACACTTACCAGGAAAGCTGCAGTTAGAGGCTAATACTCTATTCTGCAGACCACTGAAGAACAATCAGCCTGTGCTGCGAAATCACTAAGAGCCTCATCATGCCGTTGGGGCGTTAACTATTTCTTTTTTTCAGTTGAGCAGAAGTATGTTCAGCAAGGCAAAACCTCCAGCTCTCTCAGTCCTGCCAGCTTTCCTCACCTCTCCCCAGCTGCCTGGCAATCACGCCTGCAATTCTGCAGCTGTGCCCAGTGTCCACATGAGCCTTATTTCATAGAAAGCCATTGAAAATATGGTCAAGAGTGCAAAGAATGGATGAGAGAAATGCATAAAGCGATTCATTTTGTACCATCATCCTTCAACAAGGATGTTGCTGAGGCAGAAGGCAGAAGCAGGAAAATGGATCACCACTCCAATTTCCATAGGAATTACCTGGAGGAAGTTCCAGGGCCTTCTGTGGACTTGAGTGATAAGTTCCTACAAGTTAATTCTGCCTCTGCTAGTGGGAGACAGCTGGTCAGTCATTTGCTTGTCCATTCTTCTACTAGACAAACCTTAGGCATTACAAAGAATACAAAATAAAGATTAAATGGCCTATTCCCACAAGAACTGTAGTATATATTTGGGGTTATAAGACATTATAGAGCATCTGTGCTACAAAATGAGTGACTGAGACATTCACCCTGTGAGCTTCATCCTGGGGGAATAGCATATCAAAGAATATTTATGAATGTTTCTCTAATGCAAGACAAGGGAACCATCTTTCACAATGTGGGCTCTTACTCACTGTGTAGACTAAAGAAAAGTATGATGACAGTGCCTGGTTTGAAAGCATCAAAGATTCTGAGGAATCTTATATGCATTGTCTTATTTGATGTCCAGAAGAACTTGAATAAGCGTATGCTATTGTTATACCCACTATAAAGATAGGGCAATCTGGGCCATAGATGGCATGACACCCATCTTAGGTGACTCAGCTGACAGGACCACCAGCCCAGAAGCATAGCCTGAGATTTTAACTACTCTATCCTGTCCATCTTCACACTTTGAAAACATACCCCTACCAAGATCCAGTACTAGAAAGAATAACTCCACAATACCAAAGTCCCAAGCAGGCAGGCTTGTGCTACCAAAATATTAAGGAATCTAACTGAATCTGAGGAAGATAGTTGATATTTGGCTATCCTTCACCAATGTTCATGGGTTTGGAACCCATAAGGCTCAAGAATTATTCACAGGGAAGCATTATCTGAGACAGCATGTAAAAAAGTGACACAGCACCCTTCTCACATGGGCTATGGAGCAGACTGCCTGGTTGACAGCCAGATGGGAATCTGTGGAAATTGGATTGCCTTCATAAGTGGGCTTTCATAAGACAGATCAGTTTATCTTCCTATATTTATTTTACTTAAAAGAATTTACCACCATAGGAATTCTTTTCCTTGTAAGGGTCTGAGTGCATAAAAAAAAATGGTAGAACAAGAGCTCCAGGGAAACCACATCTCAGGTTGGGTGTGAAAGGGCTCTGTTTTGGAGAAAAGTATTCTCTTAATGATGATAAGGCAGAAAGTCACAGAGAGCATCAGTGTGCTGTACCATCTCTTAAAATACATTAAAGCTTTGCCTATGACTCTTAGCACTCATATTGAAGTTTTCTCTCACATTCTCACCTAGGATTAGGATGAATAGACCAACCTGGAAGACTCCCCAGATTACCTTTCCATCATACTAAGAACAGTAATGGTCCACTTCAAATGTACCCGGACAAAGTGCTAATACTCCTAAATTGTGATCCATGCAGAATAAAAGGGATTAGACCATCAAACACCATCAGTTTCAATTTCCATATAGGCTCTCCTATAGTTGAGTTCTCTACTCTGTCTACACTTCTTACCAGTCTTGAGAATATGTTTGAGCAAGTACCAAGCCCATCTTTTCTCAACGTAGTATACAGCGTTTGAAAAAGAATAGTAGCAAAGTATAAGTTGTTGCATGGATAAGGAATAAAATGTGTATTGAATGCACATATGTATGAATGAATACATAAGTAATAGATAGCTGAAAAGGGCAGATCTACAAGTTCCCTTACCATCAATGAGTAAGAATGAAATGGAACATAGATGCCAGCAGTGCTATAGTTTCTCAGATTCTCCCTCGGTAGTCACACAGGAGACTCATTCCCACTTTGTTATAGTTTCTAGAAACCTAGTTTGGAAAACAGGATTAGTCTAGCAGCCATCAGACTACATACCATCAACAGCTGGCTGCTGTTTCACCTAAGAGGGGGACAGATGAATAGCCAGGGAGCCTAGGAAATTCAAAGAAACAGACATAACTGAAAACCTGTTTTGAGAGAGATTGTGCTATGGTTTGGATATGTTCTCCAAGGTCTATGTTATAAATTAATCCTTGAATTCATATGAGGACGGGATTTGAAGTGGATCCTTTGGGAGCAGTGGAAATAGATGAGAGTCCCCATGACAGAATTAGAGGTAAGAAGAGGAAGAAAGGACCCAAGCTGGCGCAGTGCTCTATCTTACCCTGTGATGCCATCCACTGTGTTAGAATACATCAATCAGGTTCTCACCAGATGCCAGCACCATGCTCTAGGAGCCATGGGATAAGTAAACCTCTATTCTTTACCTGTACTAAGTTATGAAAATAGAATATGGAAATTTGTGAAAGATTACTATCTGTATAAGGTGAGGAACCTCTATAGCCAGAGAGAAAGCAACATACTCACCATCCCAGCAGAAAGTGCCAAACCTTTGGTCAGGATCAGGGGAAGGGGACAAAGAAGTACTGAAGATGGAGCAAAGGGAGAAAAGGCTGCACTGTTCCAAGCTAACACTTAGGAAGATGTCTTAAAGATGAAAGGGGCCACTTCCAGCACCAGCAGCAGCACAGGTGGAATGGAAGTGAAACTTCCCACTGGGCTAAGGACCAGAGTTGAAGAGTTACCACACTGGAGGAATTAGGACTGATAAGACAGGAAAGGAACCCTTGGATGGAGTTTGAATTCAGTTGGTCTAGGGATAATGATTACAGAAATAATGATGACTGCAATCCCAGATTTCTCACTGGATCCCCTGGACAGTCACTGTGTCTACCCCAGCTTTGTGTGCTGTGTAAAGGGACAATGAAATATTTATTTGAAGTTCACCAATTCATTATATTTCTCTTTATCAGCTTTCTATTTTAAATTCAAGTAAAATGATTTATAGTGTCCTACATTTGTAAAATTCATAAATACCGTTTTATCCAACTATATATTCATGGAGTTCCAACAGGAATATAGTCTCCCAAGCTTCCTTTGGCTGAAAGATGCTGGGCCACTTGAAATTTAATGGTGACTATGCCAGTTTACAATAGAATAAAAAATCTATTCTTTGTGTAAAATGGAATAATTTGGTAAGGATGTAGTTCAGTGGATAGTACATGACTATGGCAGGATAGACCTGGAAAAGGGTCTACATGTATCAGTGTCTTTATGCCTTTTTCTCTTTAGGTACCAAACGTGCTCCAACAACGGGCTGGTGGCTGGGTTCCAGAGCCGCTACTTTGAGTCAGTGCTGGATCGGGAGTGGCAATTTTACTGCTGTCGCTACAGTAAGAGGTGCCCATATTCTTGCTGGTGAGTCTTGAAACCCCAACTCTCATGGTTCTTGGAGCTGGACAGGAGTGTAGGGATGCTCCGGTTCTTCAAATAAGCCTGAGCTGTCACAAGACAGCTTGATAGATAGCCACTATATATGTGAGAACGAATGACCAAAGGGTCATCCAACCCAATACTACCACACCCCTCTTTTACCAGAATAAGAAACAGAACAATGGAGTAGAGTTGTACCTGGTCTATATCACCCATCAGCTGAAGCCTACTGACTCTTGACTTCACTTATTTCCTCGAATCCAAGGCTGCTTGGGACCTCTATTCCTATAGTTCCCCTGGAAATAACCATCTCTACCATGGACTGTAGTCTTTAACGGAGTTAGAGTCAGAAAAACAAAGTTCCACCAACAAAAAAAATGCTGGCGTTTTCTGGATCAGTCTTCAGTCACAACCTGTGATAATTTCTTTCTTTCCCCCTCCCTGGGCTGAAGCCAAGAATTTCCTGACTTTGCCTTCTAGTTGACTAGGAGAGTTATCCCAATAATTCATGCTGAGTATTGACAACACAACTTATCCCAAATTCTTTGGTCTGAAAACAAGCCAGGCATTTAAGCTTTCAACAAAGTTATCCATAGTCATCAGTATTTGAAGCTTAGCTCATTCAAATGATTTTTCTCTCAATAGTTGGCTGCTCAGAAAGATAGTCTTTTAGATAATACTTATTCTCTGCAATCAGTGTTGCTCCACAGATGTCCGAGAGGCACATGATATCACTAGGGACTGACAGCTCTAAAAGCTTAGTGCTTTTCTTTTTGAAGTAATGACAATTAGTAAGTTCACAGCTCAAAGTCGGTGGGTGTCTGAACCTATGTGACAGAGCAGAAATTTCCTCCAGCTTTTCAAACTTGTTCCATAAAACAGTTCTTGCCCCACTATGGGAGGGGAGTGGGCATGCCTAGGGATGCTGCTGCAACTATGGCAGATCCTGAATCAAAGACCAGAGATCTATGAGCTGGAGTAGGCACAAGAAGTGTTGGTATAGACAACAGGAAACTTGAGTTGAGTTCCCATGCCAACCCTTCCTTGAGGTCTCTTCCTTCTTTTTTTCTTCCATTCTTCAGTGTAACTGCTCTGTCCTGGCAAGCCACTTTTACTTCTCTGAAAAACTTCAATGCATCATTTAAAATGAGGGCAATGTTTATTTACTATGCCTCCATAGAAATCTGATGAAAACTCTAGATCTCGTCATCAGGAGGAAAAATGTACTGAATATATTTATGCACAAGTGTGTGAAGAATGCCAAGAGTCCTCAGACTTCCCAAAGGACATGCATGGACACATTGCTAAGAACCCCTGAAATTCATATTGAAATTCCAAGGATTGTTAGACCTTTGAAATTGTGTGCTCTCACAGTATAACCACTCCAACGTTGTGTTAGCCAAAGGGAAAACTAGATACCAGTTTTCCAGGAGAGGATGCAGGTTCTGATGAAAAAGGAGAATAGGTAGGAAACAATGTCCCCTCCCTATCTGCCAAGACAGTGTCTTTTCCTACAGTGTAATCAGCCCCTTTTGTTGCAAGGTACTCAAAGCTGGGTAAGTAATTTGTCTAAATGAGCAAGCAAAAACAGCTATTCAGTCTGGTGATGTGCTTACCACATTAGCAAGATATTCGCTTTGTCAGGCTTCAAAGGAATATATCATAGGTGGTGTCAGTGGGTGGCCCAGAAGAGCATATCTAGTGGGGAATTGGGAGGACAGAGAGTCTTAGTCAGCTAGAGGCTCAGATGAGGCATTCCTGTCCATTTACCCTTCACAGATGTCCCTAGGAAAACACTTAGACTACATTCTAACTGTATATTGTCTCTCTCCACTTAGTGTATCTGAAGGATGCAAAAACCCATTGATCTTTTGTATACCCAACGTCAAACATAAAATGCTTAGAACTTAATCTCTTCCTTGTCCCTCTGTCCCTGTGTCCCTCTGTCTCTGTCTCTCTGTCTCTCTCTGTCTCTCTCTGTCTCTGTCTTTATCTCTCTCTCTCTTGTGTGTGTGTGTGTGTGTGTGTGTGTGTGTGTGTGTGTGTGTTGAATTTGACTCTCTGTGTCTCTGTCTCTGTCTTTCTCGGTCTCTCTCTGTCTCTGCCTCTGTCTCTCTCTGTCTCTCTCTGCCTGTCTCTCTCTGTCTGTCTCTCTCACTCTCTCGCTCTCTCTCTCTCTCTGTCTCTGTCTTTCTCTCTCTCTCTCTTGTGTGTGTGTGTGTGTGTGTGTGTGTGTGTGTGTGTGTGTGTGTACTGAAAATTGAACCTAAGCAAAAGTTTCTTGTTTTCTTGCAGTGCTAAGGATCAAACTCAGGACCTTGTGCATCCTAAGTGTTCTAACCCTGTGCTATATTCTAAACCATTTGCATTTTTGTAATAGCTGTCAAGTAGTTGTGCAGATAAGGATTCTGGAGGGCCTGCAAAGGAAGATAAGGTTTTTCAGAAATTTTCAACTTAAAATTGCTTTTCAAAAAAATCCTCCATTCCCACTCTCCCACCTCTGCCTTATAATATAAGCTCTATACATGCAAAGATCTTTGTATTAAGATATGCCAAGCCCTTTTAAAATAACCTTTCTCTCTCTCCCTCTCTTTCTCTGTCTCTGACTCCCTGTCTCTCTGTCTCTGTCTCTCTTTCTCTCTCTTTTCCTTTCTCTGTTTACTTGCCGATGGGTACATGTGTGTACCAATGTATGTGCACATGTATGTGGATGCTGCAGTCTACCTCAGATGTTGTTCCTCAGGAGCAGCCCACTCTGATTTTGGAGGCATGGTTTCTCACTGGGACCTGGAGCTTGCTGTTTTTAGGCAGGCTGGTCCACAGGCCCCAGGGACTGCTCTGACTCCCCAATGCTGGGATTATAAGCATGAGCCACCATGCCCAGCTTTTTACATGGGTGCTAGAGATCAGACTCAGGTTTGATCCTCTTCTTGCTTATGAAGCCAGCACTTTACTGACTGAGGTATCGCCTCAGGTCCCAAGCCCTTTTAACAACGTCAGGCACACAGCAGGAACTCACATTTGTTCAATTAATGAAGACTTTAGCCTATTCCCTAGTTTTCTCAGGAGAGTTAAATGAGATAACAGGGCCTGGCTTTATCACTGGCTGTGATCACCTAAAGCTGGATTGTCTTGAAGCAGAGTCCCTTAAATGTGCCCAACAGCAGGAGAAGCCATCTAATAGGCCTTTCAAGGGCAGATTCTGTCTGGGAACATCCAGCGGGAACCAGTTTACCTTGCAGTTTACCTTGGCTGTGCAGAGGGACAACAGGGTTGCGCTGACTTACTCTTCCCCAGGAAGAGGACGAATGAGCTGCAGCAGTCACATTTCCCATCACAGGAAGCTGATGTCTCTGCCAAGATGAATGAGAGAGCCTACAGTGTCTGACCAGACCGTTACGGCCGCTGCCTGGGGTCCTGGACAAACAGAACAACAGGGAGTGGGCTTATGGCCCAATGCTTTCAGCCATTCAGCAGACAAAAGCCTGAGGCTCATTGATTTTAGGAAAGGTGACCACTGACTAACAATAGAGGTGGATGTAGGGAAAAATGGGATAAAAGAAAAAGATCAAAATTTTCTCTAATTCCTATCCCATGAATTTCTATTATGTGTGTCAATATTTTGGATATTGATGCTTGAGGCTTATTCTGTTTATTTGGCTGCAGAGTCCTGATAAAGGTAGGTCTTTGTGTCTCAAATTCTAGCATTTTTCTAATGATGCCCCAGACTCCAATAGTCAGCTGGGGGCTGTCTGCAAATTTCTCCTGCATCCCTACAATTATTACATGTCTTTCCTGTCCTTAGAAATGACTTCCCAAATTCTCCTTAGATGCACTTTATCAATTATAATACTAAAAATCTAACATCTGTAGAAATATGTGTGTGTGTGTGTGTGTGTGTGTGTGTGTGTGTGTGTAGGAACAAAACGTCATAGTTAACAATAATAAAAACAAAAGGAGTTAACTGAAACATTCAGGTCTTATAAAATTTAACTCCAAGCCATGGTCTTCAGATAGCTTTCCAACCCCCATTCCCAGTTCCAAACCTGTCATTCTTTCTCACCAAACCCCAGGCTCAGATATATCACTAATGGTCAGAATCATAGGGTAGGGGAAAGACATCATAAGTCAGCTTTGAAACAGGCCCCCAAAATCTATCCTTCAGCTTGATTGGCTCCATCTCGAACAGCATAGTGTTAGAACTGAGAGCTAGTATGGTGTCCAAAGGAAGTGGGGCTTTTTCCAAGGAAACCTTGCAGACATGACAGAATGAGCAAGCGCTAAGCACATGGAACATGGCAGATGACTCACTGTTCCAAGGGTGTCTAGACACTTCAGTGGCATCTTTAAATTGCCTGAGTCATGACATCACATTATACCTTTCTAAACGGAATGAAGCCCCAAGGGTGTAAATTAAATCTTACTTCTTCAGCATCTCAGGATAAGCCTGGTACAAAGTAGGCCCTTAATATAAAATTTCCCAAAAGAGTGACTATACATTGCAAGCCCTTAAGAACACTAATGATGGTGAAACTGAGATTGATATGGTGACTTTTTATGTAGTTGATAAAGACTTTCTTCATGTGCACTATTTTACTTGATCCTTTTAACAGCCCTGCAGAGTAAAATGTCAACTATTTTCTATCTTCCCACAGTGAAATGCTGATAACCCCTGTATTTGAAACCTTCCTTTACATCACTTTAACTGGCTTGAATGACCTCTTTGAGAAATAAATGCATATAGAGATGACCCTTTTCCCTTTCTGCTTTGTTTCATTGTTCTTTGTTTTAATTTTTTATTCTATTTTAAATTACGTGTTTATGTGTTGTCTCTATGTGGGTATGTGCATGTGAGGACAGGGCTTACAGAATCCAGAAAAGACTGTTGGATCTTGGAGCTGCTATTACAGGCTGTTGTTAGCCACCCTATGTGGGTGCTAGGAACTGGGCTCAGTTCCTCTGCAAGAGCAGCGTATATTCTTAAGAGCTGAGCCATCTTCTAGGCCTATTTATTTGTTGTTCGGCATAAGGTTACTCTATATAGTCCTGGCTGACCTGAAGCTCATCACGCAGATCAAGCTTTCCTGGAACTTGCAGCCCCTTTCCTGCCTCTGCCTTCCTCTAGTGCTGGGATTATGGGCATGCACCACCACAGCCAGCTCTCCTACTTTGAAAAACATTCTGCAACACACTGTTTGAAGCTTGCTAAGTCAAAGTCTCATGTCTCGAGTCTCTACACTTGCGAGACCTGAGAGACGAAGTATCCCCACTCTGGGCGAGAAAAAAACAAATCATCACCAACTCCCAGATGAGTGTGGGATTTATTTGTTTGGAGGGAACCAAGGTGTTGCTCTCATTTCAGTCTGTGCAGTCTCATCGGATATTACAGCATCACTGAACCATGGCAAGAAAGTGAATTCCTGATAGATGCAGACATGCTGTTACTAAGTGGTTCCCATTGGACTAGATGAATGTGGAAGCATTACATATATTTACTTAGGAGAATTCAAATTCTTATTCCAATGGTCTGCAAACCACAAACACATGTCACTGAAGGAGCCACAACCCTTCAGAGACTGTCTGCACTCAGCTCTCTCTCAAACAGCTCCAGCTGCTACAGGACCTAAACCAATCTGTCTGCCAGCTGGGTGGAGACTGTGTCCCTGCAGTGGAGGGTTTTGAAATGAGCAACTTTTTTTTTTTTTAATCTAAATGATTCTTCTACAGCTCTATGGCTGTTGAGTAGGTTTGTTGGATTGTTTTGGTAAATTCCTCGGCTTAGATGATCTATACAATGCCTTTCATGCCCAGCTTTCTTTGATAATCAGAGTTCAAATAATCTGCTGGCCTCCCCTCCTTCTGTGCTCAGGTTATAAGGCAAAGAATAGATTTTCTATTTTAAAATTTTATTTATTATTTTTATTTTATGTGTATGAGTGTATTGTCTGCATGTATATGAGTACATCTGTGTCGTGAAATGTCCATGGATGTCAGAAGAGGCCGTTGGATCCCCTGGGTCTGGAGTTACGGACAGTTGTTAGTTGCCATGTGGGTGCTGTGATTCGAACCTGGGTCTTCTGCAAGAACAACCAGTGTTCTTAACCGCTAAGCTATCTCTCCAGCCCCAGGAATAGATTTTCTTAATTCTTAGACATCTCTAGTTAACAACAGCAAAAATAAGTTAATCAGAACATTTGTCTCCTTTCTGCCACTGTAAATGACTGAGTCAAAAAGAAATCTTTACCATGTATCCTGTTGTCCAGACTGTAATATAAGATGTGGTGATTTAGCAAGGTTGTTTCTGTGATGCTATGTCATGGTCAGGAATGAGCTTACAGGCCTTCCATCAGGGTGCCCCACCCTAGTTGGATGATCTACAGCATATTTCCCAGATGCCAGATGAGAAAAGCAGCTTCCATTGATTTCTCTGAGTGAGGTGGGAGCTATTATTGCAGAGATGGAGATGCTCCTATCTTGAGAAAACAAGCCTGGATGTTCTATTTTAAAGGCGTGCCCTTTGGGTTGGATGTTTCTGTACTTCACTAACAACCAGCACCTTGCACTGCAAGATGCTCTGAACACTCATTTTGTTGGACCATAACTCCTCTGAGCTTGAGCAAAATCAATCGTCCATTTCATCAACTGGAGTAGCTGTCGCAATTACTGACACCTATTTATAATTTTGACATGTATTTACTGCCTGCCTATGAGAGATGCCTCCTTTATTCTCAAACTTCAAAAGCAGAAGTTTTAGAGATGTGGCTGATTGTCTTAAGTATCAGCTAACCCAAGCCATAGCCAAACCCGATTAGCTACATAGAACAAAGCAAACCTCTCAATTACAGATCAAGTCAGCTTCCATCTACCAGACTGCACAGGCCAGGCATTTAACCAGCAGGTTATTGAAAGTGAATGGATGTAAATGAATTCACAGATTTGGTTTGAGTTCCTAACAATGAAAATGATTCTAATAATTTTATTTATTGATATCTACCCAGTACTCATGTGTTACCTCATTCCATCATCATACACAGAAATCATGTTACTGTTAGATAGATGGAGAAACTGAGAAGTTGTAATTTTCTTCAAAGGGATGATTGAGTACTCTATCTACCTCCATTTTCCATGCTCTGTGAATACTACACAGCTACCTCTAAATTCAGGGAGAAGATAAAAACAACACAAGTAAAGCAGCAAACAGAGGGAAAATAACTATTATATTTGGCAGGAAGGGAAAGGTTGGAGGTGGAGATGTCTTACTGATATGGAGGTCCAGGGTGGCCTTGAGGTAATATGGTTGATAACAGTCACCATGAATCAAAACAAATGTGACTGCTGACAAGCCCTATGCTTGAAGAGAGAGAGAGAGCTAGAGGCTCAGTTCCAAAAGAGCAATTTGAAAAATGTTCAGGGACATTCCTCTTCTAATTTAAGTCATAGATATCCCTGGAGTTGTCTCCCCTGTGTTGTGATTCATATCAGAACTGTTTGAAATATAAGCACCAGAAATGCCACATGAGCATTTGACACTCCTCACACCCCAAGTCCTCAGAGTTCAGATTGTCTGTTCAGAGAAGGGCACTCATGTGATTGCAGGAGTCATGGCCATGTGGTCCTACAAGGCCAATGGCCAGCTCTGAGAAGCCAGGACACTGGCTCCTTTGTGAGTGCCTTTCTTTTTTGTTTGTTTTGTTTTGTATTTTGAGACAGGGTCTCCCTGTAGCTCTAGCTGGCCTGGAAATTGATATATAGACCAAGCTTGCCTCGATCTCACAGAGATAAATAGAGCTGCCTCAGCCTCCTGAGTGCTAGGACTAAAGGCATGTGCCACTGTGTCTGGCTGCCAGTGCCTTTCTTTACATACAAGTGCATTTGGTTTTATTATTCCTATATTTACAAAAATAATTCAAAGAGAGTCTAATGTAGCACCTATTAGGAATGCTAGGGTACTAGCAAAGTCATTTATTCTTAAATATTCTCATTCCCTATTGCTTACCTGAAAAGCATTATATAAGTGGTTTGATCATGAGCAGACTGGGCTTGTTTAAGAAAGTTCCAAATTACTTGCCTGGCAGAAAGTAGTATTTTCTTTTATTTAAATATAGATTGTTTAAATCTATATTTAACAGACCTGACACATCAAGTTTGTACTTATTGAATGTTACTGCCATGTCCCCATATATAGTAGGTCATAAGAGGTGTTTATGGTGCCATATATCAATGATCCTTCAAAGAGATCACTACACTGGTCATCATCATAAAGTATGATGCTGTGTACTATCCCATTACCTTAACCATATGTTAAATACATGGGGCTGACATATCACAGGACATAAGAATAGGACATTTAAAATAAGAAGTGAATTGAGTGCTGGAAAAGAAGGAAGTAAGATTAGATAATGAATGAACAAAAAAGTATAACTGAACTGTTATTTGAGCATGAGTTGAATTCTTAAAAAAAAACGATTCTTATTTAAAATTTTTATTGAGATTTTGTGCATTTTATACAACCATTCTTAATTAAATTTAGACCCCGTCCCCCATCCATGTCTCCCCACCCCACTCCCACTGGACCTCATGTGTTCCACCATACATGTTAAGTCCTATACAGTCAAGCATTTGTACCCAGATATCCTTTGGTGCAAATTCATACACTGGAGTCCAGTCAGCCTATCTAGCAGTTGTAGGTAGGGCCTACTTGCCCCCATCCAGTAGTAATCAGTCTCCAATAGTTCCAAGACTAGGGCTGGCCCCACCACCCATTTCCCTCACTCTACTCTGAGCCCTTGTCTGATTGAGTTGACGTGGGTCCTGTGCTCAATGCCACCATTGCCACATTTTCACATGTGTAAGCTTCCAGTAGCCTGAAAGCCTCTGCTTCCCTATGTTCATGGAACAGCCCTGGCTTTTGCAATCTTTCTGCCCCCTCTTCTACAATGGTCTCTGAACCATAGGTGGATGAGGTTTAATATAGGAATCCTATTCAAGAACACACACTCTGCAGTCTCTTGTTCTTTAAAACTTGGCCAGTTATGGCCTTCTATGTGCATTGCACGATGTTGTATAAAGAACTTTCACTAGTGAAACTAGTTGCACTAGTTTTCTCTTTACCTCCAGTTCTGTTATGTTCCACGAACCTTGGGTGTAGAGGTTCAATTGTGGATATGTCACCTTGGACTGGGCATCTCTCAGACATATATGCTCTGCATCTGACCAGTTGTAGGATTCTCAGTAGCCTCCATCTGTTGCAAAAAGAAACTTCTTCAATGATTAGTGTTCAATATATTTATTTGCAAATATAAGGATTCATATTTAGCAATGGTAAGAAATCTCATTCGTCTAGAGACATAACAGAGATAGGATTTTCCCTGGGATCTATGACCTCTCCAGCCATGTGTATTTGGCTGTGTTTACAGTGCTACTTCTGAGTTCACTTCCATTGAGATGGCTTTAAGTCCAATTATATGGCTGTTGGTTACTCCCCAGATAACTTTGCCACTACTGCACCAATAGAGGAAGTTTCCTGTGCTGGTTGTTATGGTTATTGGGCTTTAGGGCTGGATTGGACCATCGATTGATTTTCTCCCTTAGCAGCTTGCATAGTAGCCTCTAGAACTATGAGAGATAAACTTCAGGTAAAAGAATTCCAGGTCAGTTCCTGCTCCATTGCTCCAAGCCCTGTGTGAAATATGCCTTGTCTTCAGCAGTAGGGTCTTATCTTCCAGTTCTGGGAGATAACCAAGAGCTCTAGAAATAGCCTGTGTTATTTTGGGTGTCTCTTGGACTACTCTGACCAACCACTGGAAGGGAGATCTCTCCTGTCTGATACTGTGTTCCTTGCAGCACAGCCTCCAGGTATGCATATGCACTGATGAAGGACCAAAGCACCGTATGTGCATTTCTCAGGGGAGTTCAGAGGCAACACACTTTCCTCTGTCTTCCCTAGCCCTCCCCCAAGATCCATTTATCTCTACTCTCTCTCCCCCATCTGGCCTTCCTCCTCCCTCTCCAGTCCAAGCACCCCCATTATCCCCACCCTCCCCCCAATAACATTGCCTCCTGCCATTCCCCACTCTCCTGAGTTCCCTCCTCCCTCACCACAGCCCCCAGCATGTTCCTCCCTCCTCCCCTCCCAGCCAAACACTCCCACTTTCCCCACTTCCCCCCAGTAACATCTATTCCCTACTACTCCCCTCTTTTGGGTTCTTTCTTTTCCTTTACTTCCATGTTTCCTTTCCATTTTCCTGGCTCCTGGTGTTACATGAGGATATATACTTACATATAAGGGATTGGTATTATGATACACAAATGAGGGAGAACATATGTCACTTGCTTTCCTGAGTTTGGGTTATTCTACAATTTTGTATAAATATTCCACATTTGCATTATCCATTCATAAGTTGAGGGACATTTAGGTTGTTTCCATTTCTTAGCTATTGTGAAGAGAGCAGCAATAAACATGGATGTGCAGGTATCTCTACAGTAGGATGAGTCCTTTGGGTATATACCAAGGAGTGGTATAACCAGACCATATAGTAGGTTCATTTTTTTTTGAGAGTTCTCCACATTGCTTTCCATAGTGGTTGTATGAGTTTATATTTACATCAGCAGTGAATGAATGTTCCTTTTTCTCCACATCCTCTCCAGCATCTGTTGTCTTTCATTCTCTTGAGCTTAGCCAGTCTGACTGGGGTAAAGTGGTTTTAATCTGCATATCTCTAATTACTAAGTATGTTGAGCACTTTTTAAGGTGTTTCTTAGTCATTTTTATTTTTTCATTGGGGAACTCTCTGTTTGGGTCTATTGCTCATCTTTTGATTGGGTCATTTACTTTCTTATTTCTTTCTTTTTTGAGTTCTTTGTATATTCTGGATATTAATTCTCTGTCAGATATGTAGCTGGTAAAGATTTTCTCCCACTCAGTGGGTTTCTTCTTCACTTCCTCTGTTGTTTGTTTTGCTGTACAGAAGCTTTTTAGTTTAATGAGTTTCCACTTATTGATTGTTGACCATAATGCATGAGCAGTTGATGTCCAATTTAGAAAGTCCTTTCCTATGCCTATATCTTGGGGAGTGCTGCCTATGTTTTCTTCTAGCAGTTTCACAGTTTCACGTTTTATGTTGAGGTTTTTGATCCATTTGAAGTTGACGTTTGTGCAAGGTGAAAGATAAAGGTCCAATTTCATTCTTCTGCAGGTGGAGATCCAGTTTTACCAGTACCATTTGTTGAAGATGCTGTCTTTCCTCCATTGTGTGTTCTTGGCACCTTTGTCAAATATCAGGTGGCTGAAAGTACATGTACTCATGTTTGGGTCTTCTATTATGTTCCATTGATCCATGTGTCTATTTTTGTACCAGCACTATGCTGTTTTTATGACTATAGCTCTGTAATATAATCTGATATCTGGTATTGTGATCCCCTCCCCGTGTTGTTTTTTATATCCAAGATTACTTTGGCTATCTTTCATGATTCCGTGTGAATTTTAGGATGTTTTTTTTTTTTTCTAACTCTGTGAAGAATGTCATGTGTACTTTGATTGGCATTGCATTGAATCTATAGATTGCTTTAGGTAAGATGGTCATTTTCACAATATTAATTCTACCAATCCATGAGCATAGTAGGTCTTTCCATCTCCTAGTGTCTTCCTCTATCTCTTTCTTTGTAGAGCTCTTTGATGTCTTTGGTTAGGTTTATTCCTAAGTATTTTATTTTATTTTATTGAGGTTATTGTGAATGGGAAGGTTTCCTTGAATGCTTTTTCTGATTGCTTGTTACTTGTATATAGAAAGGCTACTGATTTTTGAAAGCTGATTTTGTAACCTGCCACTTTACTGAAAGGAATCATTTCTAACAGTTTTCTGGATCTCTTATATATAATTTGAACTCTTTTTCCCAATTAGTACTTCTTTAATTTCCTTCTCATGTCTTATTGCTCTAGCAAAAATTTCAAGCACTGTATTTAAAAGGGGTAGATATCATTGACATCCTTATCTGGCTCCTTATTTTAATGGGAATTCTTCCAGTGTTTCTCTATTTAGAATGATGTCAGCTATGGGTTTGTTGTACATAGCTTTAACTATGTTAAGGTATGTTCCCTCCAGTCCAGGTTTTATTTTTTTAAAAGCTGCAGTAAGGTACACACAGATCTCCCATTTTTGTTTATTGGTTGCAGTTTTCTTCCAACTTTCATTTTGTTTTGTTTTGTTTTTTTTCCAGATGGGGTCTCCTTGTAGCCCCAGCTGTCCCATAACTCACTACGTAGACCAGGCTGACCTTGAACTCACAGAGATCTACCTGCCTCTGCCTCCTGAGTGCTGGGATTAAAGGCGTGTGCCACCATGCCCTGCTAATTTTCTTCCAACTTTAACAGTAGAGATTCCGTGTTGCATGATTCTCTGGTTATTGCACTAAGTAGCGTAAGATTGAGAATGTGACTTGCTGAGCTAGGGTCATAAAACCAGGTTACTTTTGGTCATGTACACACTAGTGGAAGTGAATGTCCCCAAAGTGAAGCCTCCAAGATGACACTGAATGATCTTTATTACCAGAGATGTCACAAACAGATATAAAGTTTTGACTTTAGGCCCAACCAGTTAGTAAATCCTTAAGGTCAAGTAGAGTTGGGTTTTCACCCAATATTATACAGTCATTTTATGTTGAGAAAGTAAACCTGGCTCTCAGTTTGGGCAAGGGGCAATACTGTGGAAATAAATTGTGTCTCTTTTCCTTTCTTCCAGCTAGTGTGATAGTGTATAACTGCCTTTAATTCTGTGAATGTCCTATTCTGGTAGGCTGCAGGAGCCAGAATATCTATCAGAAGTGGGTCAGTCTGTGAAGTTAGATTGTTAAGTGAATGTCCATTGAGACCAGTTGAATCTGTTGACAGTTTTAAATATCTTAGAAGATAAAGTTTTGTTATCAATCTTAAAGTTTTCTTCAGTTCCAGCTAATTCTTTCTACCTCGTTCAACTCTATCTGACACAAGAAGTTGTATACATGGTCTTAGGTCATCAAGTTCTCTCAACTTTGGGACAATCCTGTTTTCTATCTTTTCTATAGACAGTAGAAAAGTATCAAGAAGGAAGAAACTCTCCAAAAGACTCTCATTGTTAGCGGCAGGAGGACTGTGCACACAGATGCACACACATACACACAGAGTGTTTTTTTTTTTAATCAAAAGAGGGTGAATACAGCTTTCTATATTGCTCTTAAGAATAGATTAATTTCTTCAATATATTGAATAAAGAAAAACCTGTCCCCTATCTTGCCCAGCTAAAGTCTTGTTTGATTGTTTTAAATGTTCTAGAAATGTATAGCAATATTTGGTATGAAAGATTGGCCAAAAAGCTGCCTGAAGTTACCTAGTAATTGACAAGCTGAAACTACACTAAATTATTCCCCTTTTCCCCCCTCAGAAAGGCCAATACCATGGCAATGAAAATGCAACCATCCTACTTCTTGGGGCCTCTTTCAGTTTCTTTTCAAGTATATTCTCTTTATCTCAGTGTCTGACTCTGTAAGTTTGAAGTCTTTTTTTCTCTCTGAAGAACTATTACTAGGGTTTTCATTTATGAGGACTCATGTACATGCATGTGCATGCGTGCCTGAGTTTGTGTTTGCATATGTGTGTGTTTTTATAAAAAAATGAATGTACATCTTTCCGACTTAAAAATACACAGTCCTGGGACATACTGAAACAGAACTTCTTGCTGTGGAAGATGTTTGGGACGTTCACTTTCTACCAGTGATTGGGTCCATTCCTGCTTCCATATTTTAGGGGTAATTTTCATCATTATTCAACTCCTTTCACTATCCCCTTTAATCTAGGATTCTATAAGATAGTCTAAACTTGTTCTCATGGGTTTAATGAAAATAAAACACAAGCAAACATGAGACAAAACTAAACTTGGCTGGTATCAAGATTGAAATTTCCTGATGACCTTCTCCAGGACATTCTAGAAATTTACTGGACAGCTGCCTCTGCTCCTATAAAAGGACTTCCTAGAAAAACCTAACTGAGCAGGGACGCCTCTGTCTATTCACTAAAAAATTAGTAAGGAACCCTCATCAAAGAAAACATTAGAGAACTTGTTTCCCCCTTTGGAGGTTAAGATTTCTTGATGTTTATTAAAAAATGGAACTTTTTTTCCTAATGTAATTAGCTACCCAACTAATATGACAGCAGAGCAAGGGGTCAATAAATAAAAAGTAACAATCTAGCCCAATTATTTTCAAATAGTTTGGGCAAATGGATATGCCTAATACACTGTTTCCAAATATAGACACTGTTGTAGCAGAAATGTTTGGTAATTAAATATTATACATCATGTCTAAACATTGCCTTTAAAATTCTAGAAAATATTTTATCAAATAAGAAAAATACCTCCCAAACCACATTTATACTATATACAGTCTTAACAATCCTCTCTTTCTCTGGGCAAACTGTATTACAGCCTTCACTAGAATCCTCAGATCACAAGTCAATGGGATCCAAGTGAGGCCTGATTAGGTCCTTTGATGAAACATTTAGTGAACTTTTTCATTAGAAATAGGGTCTCCTTAAAAGGACATAATGGATTTATTTTTTAATTTCCCTTCATGAACACATCAAGTAAAAACATATCCGACCCACTCAGGGCTGCGCTTGGCCTCAAAGAGAGCCTAGTGGGTCTTCAGATGAGACTATGTGGAAGGGCAAGTGAGTAGCAGACATAGGAATGACCAAGATCAGTCCAAAGAGAAGTTAAAGTTGAGGCTAAGTCCCAGTTATCTTAGACTAACCATTGGTCTTGCTGTACCTAAGCACTCCCCAGAGATCCTCCAGAGCCTTTCCAGTTTATAAATCAATGTTTCCAGATTTCTTGACAGTCCTTGCATTCTTAGGAGAAAGGTCATTAGACTACAGAAAGGAGGAGCTTTCTATCCTCAATATACAAATGTCTGGCAAACTCATACTAAATGGGATTACTGATGCTATTTTCCTGAGCAGTCGTAGGGATGGAATAAAGACTTTGGAGGAACCCAGGTGTGGTTGTAGATGCCCGCAATCTTGGCACTTGAAAATGAAGGTCATCCCAGCTCTATAGTAAATTCAAGGCCTGTCTAGTCTCAGAAATGACTTCAGAGTTTTTTTCATCATGAAAGGACTATTTCAGTCCTGAAGAATCCCAGCGACAAAATCTTTATGAGAATCAAGATATCCTAAATTTGTTCTAGGATGAAACACAATGAGCCTACCATAGGGAGATCCAGGATTAAGTTGATCTTGGAGGATAAAAAGGAAGAAGAAGAAAAGGAGTAGAAGAGAAAGAGAAGAATGGGGAGGAGGAGGAAGAGGAGGAGGAAGAAACAAAATAACTTTTAATGATTCCACTCCTACCATAAATAATTACATCACATAGGTTTTTACTAGTTGCAGTGACAGATCTATAAGGAAGCTTTTGTTCTTTTATGGATCAGGAAGCAGATTAAATGACTCTCCCAAAGCCATTTATTTATTCAGAAGATATTTGGTATGTGCCAGGAACTTAGCTTCCAGACAAACAATGGGGGAGAGATAAAACTTCACCTTGTAGAGCTTACATTTTAACTAAATATTTTAACACTTTTTATTATTATTATTATTAGTGACTATAAGAAATATATTAAACTATCACAAAATATACACACCACATAAATGCATACATATATATTTTAATCAAAACTTTTATACACATGAACTTTATTGCATGCAATGGTTATCAGACCTGATATTTTCTGTTAAATTTTGTTCCTTTTTAAAACTGATATATTAGCATCTTTTCTCATTGCTGTGACAAAATACCTGACAAAAGCAACTTAAAGGAAGGAAGGGATTGTTTTGGGTTATAGTTCAAAGGTACAGTGCATCTGGTCATATTGCATCCACGGTCAGAAAGCAGAGTGATGAACCTGGCTCAGCTTGCTTTCTCTATTTTATTCATTCCAGGACCCCAGGCCATGGGATGGTATCACCTGCATTTAGGGAGGGTCTTCCCACCTCATTTAACCTAATCCCTTACAAACATGCCCAAAAATTTGTCTCCAAGATGATTCTAGACCCTGGCAACTTGACAGTTAGTATAAATCATCACAGCACATCATAATCTGCTAAATTGATTTTATGATCTAATAATGAGTCATGATTCAGTTTGAAACATTGTCCTGACTTGAATAAAGTAGAATTAATATTATTCGGCATTTCTTCAAGGTCTGGGGAGTTATTTGCATATGTTTCAACATACAATTAAAAGGCTAAGAAAAGGAAGATGCAAAAAGGTAGAGACCCTCTAACTCCAGTCTAGTTCCCCCAAGATTCCTCCTTCACTGCATGCCTTCCATTTGTTCCAGTAATAACAAGCTTGCTCTTTCTTCTCCAACTCTGTTCTCTCCATATAGGCTGACGACAGAGTACCCAGGCCACTATGGGGAAGAAATGGACATGATTTCCTATAACTATGATTACTATATCCGAGGAGCAACAACCACTTTCTCTGCAGTGGAAAGGTGAGGAGAGTCACCCCTGACCAGTGGGCTTGGTGTTAGACCCAAGTGGGCTTGGTGTGGACTCAATCCCTGTAAGGATCTCTTCTGTGGGAGTTTTTGCCTAGGATTCTCCATAGTCTAGTTTTCCTAGTTGGTTAGGTACTAAATAAGGATTTTGGAGGTAGTGGGAAGTTAGAGCTCTTAGGAACTCATCTCACAAGGTAATGTGTCCTTGCCAAGGAGAATGGGTCAGCGCACTCTACGCTCTACAGCAGAGTCCTGAACTTTGTATCTCTTGATGTTCTGAGCAATTCCTACACTCAACTTTAGAGAATACTTCTCACCAAACATCAAAAGGAGAGGGTGGATTCTTTTGTTTTGTTTTGTTTTTGCTTTTGTTTCTTGAGACAGGGTCTTCCTGTGGCCCCAGCTTCTCTGGAACTCAGTGTGTAGACCAGGCTGCCTTGATCTCATAGAGATCCACCTGCCTCTACCTCCTAAGTGCTGGGATTAAAAATGTGCCCCACTGTGCCCAACAAAAGTGTGGAATTTTTAAGAGTAGCCATTGTCAAATGGGACTGTCTTTGGTCCTGTGTTTCTGTATATTCCCCACTTAGAGGCGTAGGAAGGTAGAGAGAAAGGGAGGGAACTAGAGAGAAAGAACACACAAAACCCATTATTTCAGTCTATTCATGCTATAACACAGTACCTGTGCCTGGGTAATTTAATCTGCTAAAGCAGAAATGTATTACTCATATCCTGGAGACTAGAAAAATCCAAGATGAGGATGGCAGAAGATCCATCACTCGTGGCTGCTCTTAGATGGCCCCCTCTCACTGCTTCCTCACACTGCATATGCACAAGATAGCTGCAGGAGCTAGAACCTTGTGATAAAGGTGCTGATACCATTCATGACAGCATAATCCTTATAACTTAACCTCTTCCTGCAAAACCCTCCCTGCTTAATATTATTGCTACATTGGGTATTAGTTTCCAACACATGAATTTTATGGCAGACATTAATATTTAAACACTAGTGCCTAATAATCATATCTAAAAATGAAAGCAGAGTAAGTTATTGTACAACCAGGTCAGAATCCTTCTTGAATGAAAGAAAATTTGAGAAACTTAAAGAGAAAAACAACATCAACTCCCTCCTTTCTCCCACAACCATTTTGTGGTCCTCTCATATATATTGAAAAAATAAGTAAACAAGACCAAAATTCCTATAGACATGATCTTTATATGGAGTTTGTGTCCAGCCCTCTACCAATATGTGAGGAAATATGGATAAATTCAGATGTAAAGTGTTGGTTTGACTGATTTTAGTCATCCTATCATCACTTCATACATGAAAATGAATTCCTGGAAGGTTACCATAAAATACATGTTTTGCAAACCAAATAAACCTTAAATTATAAACTCACCAGATAATGGGCTATGAGGAATTTGAGAGTCATTTATCTTTTGTGTTTATTTTTCAAATTAAGATACATCTCTCTTAAATGAAATTAACTTATTAAGAACAGAATACATTTTTTTTTTTTTTTGAGACAGAGTCTCCCTGTAGCCTCAGTTGGCCTGGAACTTTTTATGTAGACCAGGCTGGTCCTGATCTTGCAGCTATTTGCCTGCCTTTGCGTCCTGAGTGCTGGAACTAAAGGCATGTGCCATCACACCTGGCAAGGAATACAACTTTTTAAGTACACAGAAGTAGCTTTGAAAAGCACGATGTATGCTCCAGACTTCACCAGCAGGGATTCTTATGTTTACCCACAGACGAACATCTTGGTTTTTTTATACAACTTGAGATACCATTGAGATACAGTTTTAACTTGCTTAATTACCTACTTTCTAGAAGCTACAGTTTAGAAAAGGAGCATACATAGAATAAACTCATTCCAATGTGAAGAAACAACTGAGTGATATAACCACACAGAAAAGATATTTAAGATAAAGATTAAAAAAAAAAACAAATGAAAGAATATGGAAGGAAGTCTAACTTCATTTAACAACAAAGTGAACCCAGAATTTAAAACAGAGTAGCAACGTTCAGTGTTTCTAAAGATGTCTCCAGAGCAAAAGGGAAATTGGTTCTGGGTTTTCTACTTTTAAAAAGAGAGAAAAAAAGAGTAAAGAAAGATACCTCAAATCAGTGTGAATTAAGTACATTTTCTCAGTTAAAATGGCCAATTCTTATAGGCTTAGAAAATTTTCAGTTATGTAGATTCTACAGAATCATGGAAGACTGAGAACTAATGTCTATGATTTGTTTTAAAACAAATTCCACCTGCCCCCCAAAAGATAAAATGAAATGAGCATACCCATTCAATTTTGCTGGAGTCATTACCAATCAGTGACTTAAAGATCTGTAATTTCGGTTTCTTCAGTTCTGTTGAAGATAGTGAGGTCCTCCCATCGGAGAAATGCCATCAGCATGAGGGCTTTCCCTCCATATGCAATTCACAGACCTTTCCTCCTGGAATGGGTTCTCAATCTGCGCCCTTTCAACATATGGGACCGATACTTCTTTTTTCATGTGTGTGTGTATGCGTGTATTGCCTGCATGTAGGTAAGTGCACCCGTGTCGTGCAATGCCCATGGAGGTCAGAAGAGGCTGTCAGATACCCTGGGACTGGAGTTACAGACAGTTGTTGACTGCCATGTGGGTGCTGGTATTCAAACCCAGGTCTTCTGCAAGAACATTCAGTATTCTTAACCACCGAGCCATCTCTCCAGCCCCGGGGCGATAATTCTTTATTGCAAGTGTCTGCTTTGCAATTCTAGGTGCTTAACTTACCCTTTAAATGCTCCATCGCCAGTATGAGAAGCAAAACTCTGTGCAGACATCGACAAATAGAGTACAGGAAGCAAGTTTGCCCCAGGTTGAAAGCTGTGTCCTAAGAGAAAAGAGAACCTGGTTGGACCATTGATTCTCTTAGGAACAAGTCTAAATTTTTCTGGCATCCATTAACTGCCTTCTTAATTGAGTAGCACGAATGACTGGCCATAAAATCTTGCTTATCTTTGTTTCTTAGTGCACAGATACATACTTCTTAGCTGTGATAATTAAATTCATTTGGTAAACACACATGGCACCAGTTTGCTAATCAAGCCATATCCTCTGTGGATGATTTTACAGGAACACATGCCAATGAACAGCTCATCACCCAGGCCCTCAAAGACTTGTGCTGGAGAACTCTATTCCCAGTTGCTCTGAGCAGGCAAACTGGAGAAGCAGATTAAGGATTAGGAAGCCAGCCTTGGGCTGTCTAAGCACCATCCTCATCCTTGTTCCCCATCTAGAATAAAGTAGTCATTTCCATATCCCTCTAGTTCAGACACTGGGTGCAAGTCTTGTTAGACATGGTGTTTAGAATAAATTGAATTACAAAGAAGCCTGTCAGATTGAAAAGGGAGATGGATAAAGGAGCCCACTGTGCTTTGGAAGCAATTATTTGATTGAAAATATGGAAAACTAGTTCCACCCTTTACTGGGACTACGCAAAGGGTGTGACAGCTGTCATCTTCAGCTTACATTATGGGTACCTGGTAGGGAGACAACATGATATAAGAGAAAGACCAAGATCTGAGTCCAGCAAGGTTAGAATCTGATATCACCTATTACTTATAGTCCTTTTAAGCAAGAATCTTATTCCATTGTTTAACTATTTCTTTGCCTAAATAATGAGTCACTGTGAAGATTACTGAGAGAACATGTTGTAGAGCATTTAGTGAGATTCTCTATATATTGGAAGCACTCAGAACCTTGTAATTACAATTATCACTGCACAGAATTGTTATGGAGTAGGCACTCCATAACAATTCTATTAAGTGACTGTATAAAGAACATGGACTTATGCTTAACAAAGACCATGTATCCCCATCATATTTCAAAATTGAGCAATTCTATGCCTTCTTAAATCCATTGCATCACTTAAATAGGTCACTCCAATTTCTAGTAGGCAAAAATAGCCAGCATTTTCTTTCCTGCTTTAAGATGTCCCAAGTTGTCCCCCTCACCTTAAAAATGCTTTCTATGGCCAGGTATGGTGGTGCACGCCTTTAATCCCAGCATTCGGGAGGCAGAGGCAGGTGGATCTCTTTGAGTTCAAGGCCAGCCTGGTCTACATAGTGATTTCCAGGACAGCTGGGGCTACAGGGAGACCCTGTCTCAAAAAGACCGAAAAAAAAAAAAAATGCTTTCTAAGGGAAAACACACAATTGATCTCCTGGATCCTGGCACATGGAGAGTACTCGGTAAGAAGGAAGCACTGGTAGGAAAATGGATGCCTTTTAAAAAGAAGATTCTTTACAATGGAATAGACAGATAAGATGTTAATAAATGCTGTTCATTCAAAGCCATTAACTTTTTAAATCCTGGAGATACATTGGTTAATGTGGGGGTTAGCTGTGGAGAATTGACCATCAGCCATGAACAGGAACCTCCACATGGCCAGTAATCTACAAGGGACAATCTAACTTCACGGTTCTATTAATTCTCAGGAAACTATTGAAAGTCTTCTAAGAACAATGTGAAGTATCCATTCAGCTCTGAAATCCTGCTAAAGCAGTGGTTCTTCCATCAATGGGTGACTGTTCTCACTGACATTCATTTTTTTGGCTCTCCTCCCACAGGGATCGGCAATGGAAGTTCATTATGTGCAGGATGACTGATTATGACTGCCAATTTGCAAATGTTTAGATTTGCCACCTACAGAAATCTGGATGAAGGGAAGGGGCCAGAAGCCCCGAGGGTGTCATATATGCTAACGTTGATTGGTTAGAAGTCCTGTAGCTCTTTCTGCTGCCTTTTTCTCTTTTTCCTGAGCTGGGAGCTGTCATATCAGCTGCCTGGGCCTTTCTGACAACTATCACACTTATAATGAAACCCACAGTTAAGCCATGTTTCTCCTATTCAACACATTCCATAGCAATGCTCTCAGATGGCTTCCTTGCATACCACATATACAGCATTCATGCTTATAGCCTGGTGGCTGGAGGACCTGCCATATCCCTGCTATTGCTCACTATAAATGGAGCTTCAAGTCTAGCTTAGTGAACTCAGAAGGAGAGAGAGAGAGAGAAAGGAACAGCTTGAGAAGGGGTGTGATGAAGGTTCTCCATAGTTAAGTCTGTTTGAATGACAGCACCCAGGGTCCTCACCTGGGTAAGCACACCTTCTGCCTTGAGGGAACATGTATCCATTCTCCCCCTCCACAGGAACCATGGACACTTAGAATTCCAAGTGCAGCCCTTAGTGCCCCTGGAGAGACGGGACTGGAAGGTGAAATGGGGAGGTAGAAGGGCTTGAGGACAGAGCTAAAGGAAGAATTTCCTCTTTCAAAGGCACACTTTAGTATACCCAATAATGAAAATGAATGTGAGGGGCAGAACATGTGAGAATCGAGCTTAAGATAAAACACAATGAAAGAAAGATCAGAGAATGGAACTCAGATTGGGAACTTGGGGAGATGAGAGTGGCCAGGGAAAATGGAAAAGGGGTCTTGGATCACCAGCAGCTCGAGACATGCCCAGTATTCTTAGGAAGGCTGGTATACCCCAGGAACCATGGGGGAGTTGCTGACAAACCAACCAAAGGGGTCCTGAAGAATACACCTCCATCCTATGTGCAGCTTAGAAGTGCCTTCCTCAGAGAGAGTGGAAAGGCACTGTCTTTCTTCCTCCTATGACATCTCTGTCCCCAGCCATTTGTACTCTCTTCCTCACAATAAAAATTAAAAATGTCAACATTCACTGTGCTGCAAACGTCATTTCTGTTCTCTTCCCTTCCCCTTTCTGAGTCTTCATCTATTCATCCTGAACACACAGCTTCACATTATGATTTGATCCGAGGCGTGAGAAACACAACGATGCAGATGACAGAATACGATTGGGGGAATCGGATAGTTAAAATCAAGTGCTAAGTGCTCATTCAGTTAAGGGTTGGATGAAGGCTGGGAGCACATTTTTCTGGCTTTGAATCTAACTTGACTTTTCCTCAGTATCCTTCAGCTGTCCATGTCCTAAAATGTCAGATGCAATTTCGACCACAAAAAAAACCTGTATTTCCTCTATCTACACAGCTTGCTTATCCTTTTCTGATCTCCGTTACCCTTCCCTCAACTTCCTCTCCTGGTAGGCTCAGGAAAGGAGCCAGCCAGCAAAACCCCAGGGACTACACTTTGCTATGCACCCCATCTGGGTGGTGAATCGGGTCAATCTCAGCCCCAAATAACCGCATTTCCCACAGAAAGAGCCCAGCCTTGTGATGGGTAACGGAGCTAAAGATGTTCTCCTTTGTCTTAACTCCTAGGTACTTTTTAATAATGTGGTTTTGCTTGTTTCATTTCATTCTTGCTGCCTCTCTGGCAGTTTTAATTTATAATGAGATGCTCCCTGGTGTTATTTTTCACAGAGAGCACCATTAATATTTTAGCAATTGCAGCACTGGTTCAGTATGACAACCAGGAAATGGCCTTAGTGGGGTGTGTGGAGCACAGATGGAAGGGAGACAGGAAGTACTGATTGGCTGGCTTGGTGTCCATGGTGGAAACAAAAGGCTGGTTGGAGGAAGTGGGGGGTCATGGAGAGGCGGGCAGCAGGGAGGAGCTGTCTGGAGACTGCAAAGAACACAAGTCAGGGAAAGAACATGAGTGATCCAGTCAGAAGAGTCTGTGCCAAATGGAATGAAGAGAGCGTTTACAGAAAGAAAGGCTATCCTTTGTATATAAGCCAAGGACAATGACAGGAAAGACATTGTCAGCTTTGTTTGGATATGAATAATTTATATTTTATATTATCTGTCAATCAGCAAGAATTGAGCATCAAAGTGAAGACCAAGGCCCAGATCTGACCGTAAGGTCTTTTCTCATCACCCCAGTATTTCTACTAACTTCTTCTGTCTGGGGACCATCATCTCTCTTTTCTAGGCCTACTGTCTTAAAGGAGGACATTCCTGTAAGTGATCATTATGTTTTCTTGCAGTTCCAGAGTTCTACACATCTGCTCCAGGGTTGCTAAGGGGATTACTAGGGTGTTTTCTTCTGAGGAAGAAGCCTGGCACTGTAGTTGAAGACATGGGTCCTACCCAAGGCTAAGGCAGAAAGCAGCTGTATATTAGACAGATTCCCAAAGCCACCATCTCCAGTCTCTAACACAAACAGGAATCCTTTTCCCAGCAACCTCACAAGATGTTGCCACATAAAACAAGGTGAAGGAAAGAGGGGAAACAGGATTCCTGTCACACAGGGCCCACATCTACTGAGGAAATAACAGGCAGTGCAAGCCAGTGAGGAGGGCAAAGGGTCTTGAGGAAGCTAACCTAGGCCTGACCCTGAAAGAGGGAAAAGCACTGTGGACTGTGGATTCAGGTTGCCTGGACATCACTCTCAATTCTGTCCCTTCCCAGTGCCTCAATCTTGGTCAAGTCACCTCCCTTTCTTGATTCTATTTCCTTACCTGTACAGATAATAACAGCTGCATCATGTGGTTGTTACAGAAATTAAATGAGATCATATATTGACTTACACATACAAACCCAATAAATGTAGTAAGGGAAATGGAATAATATGCCTATATATTCAGTAAGAATTTTATCAACTTTTCCAATGAGAAGAAAAATGGGTGGGGCTTAAGTTTGTCTCTCATTTTGTTTGGTGACTGAAGCAATAAATTATCAAATGTTTATTATACACCAAACATGGAACAAGACAATTCCTATATTTTAGAAGATTATAAACTAAAAGAATTAGATAAACAGCATTGATGGTATCCTGTTTAACATAGCTTCTTTCTAAGGATAAGAAAAACAAAACATGATAGTACATGATAAATCAAGGGCAAGAAATACTTTAATAGAGGGCAGAGAGGGGTTAGGATGAGAAAGTGGTCTTTCAGATAACAGAAACAATAAGATGGTGGATATAAAGTTATCTATGAGCTTAAAGAAATTTTCCTGGGGAATGGACCTCACCAAAGGGCTCTGGAAAGCTCAACGTGCAGCCATAATGGCCCAAGCAAGGACTGGTAGATCATATCAGCACCATAAAGCATTATTTTTGCATGTAAATGCAGCTGTATTTATTTAGAACTCAGATATAATCTGGGGTTTCTTGACCCTTGATATCATCAGGGAACATATACACACATGCACACACATACACACACACAAACATATTACTGTCACATAAATATACCATCATACATACACATACCATCACACACACCATCACACAAGTGCATAATTTTCTTGGCCTGGGGACGTGTCCTTTTACCCTTCTTCTTTACCCACACATTTTGGCTTCAGACTCTACTACTTCAATTCAGACATAAACTTGACAAAGGGAGAAGGGGGTAGAGGCAAGGATAGTGGGGGGAGACGAATGAAGTGTGACAGGTATGTATGAAGATTCCAGAGGAAAACCCATCACATCTGTATGCTAACCTAAAACACAAGTTAAAAGACATAAGTATCAACTTCCTCACCTTCTCCAGAACAATGCATTCTTACAAAAGTATTATCGACTATCCAAACAAAATATGAACGAGAAAGAAAAGAAGGAAGGAAGGGAGGGGGGAGGGAGGGAGGGAGGGAGAGGGAGGAAAGGAGGAAGACAAAATTGTAGACATAGTCATTATTTGCAGATTTTCTTGTTCAAGGCTTTCCTCCATCTGTCTGGGCCCATATCCATCTCTAAGCTTACAGACTCTCTTCTCCTAGTCACCAAAATATTGTTCATTGTAGACCACACCCAAGTAGTTATTCACATTAGGGTAGCCCACAGAACAGGAGCCATATGATCAATAGTATTTACCCTCCTTGTAAAGTCTCTATCATTTTAATTAAACACTTGTGCTTAGTTCTCTTTAGTTAAACTGCATTTTTAAGGAGTGGTACTTGAATCTGATTAACTTCCTGAAATCCAGTGTCAGTGAGGTTGGGCAATTACAAGCCTTTACAGAAGCTGTATGAGTCTGTTATCCCATACCCGTTAGCTTGTTGGTTCTCTTGATATTTGGCTTATTCCTTTGTAAAGCAAGAATAAGTAAACACACCTGCCTCAAAAGTCACTGTAAGAAATACTGATAATATAGTTAAACACAGCTAAGATTTTTCATGGAACTTACAACTTTTCATAAAATGGATGATCCTTAAAGACCAAAAATCAACCAAAACTATTATTTTTAAAATGTACTTAAGAGATGCCACTGAGCCTAAGTATTTGTGTGCACTTCCTTCCCCTTCTCACCATAAAAACCAACCTACACACTTCAGAGGAGCCCAGTAAGTTACGCATGTGAATGCATGGCTGTGTATCAGCGATAAATGCGGAATTTAGGTCTAGGAAGATGGCTCAGTGGACAAAGTGCTTGTCAAACAAGTGTGAGCATCACAGCTTAGATTCCCAGAATCCATGTAAATGCTGGGCAGGCACGGCAACCTGCTTTTAAACCCAGCACTCGGGAGGCAAAGACAGGGGACTCTTAAAGCAGTTCATTAGACTACCCAGAATGGGTGAGATCTGGGGTCAGCAAGAGATGTCAATTTTAGGCCTCTACATACAAGTGCACCCACAAACATGCCAACATGCATACACAAGTACACCACACATAAAATACATAGCAAAATGCAAATTATGATATTCTTTGGAGTATAACATTATTATGCATTGCTTTGTTTTACTTTATACTTTCTAATTTCTCCAAAAAAAAAAAACATTGTGTTTCTTAACAAAATAAAAGTAATTCTAAATCTTATGTAAGAAAAGTCATTACTACCTGCCAAGCAGTTCAGCCCTAGGACAATGTTCCAGCTAAAAGGTGACCATATGGTTACTTCATGGAAAGAATGATATAAAAACCAGACCCTTTCATCTAACCGACTGCCTAGTGGGCTGTAATTTAATCTGCAAAATTACCTGCTCTTTCCAATGCCTCTCACCATCCCTGAAAGAACAGCACTGATGTTCAGCCTATCATATGGCCAATGAGAAACTAACATTTGAGGCAGTCCTTGGGAATCTCTTCACCCCCTCCTCCATTAGCCCAAGTTCAGTGTTAGGACCAGCCTAAACTTGGTTATCTTTGAATACTTTCCTATGCTATTTCAAACCTGAAGTCCTTCCCTAGCCTCCTGGGCATGTTGGCTCCACTTTCTCTTCCTGAGACAAAAGTCCTATTTCACTTATATACTCATAGATTTCCTGTGCCTAGGAAGGCACACACTGGCTTTCATGGAGTTTACAACTTTTCACAAAGTGTAATATCATTAAAAACTGAAAAGCAACCAAAACTCTCATTAATGTTAAATTGCAAGCAACAATTGTCATTATTTTGTTTCATTTTGTCAAGACAGGTTCATAATATATAAGTCAAACTGCCCTTGAACTTGTGATCCTTCCACTGCTACCTCCCCAGTACTGGGGTTGCAGGAGCGTACCAACACACCTGACTAGTAGGGAGGAAATAAATTTGTACATGGAGAAGCAAGGAATAATTTCTTCACTTATAGGCTCTATCAAAAGAATTAACAATCAATCACCATCGATTCAGGCATTCCGTGTGCACAGCACTGTTCAGACACATCATGTACATTTCTTTATTTAACAGTGATATTCAAAGGTAGATATTCTCTTATTTCTCTCCTAAAAAGTAAAGCCCATGCTTCCCACCACATTTGTGATGTACTTCATGGATGTGAATTCCATCCCTGCACAAGAACCACATTAGTCAATCCATTAATTTTTGTCTCTGTGGGCCGTTTTGTTGGCGGACTCAAAGGTGAGCTCATTAGTCATTACCCCCATGGAAAGATGTTCTTGGAAGCCAAACACATGCTGAGTCACACCTGCTTTTCCCCTCCATAAGAGAACATGTCATACAGATTGGTTCTGCCCAGAGGCTTCCAGGAGGAAAGAACTGAAGACCTCTCACAAAGTAAAAGAACACAGATTTTGGTAGAGAAAGGCTACATAGAACTTCACACAGGGCAAACACATTCTTAGTTCTCCCTGTACAAGAGTAAGCCTTGAGAAAGTCCACAGGTACTTGCAGAAGGGTAGAGAAAATACGACAGGTTAGACAAATAGACTTGCAGATGCTGTTCTTCAACAAAAAATGGTACCATTGTTAGTTCTAAATTGATAATTGCACATGGATGTGCTTCCATAGAGATTGTGAACTGCGACTTCTTCAGCAAGATGTTACTAATTCACTTCCATTGTACAAACCAAAGGAGACCAAGAAGCATACAGCACACTTTTTTTCTTTCAAAGATTTTTTTTTTAATTCTAAATAAGGACTAAAACCTGGAAAGTCTTAATGAGTAATAGAAGGTTATATACAATCAAGTGCACAGGAGTGACCACACAGAAAATCTTGTGCTATTTCACGGGTAGGAGAATCCCTATGGGCTGGTCAACAGATGGCAACAGAATAGGTAAAGAATAAGAAAGTTTGAAGACTGTGGAGTTCTGGCCTCCCTCTGGCCTCCATCTAGCAGAGGGCCTGAAAACCCAGGGGACTGCCAGAGCGTCGCTCCCCCCCCCCCCCCATCCTGACTCCAGTTGGTGGTGAGCTTCCCCTGATTGCACCATACCCATCCCCCTACCTGGGGTTTTGTGAGGCCCCTCCCAAGGCCTCAGGGCAGATCTGGCTTTGGTAGCCTAAGGCTGAGATCCTAGCAGGCAGCCTGAGAGGCAGGGTTTGGACCTCCATTGGTGTAGTGGCTCTGATCTCAGCAGACCTCCAGAGAGTGCTGAGTTCTGGCCTCCCTGTGGTCCCCATCTAGCAGGGGGCCTGAGAACCCAGGGGACTGCCTGAGAGCCCCCAGATCCTGCCTCCATGTGGTGGTGAGCTTCCCATAATTGTGCCATACCCATCCCCCTACCTGGGATTTTGTGAGGCCCCTCGCAAAGCCCCAAGCAGATCTAGCTTTGCTAGGCTAAGGCTGAGATCCTAGCAGACAGCCTGAGAAGGTGGATTTAAACTTCCGTTGGTGTAGGCTCTTATCTCAGCAGACCTCCAGAGAGTGCTGAGTTCTGGCCTCCCTCTGGCCTCCCTGTGGCATAGGGGCTGAGAACTCAAGGGACTGCCTGAGAATGCCCAGATCCTGCCTCCACATGGGGAAGGAAGCCAGAGTGTACCTGACTGCAACCTGAATAGGTCTGAAGCCATCAGATCCCTCCAAATTAAACCTGAGAGAACCTGAACCCTGTACCAACCAGCTTTACATAACCAATAAGGAAAGGATCTAGGCACACGGATAACACAAACAGAAACATACTTGAACTTACTTCTCATATCAGAATCATAAATAACAAAAGAAATTCACATGGAAAAATCACACAGAAAGAATAATAAAATGGAAAGCCAAAACACTATGTGCCCCACCAAACTCCACCAATCCTGTAGAAGAGTTCTACAAGGAGAACCCCCTAGAGATAATTCAGGACACTGAATTTAAAAGAACAATCACAAACATGATCAAGGAATTCAAAGAATTTAAAGAACACAAGAACAAACAAATCTAAGAACTAAAAGAAGATAGAGATAAACTTCTGAATGAATCCACAAAAGAGAAACATTGAAGAAAACTCAGGCAGAAATGAAGAAGGAAGTACAAAACTCACTAAGCCAACTTGAAACAACAGGGGAAAGCCTCACCACTAGAATGAATGAAATGGAAAACAGAATATCAGTACTGGAGGATAAAGTTGAAGAATTTGACCACTCAAGCAAAGACTGTGGAAGATGTAAAAAAAACAGTGGGACACCAAGAAAAGACCAAATCTACAGACCAGAGGACTAGAGGAAGGAGAAGAATTTCAGGTTAATGGTGTTGACCAGATCTTAAACAGAACTGTAGAAGAGAATTTCCGAAATTAAGGAAAGACATCTCCATACAAATACAGGAAGCACATAGAACACCAAATAGACAGGATCAGAAAAGAAACTCCGCACAACATATCATAGTAAAAACACTAAATGTACAGAACAAAGAGAAAAACTGAAAGCAGCAAAAGGAAAATAACAAGTCACATACAAAGGAAAGTCTGTCAGAATTACAGCTGACTTATCAATGCAAACTATGAAAGCCAGAAGAGCCTGGACTAAGGTATTTCCAGTTCTACATGACAATAAATGTCAGCCCAGAATTCTTTACCCAGGAAAAATAATCTATTATAGTTGAGGAGGAAAGAAAAATCTTCCATGACACGAACAGCCTGAAAGAATACATGTCCACAAAACCAGCCCTTCAAAGAATACTTGAAGCAATACAGAGAGCAGAAAGAGAGACAATTATACACTAGGGGCAACAAAATAAAATAAACAAAGGTATAATCTAGGAAACACAAAATTATACAGAGAGCACAAACAGCAGTCAAAATGACAGCAACCAATACATATCTTTCAACAACCTTAAATATCATTGGACTGAACTCCCCAGTCAAAAGACATGGGCTAAGTGAATAGATAAAGAAACAAAATCCATCTCTTTGCCATCTGCAAGAAACCCATGACACCTTTAAGGACAGGTACTACCTTAAGGTAAAAGGGTGGAAAAGAATATTCCAAGTAAATGGCACTAAGAAACAAGCAGGAGTTGCAATTCTAATATCTGTCAAAATAGACTTCAAAGTAAAAGTAATCAGAAGAGATAAGGAGGGTCACTTCATTCTGATCAAAGGAACAGTTAACAAAGAAGATATTACAATGCTTAAGTATATGTCCCAAAATTCATAAAAACAACATTACAAGACTTTAAGACACAGATTAACCCCAACTCAGTAATTGTAGGGTACTTCATTACCCCACTGTCTCCATTAGACAGGTCAACTGGACAAAGAATAAACAAAGAGACATTAGAATTAAATGATATCATACATCAAATGGACCTAACAGACATTTTCAATTATTCCACCCAAACACCAAAGAATACACTTTCTACTCAGTACCCCAAGAGACTTTTTCAAAAATTGACCACATACTGGGCCACAAAACAAACCTCAACAAATACAAAAATATTGAAATAATTCCACGCATTCTTCAGACCTCTATGCAATAAAGCTCAAAATCAACGCTGGACAAAACCCTAGTCAATACACGAACTCATGGTGATTGAACAACACACCCCTAAACAATGAGTGGCTCAAAGCAGAAATTAAGAAAGAAATAAAAGAATTCCTAGAATTCAATGAAAAGGACAATACAACACAACACAACCTTTGGGACACTTTAAAAGCAGTCCTAAGAGGGAAGTTTATAGCTCTAAGTGCCTATATTAAAAAATTAGAAAGAGCCCAAATAAATGACCTAACCCTGAGACTCAAGACACTGGAAAAGCAAGACCAAATGAAACCCAAACCAAGCAGAATAGAAGAAATAGCAAAAATCAAAGCAGAAATCAATGTAATAGAAACAAAGAAAACAATACAAAGAATAAGTGATTCTAAGAGCTGGTTCTTTGCAAAGCTAAACAACATAGACACACCCTTAGCCCAGCTAACCAAATCAAAGATAGAGCAAATGCAAAACAAGAAAATCAGAGATGAAAGGGGAAACATTACAACAGACACCCAAAAGATCCAGAACATTATAAGGGAATATTTTAAAAA
>NW_008360313.1:1843265-1844880 GCF_000622305.1 Nannospalax galili
AAGGATCATCCACCATGATCAAGTTGGCTTTATTCCAGAGATGCAGGGATGGTTCAATATACGTAAGTTAATAAACGTCATAAATCACATAAATGGGCTCAGCAACATGAAACACATGATCATCTCAATAGATGCAGAGACGGCCTTTGACAAAATTCAACATGCTTTTATGTTTAAAGTCCTAGAGAGAATTGGACTGAAGGGAACATACCTCAACATAATTAAAGCCATATATAACAAACCCACAGCCAACATCATTCTACATGGAGAAAATCTGTAAGCATTCTCATTAAAATCAGGAACCAGACAAGGATGTCCACTATTTCCACTCCTTTTCAACACGGTGCTTGAAACTCTTGCTAGAGCAATAAGAAAGGAAAAGGAAATTAAAGGAGTACAAATTGGAAAAGAAGAGGTCAAACTATCACTTTTTGCAGATAATATGATAATATACCTAAGAGACATGGAGAAAATCTGTAAGCATTCTCATTAAAATCAGGAACCAGACAAGGATGTCCACTATTTCCACTCCTTTTCAACACGGTGCTTGAAACTCTTGCTAGAGCAATAAGAAAGGAAAAGGAAATTAAAGGAGTACAAATTGGAAAAGAAGAGGTCAAACTATCACTTTTTGCAGATAATATGATAATATACCTAAGAGATCCCAAGAAAACTCCTAGAACTGATCAACACTTTCAGTACAGCGGCAGGTTATAAAATCAATCTACAAATCTTAGTAGCCCTTCAATATACCAATAAGAAGCAATTGGAGAAAGAATACAGGGAAATGTTCCCATTCCCAATTGCTGCAAAAAAAATTAAAATATCTTGGAATAAATCTGAGGAAAGACACCAAAGATCTCTACAATGAAAATTTTAAATCTGTGAAGAAAGAAACTGAGGAAGACAAAAGGATCTTCCATGTTCATAGATTTATTGTGAAAATGATCATCCTACCAAAAGCAATATATATATTCAATGCAATCCCAATCAAAATCTCCATGACACACCTCAAAGAATTAGAAAAATCTATCCTTAAATTCATATGGATGCACAAAAGACCCTAGATAGCCAAAACAACCCTGAGCACACAGAGCAACACTGGGGGGATTACTATACCAGATCTGAAAGTATACTACAGACCTATAGTTATAAAAACAGCATGGTACTGCTGCAGAAACAGACACCTAGATCAATGGAACAAAAATGAAGATCCAAACCTGAGTCACGCAATTTCAGCCACCTGATATTTGACAAAGATGCCAAGAACACACAATGGAGGAAAGAGAGCATCTTCAACAAATGGTGCTGGCAAAACTGGATCTCCACCTGTAGAAGAATGAAGCTAGATCCTTATTTTCACCTTGCACAAAAGTCAGCTCCAAGTAGATCAAAGACCTCAATGTGAAACTGGAAACCCTGAAACTATTAGAAGAAAATATTGGCAGTAACTTACAAGATATAGGTGTAGGAAAGCATTTTCTAAATCAGACAGAAATTGCTCAGGAATTAAGGTCAGCAATCAATAAGTGGGACTTCATTAAACTAAAAAGCATCTGTACAGCAAAAGAAACAATCAAAAAAGTGAAGAGAAAACCCACAGAATGGGAAAAAA